>NC_081818.1:24431875-24768750 GCF_030704535.1 Vitis vinifera | reverse complement strand
CATAATTAATATAGAAACCTGGTTTGTTGTCAAAATTGGCTGCCCTTCAAGCCTCTTTAGGCGGTACTTAAAAACTGTAAATCCAGAAACTCCTTTTTCAGCCCAATATTGGACAACCTGCAAACAAAAAGCAAAACAAATTCATCGAACCAAACAATCTGATCAAATTGTATGGACTGGAGTAGTGAAATTCTAATTAAAAAAAAATGATGGTCAACCAATAAAATAAAATAAATTAGAGAGAGAGAGAGAGAGAATAAAAAAGGACTGTAGTTTTTTTTCCCCCTGATGAGTAAAGTAGGAGAATATTATAAACAAGAAACACCAACAGAGCACCTGAAAGCATTCAAAAAGTACACTGTAAGTGCCTAAAAACGCCTCCAAAAAATAGAGGGACAATAAAAATCTACTACAAACAAAGGACTGGAATCTAAACCAACTTAGACCAAGATTACAGAGAAAGGAGTGTTTCCATCCTTGAATAGAATGTCCCTCATTTTCAATTGATCTACTATTTCTCTCCTTCCATATTGTCCAAAACAAGCCTAAGGGAATAGCTCATCACGCCTTTTTCCGCTTTTCACCCACAAAAGAGTCATGTCATCGTAATAACGTCCCTCTGACCAAACAAGAAAACACATAATACACTCCAAACAAGAAAAACAATAAATGTTATAATATTCTTGTCTTGACACAGTGGATAAATATGTGATCAATGGACTGTTTTTCTAAATGACAAAGGAAACATCTATTTGACAAAAACCACCCTCTCCTCCTTAAATGATCCAAGGTTAAAACCTTTGCCCAAGTACCCTCCCAAGCAAAAAACCCACCTTTGACGGCACCCAAGAATTCCAAATTACACCTATTGGAAAAGAAACTATACTTCTTGGATCTAAAGTCAAGTAAAGGGCGCAAAGAACTTACCATTTTTTGACCTTATCCAAATCGCCTTATCTTCCTCGTCCCTATACACTCTCCTCCCTTGTAGACTCTTAAGGAAGCGCTCCACAATATCCACCTCTCAATCATTTTTTTTTTTTTTTGATCAATGTCCACCTCTCAATCATTTAAGAGCCTAGAAAAGCGAGATGCTCAACAACCCCCTTCATCTAACGTTTTCCAAACATCCACCACCCAAGCCTCCTCTAAAGCAACAATTGCAAAAAAAGAAGGGAAGGTAGTACAAAGTGGTTCATCACTACACCACTTGTCCTTCCAAAATCTTACTCTCTATTCATTACCAACTGAGAAAGCAACTCTACAAGCCAAAAGATTTCAATTCTTTCTAATGGCTTTCCATAACTGTAACCCATATCTTTCTCTCACTTCCTTGGCACGCCATCCTCCTTCTACCCCATACTTGCAACTTATAACTTGCTTCCATAAAGCCCCTTTATTCTCAGCATAACGCCAACTCCATTTACATAAGAAGGCATTGTGAAGAGTTGAGAGATTCTTAACCCCCAAGCCATCCTTACTTTTGTCTGAACAGGGGATATCCCACCTTACTAAATATGGCTTCCACTCGAGGGCCCCTCCTTCCCATAGGAAATCCCTTTGGATTTGCTCCAACAACAACTTGATAGTCCTTTGAATGTAAAACAAGAACATACAATAGATAGGCATACTAGATAAAATGCATCGGATCAAGATAAGCCTCCCACCTCTGGAATATACTATCTTTTCTACATAGCTTTTTGTGAAACCTCTCCTCCACCCCATTCCACACTGCCACAGATTTAAAAGGAGAACCTGAAAAAAAGTCGAAGTAAGAAGATGGAAGTGCACCCACCTTGTAACCAAACTCTAGAGCCCACTCTTCTAAGTTATTCACTCTCCCCACTAAAACTAACTCACTCTTTTCCAAGTTAACCAACCAGCTTAAATAAGTCAACCGATCTTGAGAAGGCTCAAAAAAGACTAAAGCATCATTGGTAAACAACAGGTGAGAAATTTCCACCCCTTCACCTCTATTACTCACCCACCAACCTGGCAAGAAACTCCAACCTTAGCCCTCTTGAACAAACAACTAAGAGCCTTCATGGCAATGACAAACTAAGAAGGTGAGAGAGGATCCCCTATCTTAGACCCCTAGAGCTTTCAAAGAAACCCAACAAAGTACCATTAACAAAAATTGAAAACCTTACTGAAGAAATACACCATTTAATCCGATGGATCCACTTCTCCCCAAAGTCTTATCTTTTTTAAAACCAAGAGCATGTATTCCCAATTAACATGATCATAGACTTTCTCAATATCAAGCTTGCAAAGCAAACCACGATCATTGCTTTTCAACAAGTCAAGGGCCTCATTAGCAATAAGCATAACATCCAAAATTTGCGTTCCCTGCTCAAAGGCATTTTGGGAACTGGACACCACCTCACCCCACCTTATTCTTAATTATATTGGCTAACACTTTGCCAACAACTTGTATAAGCCACCCACCAAGCTAATAGGCCTCAAGTCCTTACAATCTTCTGATTCCCCTTTCTTAGGAATTAAAACCAAAAAAGTTGCATTCAAGGTCTTTACGAATATACCCTGCACATGAAAGTCCCTACAAAAACCCAACACCTTTCCCTTCACAAAATTCCAATTGAATTGTCAAAATGTCATAGAAAAGCCATCAGGGCCTGGTGCTTTGTCCCCACAGAGATTCTAGCATTGCAGCATCCTGAACTGTTAATTCATCAAACAACAACCCGTTAATTTTAGGTTTCAAATCCCCTGATTTAGACAAAATGCATTGAAAAGCCCAAACCACCCCGTCCTTAATCCCACTCTCCTCCAAAATCCAGGTCCCATTGATTTTAATCTTTGCTAAGAAATTCCTTCTCTTATGAGCATTAGTCATTTTGTGGAAAAAAGCTAATATTTCTGTCACCCTCCAACCATAACTCCCTTGATTTCTGCCTCCATGAGGTTTTTTCCAACAGAACCTACTTCTTGTACTCTTTCTTAGTTTGCTTCTTGGCATTCTGCTCCTCCAAAGTCAAGACACTAGTCTCTTCCCAAAAAACCACCTGGTTCAAGGCCAACTCCTTTCTAACTGAAACATTACTGAACAACTCTTTGTTCCAACTCTTCAAATTAGTCTTTAACGCTTTCAATTTTTCTGCCAAAATGAAACTAAAGGATCCACTGAAGCTGAACCCCAACTACCAAGAACGCAATAAATCTTTGAAACCTTCCTCCTTCAGCCACATGTTCTCAAACCTGAACAAGGAGGGACCAATTCTCAACCCTCCCCCATCTAACAATATGGGAGAATGATAAAACACTGGTCTAGGCAAGATGCTCTGCACAACCCCACTGAAATAGCTAACCCACCCCTCAGACACCAAGAACCAATCAAGTTTGGATTGAGATTGGTTGTTTAAACCACCCCTCTTAAGAGACAAAAACCCCCTGCAAAGGAAGATCCCTTAGCTCCAAGTCCTCAATGACCTTAGAGAATCTCCTCATAGATGAGGACAAACTACTGCCTTTGCTACACTCCCTAGGAATTCTGACCATGTTAAAGTCTCCACCAATACACCAAGGGTCACTCCATAAGCCCCTGATGGCCCTCAATTCTCCCCAGAAACCTTCTCTATTCCTTCTCACAAATAAGAAAAAAGAATAACAAAGATGAATTTGTATTGACAAAAACCCAATAAGGTTCTAGTTATTTACATAACATAAGCCTACAAGAAAACTATGAAATCTAAGAGTGCATTTGACAATGATTTTAGAAAGTGTTTCTAACTTTTCTAACACTTGAAAATTTTCATCTTTCAAGTATTAGAAAAACTAAAAACACTTTCTAAAATCACTACCAAACGTACCCTAAGAAGCATATAACATTTTCACGTTAAAGAAAGTTCATAGGATAAATAGAACAGAAACAAATCTTAAAAAAATGTTTCTGGTAGTTACCTTATATAAGCCATCATATGTGTAAACTTTGCCGACATAACTATTTGCAGATTTGTGGCCTCGAATTACTCTAACAGGCACACACTGCTCCATACAATTCTGCAATTGAAGCAAAACAAATTGAATTCATTTTTTATACTGACAATTTGGAAGATATAACACCCAATCCCAGGTCAATTTAGTTAACACTGAGACACATACAACAGCAGAAATATAAACAGGCCCTGAACCTAAATTATTATGGCTGCATGATGTCACAAGAAAACCTCTTTCTTTTCTTTTCCCAGAAGGTGAAGAATTTATTGATAGAAGAGGAAAATTAAATACAAGTCAGGACAAGATGTTCTTCAACGTAGCAAAGAGAACAGACAAAATGCATGTTCCAATTCAACAAATACAAAATCACATGAGACCAAGATTTAGGGCCTGCTTCCAAGGTCATCCTGAGATTTAGAAAATCTAATGTAATAGATATGCACCATTATCACAATCTAAACCTTCAATTAGGCAAAAGGACACTTATTTTTGCAATTTTTTTCATGTACACTTCCATGGCCAGCAACAACCATGTTTTAATAATTTTTGTATGCGGATTTCATGGCAGAAACTCCATACTGAATTGGACAACAAAATAGGCATGTATACTTGTCATAAAACTTTAAAATATTAAATGAAGTACTAATAGTAATCCCAGAGACATGATTCAAGTAATATATAACTTAAAGGTCATATTTGCACACATTTACAACCTATTTATGGAAAAACATATGATGCCTTTTGACTTCATAGTGTGTATAGCATCCAAAGAGAATGTAAAATATTGCCCCAATTAAGGGAAATGGCAAAGGACAGACATAAACCTCTCCAAGTGGTTGGAACAGGCATTTTCCTAATTAGGTTTTAAACGACTGCTGCAGAATAAAATAAAAATAAAAGCACAACAAATAATAAGAGAGATTTTTGCACAAAAAGTAACCCACCTAGGACAGAGGGCAATCTCATTCTTTAAGTAAAAGCTTTGAAGTTGCAAAAAGAATCATTTTAATTATTTCAAAGTATATAACTACCAGTCTTTTCATAGATTTGAAGCCTAATAACAATTAATAATTAATCCAAGCCCTAGAATTCTTGTCAAGTAAAAATACTAATTCTTGAATCAAACAAATCCAGACCACTAAAACATGAGCAAATAAACCCAAAACAAGCAAAAAATCTTACTGATTCAGGGCTGCAGTAGCACATTGCAATGAAATGATTTCCAGTAAAAGTAAAAAAAGGATGACTAACTGGAGGCAATCTTATAAATGTAGTCAAATAGATCTGTCCCACAAACTAAGAAATTTCTCGCCCAGGCTTTCTCTAAAATGTTTCTTGAAATTAAGAAATCAGTTAGTCAAAGGTTCCAAAGGAATAAATTAAAAACAAAATAGTCCAGTGAATCAATAAGCACATTGCAATGAAAAAAGAAGAAAACAACCAAAACAGAGAATCAGATTTCAGAAATGCACACCTTTAAAGCCAAATTACCACGTTCCATCACTTGATCTTGTACTTGACGCTTATTTCCAAGTAAATTATTGCCACCTTGACCAGTGTACACAACATCCTCAGAGTTATCCAAATCATCTTCATATTGACCTGACAAGACAATGGCCACTGCAAGTGGGAATGTATAGCCACTGTATTCCTGCAACATTCAAGGAACACCCAAAACTGCTTTTTTATGAACACTACTAAGGACTCAATCTCTTTGATAAAAATTAAAAGGAATGAGATTACTTCCAGTCAAGGAACTACTTTTTTATTTTTAACTTCTAAGTTATTGGTTTACATAACAGGAACAAGGTCAAACGCAGATATAGCAGATATGAAATCGTTACAGAATAAAGAAAGACCAATTGATATTCACTCCAAAAAACATAAAGAAAAGTAAAATGAAGGACAATACATTCTTCCAAAATACGCATGATTTGATCAAAATGGAATAAGTAAAAGGCAAACTTCACCCATACCAAAGTTTAACAAGCTCTATAGCTAAAAAAATTTGACAAAAATACAAAAGTGAGAGATAGCACTGCACAACTCTAGGGGATTAACAATCCCCTACAAAAATTATGAGCTGCTTGATTCTCGCTTAGCTAGTTGATCAGCAATGCAATTAGCTAAACATAGACCTCAGGAAAAGAAAGCATCTCAAAGTCACTAGCGACATCTAAAATATCACAATGCCACACATTTTACTTTAATAAATTACTTTTCTTCTTACACACCCATAAATAATAATTGCAAATCCTCCTCCACCAATAGACTGAAGAAACTCAAAATCCTGACCTACTGCAAGCCCTCCATATTGCTAAAATCTTTAATTTTTCAAGTAAATCCTTTCTCACAAGTTTGAGAAAGCTCTCAATTCAGCTTCAATCCCCAAATGCCTTGAGTTATCCAATAAGCACTCATCAAAATTTAGCTTTATCGAACCCTCTAGAGGCAAATTCCAATTCGGATGCATCTCCTTCACAAACCTCACAAACAAGGTTCTAATCTAGCAATGGAAAGCTCAGAAGAGCGCTCAGAAAGACTTTGGAGAACCCTACAGAGAATAAAATAAATAAACTAAGCTAACAACCTCCACAGATTTTCATCTCAAAGATCCCAACATTCTTCCCTGTCAAATTATCCAAGATCAAAATGAAGTCAGGTGCATAACAAAGTATCCTGACTAGTGTCTATGCCAGAAGGCTCACAAAAAATATGATTATCACATCTCCCATGCTTTTGGAAGCTACCTAATCTATCCTGGTGAATGTGAAGCGTCTATGCCAAAGCCCCAAAGCACTAGACTACAGTAGAAAAACATGACCAATTGAAATATCATTCCCCAAAAACATAACACAATAATTTGGACTGAGAAATTTGTAAAACTTCCCAAACTGTACAATCATTAATATTAATCTTCTCGTCGCCGAAGAAGCAAGCAAGCAAAACCCTTGACCATAGATGCGTTTTCAGAGTTACTAATGAAATTGGCTTGAAATAAAGAGGCCAAGTTTGTATATTCAAAGGGCACTAAATTAAAGAACTAATCGATAGGTTTGAGAAGATAAAAGACTAAAATGAAATTCAGGAAAGATAGCGATAAAGTACACATGAATGAAGGCATGAGAACCACAAGCTATCTGATCTCCAAATCAGAAAGATTGTGGCAAAAATTGAAGTTCCAAGATGCCGCCGAAAAGAATAAATATAAAATGGCTGATATAGGAGAGTCTCTAGATCTCACTAACCTAAAAAGATTTGGAAATTAAGAAGTATAGCACAACACTTGCTTAGAACTAGATATAAATCTCCAAAAATTAGGAATCATTCTACAAGGGTTTCTATCAAATATATTTAACAAATCCATCTGTATGTTCAACATGCATATTCCTTTACGATGAATATTCAAATAGAGAAAGCCTCCTCCTAATCTTGAAGATAGTCTGTAGTTACCAAAGTTCTGTTATAAGTATATTCATAATTTTATTTTTTTATAAGAGATTGTATTAATAAAAGTGCAAAAAGTGCGTAAAAGTATACAGATCGTATACAAGTAAACCAAGCAAAAAGCAGAAAAGAGGATACAAAAAATACTCCCTCCCTCACCCAATACCCAGCCAATCTATGAAATTAATCAAATGTGTATATCCACCACCTATATACACCCTAACCCACATAAAGAAATTGTTTAGGAATAATTTTTTTAAATTTTTTAGCCTTTGATCAGACAATTCCTCACTATCAAAGTATCTCCTGTTTCTTTCCTTCTAGATCGTCCAAAAAATGCAAGGAGCGGCTCTCCAAGCCTTAATATGCCTTTTCTCTATAAAAGACTCGTGCCATCCTAGGAGGGTTTCCATAACTGACTCAAAAAAAAAAAAAAAAAACCATCATACACCAAAAGATAATAATAAATATACAATAATAATAAAACTAAGAGGCTAAGTGCACTTCTTTATCTATCTATCTATCTATCTATCTATCTATCTATCTATCTATATATATATATATATATATGGAAAAAGATACAAGTTCAATGGAGTCACAGGTATCAAACATATTTATATTCATACCAAACATTTTCCTATGTGTGTGTATGAGAGCTAACTCAGACAAATTTCCTAATTGCATACAATGTCACAGCCCAAAACAACAGAAAGAACATGTAGTATACAATACAGGATTAAAATCACAACATACAATAATATTGGACCCCTTCCACATAAAAAATCATATGGTTGGCCGATGCCCATATTGAAATTGCCCTCACAATTCAACAGTGGCATGGAGAGAGTATGCATACCCTTCTGTTATAGGATTGCCCCATATAATCAATCCCGTTCAGCCAATGACTATGAAAACCTACTGCAACCATTTCAGCCCGTGAAAAGAACTGGTGTCCCACATCCACACCTGCCATCAGAAGTCTAAATTCAACACCAATTTATATTTATTTTTTTTCAAACTGTAACATACATACAAATAAAGAAATGAGGTCTAAGAAACCTCAAGAACAAGTTAAAACAAAAACCCAAAACCAAATATATTAGTCAACCAATGATTGGGGAGGATGGGATACATTGGAAGACAACTCAATGATTGGGAGCTTGAGGGAGAGGAACTTTTTTAAGGACCTTGCACACAATCCAAATTGGAAGCATTGAGGAGGGTAGAATGTGATAGAAGAAAACCAAGAGTGGCATATTCTCAGTTAAATCCTATATTAGTCCCCGTTTTCAGGACCACTCAATGATTGGGAGTTCGAGAGAGCGAAACTTTTTTAAGGAGCTTGCACACAATCCAAATTAGAAGCATTGAGGAGGATAGGATGTGTTGGAAGGAAACCAAGTGTGACATATTCTCAATTAAATCCCTCTAGGCATATTTGGTAAGGGGAGAAAGCGGTCTCCCTCTTATCAAGATAGTTTGGAATCCTTGGGTGCCTACAAAGGCAGGCCTTTTTACTTAGGAAATTGTCTGGGGAAAGATTGTGATGATTGACCAGCCCAAAAGGGTGGGATAGATAATGTCAATTAAACATTACTTGTGCAAACAGGAAGAAGAATCATCTGATCGTTTACTAATTCACTGTGTCAAAGCAAGTATGTTGTGGCATCTAATCTTCTCTCTATTTGGTGTGACATGGGTGATGCACTCCATGGTCAAAGAGAACCTTCTAAGTTGGCACGGTTCTTTTGTGGGGAAGAAGCATAAGAAAGCTTGGATGGTTGCCCCCTTATATCTGTTTTGAACTCTTCTAAGTCGTTTGAGGATGATAAGCAATCAGATCAAGCTATTAAATATTCTTTTATTGCCAGTTTCTTAGAATGGGTTAAGCTGTACATAGCCTATCAATCATTGTCCACGATGGACTTCATAGATTGGTTGTGCTTTAAGTAAGGAGAGGAAGGTTGCTTTTTGTTTTCTCTTTCCTCATTTTGCCTTTTTGGACATATTGTATACATCATGAGTACTTTGTTGTACATTTGAAAGCACTATTAATATATTCTCTTTTATTGGCTGCCCAAAAGAAATTATATTAGTCAACCAAGTAGAGTCTAACAAAATAAGTATAGCCCACCAACCTGGAATGGGGCCAAATCTTTTCTCAGGGTATAATATAGCATTAGTCTCCATCATCTGCGACAAAGTTTATTTTTTCAAATGGGCAAATTATATTAGAAAATTATAAATACACAAATAGATAACATCATCCTAATGGTATAAGCAACAATATTTCCATGGTAAACATTGACCAAAAATAATTCAACAAACAAAAACAACAAGAAAGAGAAAAGAAATATGATGCCACTTTTACTATTTGTGATTCTTTTGATCAACCAAAACAAAGAGATAAAATATCAATGTCATGCCGCTAGACTGAAGATGGCCACCAAAACATGAAATAGTGCAAAGAAAACAAGAGATATCCGACCAATATATGATGCTTAAAAGGAAAACAGGATGTGGCAAATTTTATATTAAGATTGAAGAGAATGATAGGAATGAGCAAGTAAGTCACACAAACACAAACCTTAAGAAGTATGATACAAGTCAATACAACTGAACTTCAAACTAAAATGAAGAGTTTACACAAGCTACAATGATTAGATTCTGACAATGCCAACTTCCAAGTTACTGAAATTCCCAAATGGAAAGAAACTGGTCATAGTTAAAGAGGAAAAGTCTGTGAAGGACCACAATGTCACAAGCACAAACCTTAAGAAGTATGATACAAGTCAATACAACTGAACTTCAAACTAAAATGAAGGGTTTACACAAGCTATTATGATTAGATTCTGACAATGCCAACTTCCAAGTTACTGAAATTCCCAAATGGGAAGAAACTGGTCATAGTTAAAGAGGAAAAGTCTGTGAAGGACGCTGGAAATAAATCGAGGGCACCTACTTTGAGCCTCGTTTTGCTAGATTATAACTTAGTATGAATGACCACAATGTCAATTAAGGAGACACTTTGTTACCATCCGCAATGGAGGCTCTTTGCATAAACCCAAGGAAAGTAAGGATTGAAGGACTACTTTGGAATAGTGGTAAAAGTCTAAAGTTGGTATAGAGGTTTCAGCCATTGAGGTAGAAATTTTAGCTCTTTTGGATGGTTCAGAGAATTTTTACCTCTTCAATCTTAGTAAAGAAAGATTCCGCAGTTTTCGTACCATGAGCAACTGAAAAATGTAGTGGACAGTGGAAGTTTGATCCATAGTCACATTAAATTGTTGATACCACTTCAAAACTGAAATATTTCTTTTGTTGGGTTCCTTGCTTAGCCAATCAAGTAACAGGTATCTTAGCAACAATGAAGCAAAATAATTTGTTCTGCATAGGAGATTTCGTACCTCCATGATTTGTAAAGGGCGTTTTTCCTATCATTTTGAGCTGCGCAGGTAGATATTTGCTTTTTGGAGTAATAAACGTTTACTTTTCTTTTTTTATAAGTAATAGACATCTACTTTCCTTCTTTTGATCAAACTTTCTATAGCGAATAGTGTATCATCAAAAGAATTTCTCATGTTTCTTATGTTTGCTATTCCAACACAATGAAATGGTTGTTTCTGATTGAAATATATACATATATAGTATGCAGATAAAAGTGCTATTCTTCTAATATGATTTTTTTATGAGTAAGAAAAATGAATTTATAGATAGCAATACCAAAAAGAGAGAACATAAAAAACCATCCCCTCAACAAGATCCTACCCAACCTACAAAATCAATTTGAGGAATTAAGCCTTCTTATATGTACATCCTAACCAATGACAAGAGATTTCTAAGAAATGAGCCCTTCCGTGATGCTACTCTTGTAATACAATCTCCAGACACAATTAACAATCATCCAAAGCACATAAGATAGCTTACAAACTTTAAAATTAACCAAAATTAATATAAAGTAAAATAAAATTGTTGTTTCTTTAGTACCATAACTCTCAAGGATGGGGAAGGATTTTGATTGTAGAGAGGGTTCCCTTCCATACCTTGTCCCTCCATTGGAAGCACCATTATGGTGAAATCAGTACAAGAACCCATTATTAAAAGATGTCAGAGGATGCAGAAGCCATAGTAGTTATGAAAACAGGGAAGATTAACCTAATTTATGGCTCTCCAACTAGAATACCAACATTTACTGTCTTAGTACCATTTATGTTGCTTTTAGAATACCAACATTAACCTAATTTGGACACCTTGGGTTCCAATTAGGACTAGCTTCTTTGGTTGGGAGGCGGCCTGGTGCAGGCTGCTCACCACTGACCGCTTGAAGAGATTTGGTTGGAGCATCCCCAACAGGTGCTTTTTGTGCAAATATGAGGAGGAAACCACAGATCACCTTTTCTTGTTTTGTGAGTAGGTCAGAATGTTATGGCTTCTGATCTTCTCCCTTTTTGGGGTGCAATGGGTGATGCACTCCTGTGAAAAGGAACCTCCTAGGATGGCATGGATCTTTCATGGGCAAGAAAAGGGAGAAAGCTTGGAGAGCTACCCCCTTCTGCCTGATGTGGACCATTTGGAAAGAAAGGAATAGGAGGGCCTTCGATGATATTGAGAGGAACAACCAAGTTATTAAATTCATTTCTTTGTACACTTTTGTGAATTGGGCTATGGTGTACATAGAGGAACACACTCTCTCTTTGATAGATTTTGTAGACTGGCTAGCCACCAAGTAAGGGTCAGGCTTGTTTATCTTTTTGTTTTTTGCTTCTTTGTATCTTGGTATACTCCGTGTATACCCTTTCTCTAGCCTTTTGGCTCTTAATGAATTATCTTTACCTATCAAAAAAAAAGATTTGAAAGGGTTTGACAAGATTTCTCCAGAGATGGAAATGATAAGCAACAGAAACACTATTAAGCAAAATAGGAAAATGTATATGCACTAAAATTATAAACTCAACATATATCAATCATGTAGAGCCTCTCTTGTAAAAGTGGCTCCAGAGGCCTAGGGTGCAACATGATATGATTTATAGAAGGGTGATGTCAGCAAAATAGGGAGTTGACACTACAAAGAGGGCGCCTAGGGAGGTTGGTTATTTCAGATCTATGCAGGATTTAAAATGAGTTCTTTTATTATCAGAAATTTAAAGGGAGTTCTTTACTGGAAATTTCTAATTATTAGAACCACTAGTGCCTTTTGAACTTTATATTTTCCAAAATTCTCTATTTCTTTTTTTAAATTCTGATTTGATTCAATTGTTTTCTATTTGGGATCAGACTCTCCTAGATGGACTTAGAGACATAATTTTGATATATCTCTTTCTTTTTTCTCTTCTTGATTTTGTTAATTTGCTAGTGCCATAAAACCCTAATTCCTTACTGCCTTCGATAAAGCCCAAAAGAGTGAATCCATTAGAATTATTAATTGCAGGTTGCTGGTTGCCACATCATCACCATTCAGAGACACTCTAAGGCCATATCTGACGACAAAACCATTAATATCTTTCTGAAGTGATAAGAGTTTAAAAAACTAATGCATACATAACTTTTTAAGAGATAAAGAAGGTCCCGGTAAGATTGAGTCATTGACAAGAATTAATCACCTATAAGCAAACTGAGAACAGCATCTGCATGTATCAACTCTATTCACCCTAATGTGATTCGCTTGCTGTCTGGTACATTTACCATTACAAAGCATCAGTATTACTCCTTTAATCAAATTAACAAGGCCATACTACTTTGGTTAGGCTCTTTCAAGAAACATGCCTTTTTATAGGTAAACAAAATTTATTAATAGGTTCCTAGTCTGATAAAAAATAATAATAATAATAGCTTCCTAGTGACAGAGGAAGTACAAGTTAAAAAGGAAGCACAACTCCAATGCACAGGAGATATATATAGGGGAAGAAAATCTACAGAAAAAAAAAGAAAGCAAATTGCCAACTCCGAATTGCCCATTCCCCAAACTATCAATGAACAGGAAAAAACAGATTAGTTATCCTTGTAATCTTACAATAAGAGAGCATAGTAGAAGATCCTGCAGGAGGCTGTTAGGGAGAAAAGTTTCTTTGCACCAGCTTATAAGAAATGGGGATGGTTGTTAGCTAGTTGATGCTTCCTTTGTAAGAAGCAAGAAGAATTAGTTAATGATACCCTTATTTATCATGGATTGTCACATAATTTGTGGACTTTGGTGTGCTATGCTTTGAGTCCATCATCTACCCTATTTCTAAAACGAGCAGTTGACAATTGAATCCAATTTCTCCTGGTTTTCATATCTGGAATGGTGAAACAAGAAAATTTGTTTCCTTTGTATGGAATTCAGTGTGTGCTTTCCCATTCAGTTAAGGAGCTTTTGCTAAGTTAGATGGAAGCTTCCTAAAGAGAGACCAGAAGAGGTTCTGGAGGATAGTCCCTTTTTGTTTGAAGTGGGTCAATATAGAGAGAATGTAATAGAAGATGCCCTGAAGGAGCAGAGAGGTCAGTGGTATTGGTGAAAAAGTGCTTTGTAAATACTTTGCATTCTTGAGCTAATTTTGTTTTGAACCCTAATTTTAGCTCCTCTGGTTTTTTTAACAGTCTAGGAAGGACTAAGGAGTTAGTTTTTGCTGTCTTGTTGCATTCTATATACTTCCTTTGTGCTAAGGGTGCACTCCCATTTTTTGTTAGGTGCTTATTGATGCATTTTACTTTGCCCATCAAAAAAAAAAAATGATAGATAAATAAGACTTTTATTGAGAGAAAGGAAGTATAAACATCGTATACAAAATAGACAAAAGACAAAAAAGGTGCGAAGACACAAAAACCCACTATTGTGCCCCACCGAGAGCCTACCCAATCCACAACGTCTAACAACGATAAAGAACCATCCTCAATGTACAATCTAGCTCAATCCCAAAGAAGATAAAATAATAATAATAATAATAATTAATTAATTAATTAATTGTTTGGCCCATGCTTTCATAGTTGTCATAAGTCTTATTCCTCCTCGGCCATAATGTCCAAAACAAACACAACAAAGCAGCCTTCCAAGTCTTTTTCTTCTTTTTAACCGCCAAGGTAGCCCAATTGGTCAGGGCAAATACTGGGAAGTGTGGTCCCAATAAGTGGCACATGGTCTTGGGTTCGAATCCTGCCACTGATGATACCCTAAATTTACCCGGTGTTGGTTGTTGCGGGGCAATCAGTACCCCGAGGTTTGGGTCCCCATGGAGAGTCCTTCCTAAGGGCTTGGCCATGGAAGGTTCCTCGATTATCAGAAAAAAAAAAAAAAAAAAAAAAAAAAAAAAAAAAAAAAAAAAAAAAAAAAACCTTTTTCCTCTTTTTATCAACAAAGGACTCATGTCAGATTAGAAAGACCTCTCTAACTAAAGAGTACATCACCCATTGAATACCGAAAAGCGCAAAGATCAATTGCCATAAAAGACAAACTTTCAAATAATTTTTTTTTTTTTTGATAACCATGGATGTCCGGGCCAGCTTACGCGCACCTCGACTAATCCCACGGGGTCCTGAAGTTAACGACCGGGTAAACCTCCAGTGGCCCTGAGGGGACTCGAACTGGTGACCATTGGAGAACAAACCCAAGGCCTGACCAACTGAGCTATAATGAATGAAAATATGGTCACTTGTTTCTTCTTCTTCCTTACACAAATAACATCTATTAGGAATCTTCCAACCCCTCTTTTTAAGCTAGTCTAAAGTCAAAATCCAAGCTCAAACTGCTTCTCAAGCAAAAAATCTAATTCTCGGAGGCACCCAAGAATTCCAAACTATGTCATAGGGGAATAGCTTCACTCGCTTATTTGCCAAAGAGGAGTAGAAAGACTTAATAGAAAAAGCACCATCCTTTGTAGGCAACCAAACCATAACGTCGTCAATCTCTAAAGAGATGGTGTGTGCAAACAACCTCCCAAAGAAGACTAGCAAATATCTAAGACCATTTACTCAAAAGAGCCTTATTTAGGATGGATAAATCTTCGATGTCGAAGCCCCCTTTTTGTTTCTCCAAGTGAACAATAGACCAATTCACCAACTGCAACTTTTGTTACAAAGCCCCTCCTCCCCAACAAAAGTCCCTTTGAATCTTTTCCAATCTAACAGCTACCCTCTTTGGGATGGCAAAAAGAAGCACAAGGTAAATTAGCAAACTGGACAAAGTGCTCTTTACCAGAGTCAACCTTCTACCTTTTGAAAGATACTATCCTTTCCACAACGCTAATCTTTTCTGCCCATAACATATGACCAAAATTTTCAAACTTTGCACTTCTAGATACCAGCCATTCAGAATCCAGAAAATGGTTCTTTTACTCATCGACTAGTGATTATACAGTTAATAAGTTAGGATCAACCAGTAAAACAACAAAGCACCGAGCCCGGTTGTCTACACAATGTGGATCAAACTATTTCCCGACAAACAAAATTTTGCATATTTTAACTGATAGCATCTATTAAAAGAAAAAACAATATACATAAAATGGAAAACAAATGGAATGAACAGGGAGGAGCTTTCCTCTGTAAAAGATGCCCCCATGCATGGTCACTACAGCAAAAGATTTTTCTAAGTAAAACAAAAACATAAATCAAGAGCCAAAAAACCATATTAGCATCCACATTGAATTGATTACACAGGCAACTGGGGTATCACAAACAGTGAAGGGACATGAATTGGTGATGAACAACCAGCTTTAAGATTATAAATACAAGGCTACAAGGACACCTCCAAGAAAGGAGCCCCAACTGAATAAAACAAATATTATAATTTTTATATTATAAACCCACTGAAAATCCTTAATACAAATATTATACTTGGACATCAATTTGAAACTTGCCTTGGATATCGCTTTTAAATCAGGTCGCCTGGATCCCTGCCTCCCATCCTTTTCAGGTGCATCCCCTTTCTGCATAAAAGGTGTACATTAACATGAGAAAAATATATGGCAGAGAATCACAATTAATTTTTTACTTGCTTTCTTAGTTGCAAGCCAACAGAGCAAATAGATTAGATGAATCTTAATATAATCTGCATTTTAAAGTAGAAAACAACCAATCCACACAAACCAACAGAAAATGAGTGCACTCAATTTACTGTCAAAATCAATTGACCTTTATGGAATCTAACCAATGCCACTCAACACTTGAATGCTCCAATTCTTGAGCGGCATATACAACAGAGTTGAATAAAGCTAGAACATTGGTAAAACATGAGCACCTATTACCTAATTAGAAGACCCCTTTTGGTATTAGGATGGATTTTCAGATAAACAACAATTTTAAGATAGAGCTCAATGTTAACAGACAATACAATACAGGAGAAGGGGAAGAAAAGAAGTTGGTTGTAACATATCACCCCAAGGGTTTCTCCACTCTCGATTTAGCTAAAATGAGCAAAATGTTGTCACCTAACCTCAACAAGCCTTTCTAGCTACAAAATCAAGACTATCAAACCGATCTTAACGGTACCAAGGATAAAAGGTCTGAGGCGCCCACCCTAGTGCACAGGCCCATGTTGATCCTCCCAAGTTACCCTAAGGTTTCTCCCCTCTCAATCTTAGCTAATCTTGTCACCTAACCTCATCAAGCGTCTCTAGCTACAATCAAGACTCTCAAACCAATCTTAAAGGTACCAAGGATAAAAGATCTAGGCAACTACCCAAGTGCACAGACCCATGTTGATCCTCCCTTGCTATTGACTCAATAAGACATACTAGTATTGTTGGACAACCAATTTTAGTTGTTTGCTTAGTAAGATGGGCAGACCCGCAAACAAACAAATCACAAACAACCTCAATAAATTAGGGAAATAAAATGCAAAGATTGTTTGAACATGTGACCTCCCCCTAAACCTAACTATGATACCATGTTGGACAACTAATTTTTCTTGAAGCTTAAGTGCTTGGATTTAAACCTACAACATATATCATGTTTTTTAACAAATATCAAAGTTTTGTGCTAGCATAGAACACCTTTAAAGGAAGTCCATGAAGATATTAGACCTTTGCAAAAACTTAAACACGTGAACAAGAGAAAATATCTCCCCTCCTTGTAAGTTGTGGGAATGATGACAATCCCCAAAGGATAGCAAAGATAATCTCCTCACCCTAACCAAGGGAGGAGAACACTACTTTGGCTAAGGAGCTAAGAGACCTACTTAACTGGTCACATATGGGGTTAAAGAAGAGGATTCCCACAAGCTTGATTGCATCTTTATTTCACAAGTATCCTTTATGAAGCATTCCCTCCATAAAAGGTGGGTTAAGAGAAAAACCTCCCTTTTTTATTAGAGATAAAAGAACATCATTTAAAAAGCATCAAAAGAAGGGGCACACTCTATGTATATAGGCACTATACACCAAACACCCTATGTATAAGTGCCACAACCAACACACCAAGAGGCATAACGAGCCAACCTAGCCACAAACAGGGAATCTAAGAACTCCACCATACACCAAACATCCTCGCTTTATGATTACAAAATTTGGAACCCAGAGGTGGGGTGTTCCTGCAAGATCTCCAATGCCGTAGAGACATGGGTAAGGGTGGTCGGGCTCCCACTCCATTTCTGGAGTCTTGAGGTGTTCAAAAGAATTGGAGATGGGTGTGGAGGATTTATAGCAGTGGATGAAGGAACCAAATCCATGTCTGAGTTGCAATGGACTAGGATTTTGGTGAAGCGTGCAGAATGGGAGGTCCCTAACTCTGCTCATATAGTTTTGGGGACGGGTTGCTTTTCTCTCCAACTGTGGTGGGAATCTGCACCTTGGTTCTCGCAAGTGGTTCCGACGGGAAGCTCCTCCGAGAAGGGCGGGCTAAGGGTAGGCGAATAAGCTGTTGGGTCTCATCGGGTGGCTTGCTACGGGAGTCAAAGGAAGAGGGTGGAGCAATTGAGGTTGCAGGTGAAGGTACAAGACGTGGCGCTCGATGGAGGAAAACCACCCATGCCTTCTGATGAGGCCTCTGCAGAAGAGACTATTGAGAGGAGATGGGCAGGTGGTCCAACCGACTTAGTGGGAGGGGGTAGGGAGTCCTCTCCCATCAGTCTGGACGAATTTGGATGTGGGCTGGCAAGCCCTTACAGTGGGCCTAGCTATGGACCTTCAGCTTTAAGCTGTGGGGAGGCCCAAGGCTTTTGTCTTGTAAGCTGGGTGGTTTTGGGCCGGACTCCAAGGCCCGGTCACCTAAAAGACCCCTTAAGTAACAGAGAGGGGGTGTCGGGTGAGGCCTGTGGGCCTGTTCGAGCTGTTGCAATGGGAGAAGGGGCCTTTTATGGGAACGAGACCCCAATCTCTCCTCCTAGGGCTCGGGTTATGCAGTCGCCATCCAAAATCAGGGGTGCAAGTCGAGACGCAAGCGGAGAAGCCGACCCCCTTGTCGGGTTGACAAAAGACTCGACGATGCTATGTTCCTCACAGTTGATGGATTGGGGGCACTTGACTGACGAAGCGTTTTGCGAAGAGGCTTCCAGGTATGTCGATCTTTGTTTTATTCCATTGGGGGGCCAGGATCTCTCTTCTTCTTCTCCTTCTTCTTTCGGACGGGTTACGTTGAATGAGGGGTCCTTCGGTGGTTCGGCTTCCGAGGTTAACGAAGAGGAGCAGACTCCGTTGAGTATCATTCTGGTTGACGGTAGCAATAGGGTGCTAGCCTCTAAGGGAGAGAAGCCAGTGGCTGGAGAAGGTGCGAGAGGGGAGTTTGAGGGGTTGCTTCAGGACCTGGATGGATGTCGTTGGGACGACAACTGCTTGGCGAGGTTTAGTAAATTCTTGGGCTTCTCCACGAAGGTTTTGAAAGCGAAATCCTGAATTTGCTCCTAAGGACTAAGAGAAAAAGAGAGCAAAATCTGAAGAAGGGCTCGTCAAGGACCACTAAGTTTGATCGGGAGTTGAAAAAACTTGAGTGGTCTATTAATTATAATGGGGCGAGAAAGGAGAATTCTTTGGCCAGAGAAGGTGGGGTTAGAATCTCGACAGTTAGATGAAGCTAAAGATTCTATTCTGGAATGTCAGAGGGGCTAATGACAGAAATAAAAGGAAGGTGATCAAGGCCCTAATCAGGTCGCAAAAAGTGGATGTGGTGTGCTTGCAAGAGACCAAAATTCAAGAAATGTCCCAAGGGGTTATTCACAGTCTTGGTGTGGGAAGATTCTTAGGTTGGGGAGCTGTGAATGCAAGGGGGGCAGCTGGAGGGGTGGTGGTTTTCTGGGATAAGAGAGTGTTGGAGTTAGTAGGCCTGGAAGTGGGAATCTTCTCAATCTCGTGTCGGTTCAAGAACTGCGAGGATGGGTTTATGTGGTTCTTTACGGGGATCTACGGACCTACTTTGAAAAGTTATAGAGAACCTTTTTAGGAAAAGTTAGGTGTCATTCGAGGACTGTGGTCTGATCATTGGTGCATCGGTGGGGACTTCAATGTTATTAGATTTCCCAGTGAACGTAGTAGAGAAGGAAGATTGTCTGGTTCTATGAGAAGGTTTTCGGAGGTGTTAGATTTTTTGATGAGTTGGCTTTAAGAGATTTGCCTCTTCAGGGGGGTCCTTATACGTGGAGTGGAGGGTTGAATGGCCAATCCAGGTCAAGACTGGATCGCTTCCTGATTTCAGAGGATTGGAAAAATCATTTTAGTGGAATGTCTCAGTGCACACTCCCAAGGCCTGTGTCTGACCACTTCCCAATCCTGTTAGATGGGGGTGGGGTGAGGAGAGGTCCAATTCCTTTTCGTTTTGAGAACATGTGGTTGAAGGAGGAGGGCTTTAAGGAGCTTCTTAAGGAGCTAGTGGCAAGGTTTTAATTTCAGTGGGTCTTATAGCTTTGTCCTCTCAGAAAAACTAAAGGCCTTAAAAGTTAAGCTGAAGAATTGGAATAAGGAAGTCTTTGGTAAAGTGGGGGTGAACTTGAGGATGGCTTTGGACAAAGTTTCTTTTTGGGATGATCAGGAGAGGTAGAGAGCTTTAAACGAGCAGGAGTTAGAGGCTAGAAAGGAGGCCAGGGAGGAGTTTAAAAAGTGGGCGATTATGGAGGAAATCTCGTGGAGGCAGAAATCAAGAGAAACATGGTTGAAGGAAGGAGATAAGAACAAGGGTTTCTTTCATAAGATGGCAAATTCTAACAGTAGAAGGAATTGTTTGAAAAAGATTAAAGTCAATGGTAACTGCCTCTCAGAAGATCAAGAAATTCAAAGGGGAGTGATGAGGGCCTATCAGGACCTGTTATCGGATCCTGGTGTCTAGCACCCGAGTATGAGCAATATGTTGTTTGATAGAATTGGGAGTGAGGAGGCTACCAGGCTGGAAGAGATGTTTTCCATGGAAGAGGTGTATCTGGCCCTCTCAGAGCTGAATGGGGACAAGGCTCCTGGCCCAAATGGATTCCCCATTGCTTTCTGGCAGTTTTGTTAGGATTTTGTCAAATACGAAATAATGGGCTTCTTTAAGGATTTTTTTGAGAGGGGGAAATTTGTTAGAAGTCTAAACTCCACGTTCCTGGTTTTAGTCCCTAAGAAAGGCGGGGCTGATGATTTACGCTATTATAGACCCATCAGCTTGGTGGGAGGTTTGTATAAGATTCTCGCCAAGGTCCTAGCTAATAGGTTGTAGAAGGTAGTGAGTAAGGTGGTGTCTCCTACCCAAAATGCCTTTGTTGAAGGAAGGCAAATCCTTGATGCTGCGTTAATTGCTAAAGAGGCCATAGACTCGCTACTGAAAGGGGATGAAGCTGGTGTGTTATGCAAATTGGACCTAGAGAAGGCTTACGACCATATTAACTGGGATTTTCTGATGACAATGATGCAAAAAATGGGTTTTGGGGAGAAATGGACTGGTTGGATCAGGTGGTGCATCTCCACTGCTTCCTTCTCAATTTTGATTAATGGATCGCCTACAGGTTTTTTCCAGAGCACTCGAAGGTTAAGGCAAGGGGACCCCATTTCCCCTTACTTGTTTGTTTTAGGAATGGAGGCCTTTAGCTGCCTCATTAACAGAGTTGTTAAGGGGGCTTCCTGACCAGCTGCAGGTTAAGGGGTAGGGGTGGCAATGGGATTCAAGTGTCTCACCTGTTGTTCGCAGATGATACGCTGGTTTTTTGTGAGGATTCCCAAGATCAAATGGTTGTTCTTAGCTGGCTTTTAATGTGGTTTGAAGCCATCTCTGGTCTGAGCATCAATTTGAACAAGAGTGAAATTCTGCCAGTGGGAAGAGTTGAGAATGTTGAGGTTTTGGCTTCTGAACTGGGATGCAAAGTGGGTTCTCTCCCCTCCACTTATTTGGGGCTGCCTCTAGGTGCTCCTTACAAATCAGTGGCTGTGTAGGATGGTGTGGAAGAAAGAATGAGGAAGAGACTCGCTTTGTGGAAGAGGCAGTTCATTTCTAAGGGGGGGAGAATCACTCTCATTCAGAGCACTTTGGCTAGCATGTCGATCTATCTTATGTCCTTGATGAGGATGCTAAGAGTTGTTAGATTGAGGCTTGATAAAATCCAAAGGGATTTCCTTTGGGGTGGGGGTGCGTTGGAGAAGAGGCCTCATCTTGTAAAGTGGGATGTGGTTCGTTCTCATAAAATGAAGGGTGGTTTGGGGATTAGAAATTTTTCTATCCTCAATAGGGCCCTGTTGTGTAAATGGAGCTAGCGCTTTGCGGCTGAAAGAGAGTCTTTTGGAAGCTTATTATCAATAGGAAGTATGGGGAAGAAGGAGAAGGGTGGATCTCTCGTAAGGTTAGGGAAGGCTATGGGGTGGGGTTGTGGAAGGAAATTAGAAAGGAAGGCGTTCTGATGTTTAAAAACGTTTCCTTCACTGTAGGGGATGGTAGAAGGGTGAAATTTTGGAAGGACACTTGGTGTGGAAACATTCCCCTTTGTGAGGCTTTTCCTTCTTTGTTTGCCTTTGCGGTCTCTCAAGATGCGTGGGTAGCGGATTGTTGGGACTCTATAGGGGATGCGGGGGGATGGTATCCTTATTTCTCTATACCCTTTAATGATTGGGAGATGGAGGTGGTGGTGAGTTTCCTTTCGTTCCTTCAAGGAAAGAGGCTTATTGTTGGGATGGAGGATAGAGTGTTGTGGAATGCTTCTAAGAATGGGATTTTCTCTGTAAAATCCCTTTACAATACTCTTGATTCTAGTGGTGCAGTCCCGTTTCCTTGGAGAATCATTTGGAGCCCTTGTGTGCCTACAAAGGTGGGTTTTTTTGCTTGGGAAGCTTCTTGGGGGAAGGTTCTAACCCAAGATCAACTCAAAAGGAGGGGCTGGATTTTAGCAAACAGGTGCTTCTTATGTTGTGATGATGAGGAGACAATAAACCACATCCTTATTCATTGCCCCAAGGCGAGGGTGTTGTGGAATCTTGTGTTTTCGTTGTTTGGGGTTAATTGGGTCCTTCTGCTTTCGGTTAGAGACACTCTCCTTGGTTGGTCCGCTTCCTTTGTAGACAAGAAGCGTCGAAAGACTTGGCGGCCAATCGGGAAAAAGAATTGATATCTTGTACTTCTGGTGTATCAATTATCATTTCAACGATCAACTTCTCCCATAATTATATCTATGCTAGCTCCCCTTTGTTTATTTTGGACGGTTTGGAAAGAAAGAAATACGATAGTTTTTTATAATGAGGTTTTGTCGATCCAAAGATTGAAAAACTCCTTCGTTTGTAATCTTTTCTCTTGGTCTAAGTCTTGTCTAGATGGAGAACCTCGTTCCTTAATTAACTTTGTTGATTGGTTGGGTTTTAATTGAGGGTTGGTGAGTGTTTGCTTTCTTGTGTTTTTGTTGAGGGGTTTCTCATGTATACTCCCTGTATGCTTCGGGTTGCCTTCTTGCTCCCTTCTTTTAATAAATTTTCTGTGTTTTATCTATCAAAAAAAAAAAAGGAAGAAATCTCTGTATTGTTTGGTTTGTTGTGGAAAATATGAAGGAAAATAAAATAAACAAGAAGCATTTCAGAAGTTACATATTTTTCAGTTCTTTGTTTTCTATATAACTAATTAATTAACACTGGAGAAGCATAATAGAAAAAAATATATATATTGAGTTTAAACTTAATTTTTCTTTCTTTCCTACTTTCCCTCATGATTTTCAAGATTCAAACAGAGCCTTAATGATTGAGGACAAACCCAGAATACCACAAACAGCCCCATGAGCAATGAAGCAGAAGTTGATTGGCAGATTCCTTACTTCTTTTGCATGTTATACATGACATTTTCCCTCGTCCTAGAACAGTTAATAGTTAAACCCTTTTCCAGCACTGCTGACCACATGAAGAAGGGAGTTAAAGTTCCCTATCTCCTCACCTTCCCTCACCGAAGGGTTCACACATTCGGCCACCATTGTAGCATCATTCACTGCAAGCCGGAATAAGTCTGGGGATATTTCATTATGTAGTGAACCTTCAATCCACACATCATGCCGAATCTCACTCTCTTCACATTTCCCACTTTAAATCTAATATACTTAGAGAACCATCCCAAGACATGGTGCTTGATATCCAAAGGTATGCATAATTATTAGGACCAAAAAACTTTGTTATAATATTAAGCTAGAATAAGACTGGTTTGTCAAGATCATTCAAAGGATACCATCACATAACTTACCTTCAAACTTTAACAAACACATTTTCACATACATGGTTGAGTGTCAATGGTTGGGGACACTTCCAAAACTCATTTCTCTTTGATCCAAACTAAGGGCAAAGATACCAAGTTTGAAGGATAAACAGAGATTGTTTCCATGACGCATACAACAAGCTTTCTTAAAATTAAAGGAAATTTTTTTAAAAATATGACAATTTTTAGCTCCAAATTGCAGATAATACATGAAATATCCACTGCAAACATTTCATCAGAAACAAAATAGTCTTCGAGAGACTAACCTGTACAAAGTGCAGGTAGTATTTGTTAAAAGTCCTCAAAGTTTCCTTCACCTTGGCATAGACGCTCTTCTCTACAACATTGGTTGTACTCACATCATTGACTATCCCATTCGCCGCAACCTCCATCAATACCGGATTCGTAGATTCACCATTCTCCACACAATCGCTATCCATGGCCTCACTCGAACCTTCAGTAGGCGAAACAGCTTCTCCAACTACCTCTTCACTCCCCTCGTGCGTATTCGCCTTGCGCCGTTGGTACACTTTTGTTTTCTTCCTACTACATTGCTCCGGTCGACTGTTTGGTGACTCTTCTAGGCGATACACGCTGCTGGCCTTTTCCGATTTCAGCTTTTGAATCCTGGCACTGGACCTCCTCTCAACTGGATGTGTATCGTCAGACTCAACCTTCAGAGTCTTCTTTTCGGATTTAACTGATGATTTAGATTTCCTCCTATTATCCATAGAAGAACCACCAGAAGCCATCGAATGCTGATTATCCGTAGTTAATTCTTGATCAACACCACCATTGGCAACAGTATTATTCATACAGTGCAGAGATGGAACCACCATTGCTGAGCTGCTCCACACTTTTGAAATCTTCATTTACAACAGCAAATATTAACAAAAGAAAAAAAAAAATTCATCAAACAATCAAATGATAATCAGATTAAAAATAATCGAACCAAGACTTACCGATCTTCCGAAAAAATATCAGCAAATCGACGGATGGACTTTGAAATTTAGGGTTTCGCGGTACAGACTGAGAGGCACCACCGCGCAGAGAGTGAGGGTTTGGAGAGAGCTGGTGAGGTTTTCCAATACCCACCCACTACAGCGGACACGAGCGTTCCGCTTTCCTTGTCTTTTTATAATTATTCCCTTTTTCTTATTTTTCTTTAGATTACCTACGTATTTTTATTCGTTTGAATCATTTCCCATCGCGTTTTTACCTCTCCCAACTTATCGGCTATCGCATAGATAGGTGGCGTGTCTTAAATACTCCTTTTAATGAGATGCCATGGAATTTCTACGTCTTTTCAATCTATAATTCAAAATTATGCGGTCTAATCACGACATGACCGTTTCCCATACTTCATCACCTCTATATATAAAAATGTTGATTTGTTCACATCATATTAATTCTGCAATTTACCTATCATTAGTGATTTAATAAAACTGATTTATGTGCTCCTAATAAGAATCTAACATAAATTAGTAGTAATTGAATGAATATGAATGCATGTGATTTTATTGCGTCTATAAAGAGGAAATATCTTCTTATTCTTATAAAATATCTATCGCAATAAATATTCATCATCCTTTTGTTTCAATGACTTACATTATCATTATTCTATCAATCCCCATTATAATTATCAACATATTAACATCCTATCCTTGACATTTTTCTTGTTATAGTTATAGAGCGTAGAGTTAATTTATAATGTCAACCTAACTCAAATTAATAAATAATTAATTCGATCTTAACTCTGCACAATTTCTAATTAAAAATTCTCAACCTAATTTATTGGCTATGTTTGGTTCTCGGAAAATTTGAGGAAAAATACGAGGGAAATAAAATACAAAGGAAAAGTAGAAGGAAATAAAAAGTGAAATAAAATAAAAAAATAGATTAAAAGTTGATAAATTATTTTTTTTGTTACTTCAAACTCATTTTATTTATTTTAACTCATCAATATAAAAATTAAATAATTTTAAAATACATAAGTTTTTAATTAGTTTTAATTATATTTGATTTTCTTTGATATTTTTCATAGGACAACCAAACATGAGAAAATCATTTTCCTTAACATTTTTTTTCTTTTCTTTGTACTTTCCGGGAACCAAACATAGCCTTAAATTCAAGTTGACTTTAAGTTGGTTGGGTTGAATAATTCAAAATTTATCTTTAATATTTAAAAAAATTATATATATATATATATATATATATATATATATATATATATAATTTAAAATTAAAAAAAAACAAAAAAGATAAAACTAAATTTATATATATATATGTTTTTTTAATGAAAAATATATAAAATATAATAAAATTTTATATTTTTTATTAAAAGTCTACAAAATAAATAATTATTGTATATAATAATATACATTATAAATGTTATAAAAATATTAAATTAGATTTATATTATATTTTAATTGTTCAATCTTTTACCTCCAATCTAAATTTGAATTTGAGTTGAAAAAACATATCAATATAATTTGATTGTATTGCAGTAACCCACTTGACTTGCTTCCCTGTTAGCATATCATACTTGGAAATTTAAAAGTAATTTTAAGTATTTATTGGAATTAATTTTTTAAAATTTTTAAATTACAAAGCAATAATAATTTTTATATAACATAAAAAGTACAAATTTAATTAATACATTCATGTCTAAATAAATACGCTTTTATTTTATTTTAGATAAAAGCATTGGAATAACATCGTATTATTTCTCAGGACGGAGAACTAATTGATCCACCTTCACTATCTCTTTTCTCCTTATAAACTAATTCATTGATGCACGTGAAGTTACCGGTATTGACGGCATCATCAATTTAAATGATTTCTTTTTAAAAATTAAAGTTGACCGGGCCAACATGGTAAATATTTAGATCCTACGATCTCCGGTCACGGTAAGATAATTTCCAGCCCGAAATTCAAATGGCGCGAAACGGTCCCCCGTTTGCCCGCGCGAGCCTTTTCTACGCGTGGTTACCTCACGCCGACATGAAATCTAGCATTACCACATTTTCAGCCACCTATGCATGCCCTTTTAAATATATATATATATATATATATATATATATATAAATTATATTTAAAATGCAAAAATTTAGAAAATAATTTAAAGATATGAAATAAATCCATATTATTTAATATTTGAGTTTCCAAATTTATATAAGAATTATTACTATTTTTGTTTTTAAAAATAAAAAACAGAAAACATATTCCAAGTAAACCTAAATTATATTCCAAACATTATTTTTATATTTATATTCACATTTCTTGTTGGTATCTTTTTACTTTGATGATTTATATATATACAAAATACAAAGAGTTTCGTATAATTTGTTGATTATTCCCTGTTATATGTAACAATAATGACGATAAATTCACGTCATCTTAATATTTTTAATAGTCACTACAAAAATGTAATTCCAATGATAATTAAAATGATGAATCTATTGAATTATTACAAGGCATTGCCATACAAATCCACTAATCAAATTATAGACCCCCATATGGGGCTTGTTTTTTTTCATTTGCTGCAGGTCACACTTCTTGCCAAGTGGAGGGCTCTTAAAGAGCCAGATGCTACTTCTTAGTTGGGTGGTCAGTGAATCAGGTAGTGGGTTGGAAATGCAATGGGGTGGAGACACCTATTGGAGGATATTCAGAAGAGCTTTTGGGCTGTTAGAGTGGGGTTTGGTTATTCTTTTAGAGTGTGAGGGGGACCCCCCCCCCTTCTCCCCTCTCTCTGACCATGAATCCTGGCCAGATGGGACGGGCAACCATGAAGCTGAGGGCTTGTTGCCGGCTGCAGCAAGGGGGAGTGGTTGGACAAGCCATGCTTGCTGATTGATGAATAGGAGGGCAGAAAAGTGGCTTGCAAAAGGAGACACCAAGAAGGAAAAGATGTGGAGGGGAACGGCTGGAGAGGAGGACAAAAGGAGTAAGAGGGAAAGCTTTTTTTGAGAGAGGTAGGAGAAGAATCAGTCAGGTTTGATTATCTCTTACTTTATCTTATCTTATTTTTTAAGATCACCTTACGTTTCTTGCTGATATTCAGATGATTGCTTTGATTACCTAAGGAGGCAAACCTGTTTCTGACTTTTGTTTATTTGATCTTTGTTTTCTCCCGTATGAGCTGCATGTTCAATATATTTTGTGTTTGTGTGTTAAGTTCATTGAGATCCTTCCACCAGGCTCTTTTAAAAGCTCTTTTGGTATTCGTGATGCAGAGCTTGGTTTTAGTGGTATTATCTCCCCTTATACATTGCTCTGTTTTTTTTTTTTTTTTCCTTTTCCTCTCTATTCTTGGCATTTTCTGGAGAGGAGATTCGTTAGCTTGAGGGTGAAGCAAAGTAGCAAACTGCCTAAGTATATTTTGCAGAGTGAGAGGAGGAGAGCATTCCAGTTTTCCTAGTGTTAGGCTGGAGATATTTGAAAAGATGAGATCCTTTCTTGGACGGCAATGCTACAGAGAAAATGGTGGAGACATTAGAGGTTTGAAGATGCAAGCTGAAGCTGTGAGGAGAGGCCCAGGCGGAGTCGCGGAGAGCAGGGAAAGAGCTTGTCAGTTCGATCCAGAGCCACAAGATGGTTTTGGTTGAATGTGATTATCTGCCCATATATGCTCTGTTTTGGTCCTCTTTGATGCTCTCGTTTTTTTTTTCCTTGTAAATGGCCCATGTGCATGGAGAAAAGTTTAACTTGTCCAAGCAAAGGCTTCATGTTCTCATGATGAATAACACAGTTACCACATGTCTACGCCTTCTTCATTGTTCGCGTCAGCCATACCCATTTCCTCACTCAAGCTTGTAGGAATCAAGCATCCTCCACCACACCCATTTTCCTCTCATTCATTCTCCATCTAACTCCCTCACTTACATAGAGTCTCACAGGTGCATGCTATCCTTCACTCCTTCACATACCCATTAAAACCACTCACCCAAGTCTTCATATCCTTACAACCCACCAAACCCGTTTCTCTCTCTAAACTTTCACCTACCTGTGGGATCCTCCCTAAAAAAAATGTCACGTGGCTCTCTCTCCCTTGCACACGCAGACAGTCCCCCTTGCGACGAGTGGCATAGCTCATTCCACCCAGGGAAGAATTCTGTCCGGTCGACGTTCAATCTTATCCGGATATCTCACATCCGAAATTATGTCCGACCGACGTTCAACCTTCTCCGAATATCTCACATCCGGAATTCTGTCCCGGTCGACGTTCAACCTTCTCCAGATATTTCACATCCTGAATTCTGTTCGGCCGACGTTCCACCTTCTCCAGATATCTTACATCCGGAATTCTGTCCGGCCGACATTCCACCTTCTTCGAATATTTCACATCCGGCGCCTGACGCCGGATGGGAGAGGAGGGCGATTCAACTTCCCCGGTCAGATATGTCCGGATCCTCTAATAGTGCTTACCCAGAGAGCATCCGCAGCCGACAATTCAGATTCCCCAGACAGCTTGGCTCGTCAGACACTCGCGATTCGCCGAATCCATTTCCGCCCACAATCAAAAAGCAAACTCCGATAATACTGACGACCAAGTCTCCTGAACTTTTCATAATTTTGGAATAATAGAATATGTGACATTAATTCATGCAAAATAAACGGGTTTTGATGGGGCCCCGGGTATGTGACTGATCGATTGATTGACAGATAGATCGATTTGATTATGATACATGATTGATTTATCCTACTCTATGACATGCTCGAAATTATTCCTTAATTGTGCACTAACATCACTTCTCAATAGCGCTTCATGGATCACTGCCCAGGTACGCATCCACATCCGCTTTGGTCATTTTCGGTATGCATGTTTAGATCATCACGTGTGCATGATCGCTCTGAGTATTCATTGATTCCCTCATCAATTGTCATGATTGCTTCATTTTATTAATAGAGACCTGACTTTAGGGACTTAAAGGGGTGTTACGGTTTTTACCGTACCTTCCCGATAAGTAACCTGACCCCCGAACCCGATCCGATTTTTCGCAGACCGCCTTTTGCAAAATAAGGAGTCATACTTAAGGTTTTTATTTCTTATTTTGTATACCCTTTTAAAAATAAAACAAAAATAAGTGGCGACTCCGAGTCATTTTTCTTAATCAATAAAATCATTTTTCAAAATAAAAATCGAGCTCACCGTCGAGTGGGAAACGCATGAGCCGAAATATGGGGTCCACACAAATGTTAAAAATTAAAGTAATAATCCTTAGGCATCAGGAAGTCGTACTTTAAATTAATGAAAAATACTCATTAAAAACTCATCCAACTAAATGATTAATATTCAAATTTTCATTATTATAAGTCATTTCGTTAGTTAGGACTTTAGTTAAGAGGTAACTTCTAAAACACATATAAATTTTGTCAATTGTAAATATTATGAGTTTTATGTCACAATTTGTTCAAATAATCATTTTTCGAGCTTATATTGGTGAGCAAGAAGATTCTAAAACCTTTTTGAGTTATCTACACTAGTGGAAGAGTGTAAAAAGTTTTAAAAATACTTAAAAGGTATCTACACATCTCTACACAAAAATATAAGACAATGTACGATGGATGTTGTAGAGAGTTTTAAACATACTTGTCATGTCGCTACATTAAAACTCTAGACCTGTGACACTTAACCCAATAATCCAACCTTGACATTGTTTAGGTGGTAGAAGTTGAGTTTAAAGGTTGGTTTCCTTATAAGAATGGCTTTTTTAACTTTTACGGTCATTTTTCAAAATAATTCTTAAAAATGGTACTTTGAAAAATAATTCAAAATCTACGACACTTTTTACCACTTTGAAAAGGTGTTTCTTGAAAAGACACCTTCTATATTTTTTATATCAACCATAAATGTTAAAAAAAAAATGAATTTACACTAAAGGTGTCTCTTGAAAAGACATCTTTCATAATTCCATAAATTTGAATTTACATTGAAGGTGTCTTTTGAAGAGACACCTTCCACAATTTTTATATCAATAAGACATGTTAATAAAATTTGAATTTATATTAAAAGTGTCTCTTCAAGAGACACCTTTTATAATTCTACAAAATCAAATTTATATTAAAAGTATCTTTTAAAATAGACATTTTTCATAGTTTTCATATCAGTTTCATAATATAAAAAAATTGAATTTATACTAAAGATGTTTTGAATTTATACTAAAAGTGTATTTTCAAAAGACACATTTCACAATTTCATAAAATTAAATTTATATTCAAAGGTTTTTCTTCAAGAGACACTTTCAGTATAAATTTAATTTTTTTGATAAGTGACTAATATAAAAATTATGGAAAGTGTTTTTTTAAAAAGACACATTTAATATAAATTCAATTTTGTGAAATTATATAAATTCCTTCAATGTAAATTCAAAATTTTTCACTGTGTGACTGATATGAAAATTATCAAAGATGTCTCTTATAGAGACACCTTTAGTATTAATTTGATTTTATAATATTGTGGAAATGATATTTCTTTAGTATAAATTCAATTTTTTTTTAACGTGTATGATTAATAAAAAAATTATAGAAAAACGTCTTTTCAATATATACCTTTAACATAAATTCAATTTTGTGGAATTACGGAAGGTGTCTCTTCAAGAAACACCTTTAATATAAATTCATTTTTTTTAATATTTATGATTGATATGAAAAATATAGAAGATGTCTCTTTAAGAAACACCTATCAAAGTGGCAAAAAGTGTCATTGATTTGGAATTATTTTTCAAAGTACCATATTTTAAGAATTATTTTGAAAAGTACCATTTTTTAGGAATTATTTTTAAAAATAGCCGTAAAAATGAAAAAAGCCCCTTATAAGAATGGTAGGTTTTTTTTTTAAAAAAAAACTATATATAATATATATATATATATATATATATATATAGGGGGCACCTACCCTCGAGGCATAGTTGGCTCTACTAGTGATTCCGCTCAACTTATTTATTAGGAAAACATAGTGGTTGTCTCTTTCCCAATTAGGTTTTATTACCTTTTATTCTTTTTACTTTTAAACCATCCTTAGAAAGTCAATATTACATAAACTAAGATAAAAGGAAAATAATACAAACATTTTTATTTAATTGGTAATAAGATAGGATAAACTATTTCATCACTAATCCTATTTAATTATAAGCCAAAATACATTATATACATATATCATGTATTATAAAAAGATTAAATTTAAAATTAAAAAAGGATAACTAAAAAAATGTTTATAAAATATATTGTAAAATAGTACTAATACATGTATAATTGAATATGTAAAAAATATATATTGAATAATATATATATATAGATACGTGTGTGTGTATATATTATAAATTTTAAATATTTTAATACGCATCCAACTATCCAAGTTCCCTATTTCACATTGGAAATGAATGGCCACGTTATGTGGCTTAGATTGGACTATTCATGTTCTATGGACTAACGGAGATACAAGTGGCCCACAAGGCCCAAGCCCACTAATTCAAAAACCTTTATTATTGTTTTTTTTTATAGGAGTCATAAAATTTGCCAAAATCCGTGGTGTGTCATCCAAATTAATTGGAAAATTAAAATGGCAACTTTCAAATTTAAAGTTTGAAATAGTTTTGAAATCCTCATCGAGAATTAATTTAAATTTTAAATTTAGACATTAATTTTAATGAATTTGGACACGTGGAATAAGTATTTTTGTATTAGCATTCTTCTCATTTTTCCTTTTAGAAAAAATGTTAAGTTATTTATGTATCATTTATCTTCTTTAACACTTTTTGTTATTTTAAAGAAACAATCATTCGAATATGTAGATTTGTTAAAACTTTTTCAAATAGTGCACCTTGCATGGTGGCTACCGAATCTTATAGTAGAATTTTGATCACTACCCTATTGTATTGAGATATAATCTATGAGGATGGTGGATTTAATTTAAGTACAATACTTAGGCACATTTTAGCTAAAACCCAATGAGTTTTTTTTTTTGGGGTTTCTGAATTGACCCTTATACACTCGCTTTGTTGTCATTTTTTTTTATCTTTTCAACAATTTTAAAGTATACTCAAAATGAAGGCATCCCTTGTTCACACCCATCCTAGCACCTCAAAATATGATGATGACATTTTTTCAAAAGGTCGTAGGAAAGGGCTTTATCTACTATGGATGTTGTGAACTTTTAATGTATTTTCATCGATCCTAACCAAGATGATGGATAAGAAGAGTCGACTACACGAGAAAATGACAATAAACAAGTGAGGCATGTAATTATGAGTGCTCTTTTAAATGAGTTATTTGATATTATATTGTTCATCCGAAATTGCTAAAGATACTAGGGACATAGTGGAGAAAAAAATATATTTTAGAAGATGCATAGACCCAAAAGTATGTTATAGGGAATTTTAGAAAATCCAAAATAACCGATGATATAAATATCTCATCTCAAATATATATTTACTATATGTTAACAAGTGATCTAGCTAATGAAGACATAAAACTTTTTGAACCTTTTGTAGTTGGATATTTGATAAAAACCTTTTTAGATTCCTTTAATTATTAGAAAAACACTATATAACGTAAAAATAAACAAAACATCATTGGAAGATATAATCATTAATATTTGGATTGAAGAACAAAACAAAACCGGGGATAAGGCTAAGAAAGCCAAGGAATTGTCCTTCGAGACAAATTTGGTGAAAGAAAAATTAAAATAAAGCAAAATTAACAGGTTTAAAAAACAAAATTCTAAGCCCAAACCCAATTTAATAAACGAGGTCCAAAATTTCACAAGAAAAAATAAAAGAAATTATTATGTCTGTGACAAGTTTAGACATCATGCTACCGAGTGTCACCATAGCAAGAGACTTAAAAGGTCCAACCCAAAGGCTAATTTGGTAGAGATAGAGGTAACACCATTATTGTCTTCCTTAACAAAACAAAAATGGGGATAAGGTTAAGAAAGCCAAGGAATCATCATTTGAGACAAATTTGGTGAAAGAAAAATCAAAATTGAACGAAGTAATAGGTTTAAAAAGCAAAATTCGAAGCCAAAACCCAATTCAACAAATGAGGTCTAAAATTCCACAAGAAAAATAAAGGAAATTGTCATGTTTGTGACAAGCTTGGACAACATGTACCTAAAAGGTCCAATCTAAAGGCTAATAGGGTAAGATAGATGTAAAACCGTTGTAGTCTTAGATGAGCATGCTCACCAATGTGAGAGATTGAGTGGTAGGCTTCGGGGTTGTTAGGCATATCTATGGCATCAAATGCATTCATTTTTTACAATGTTTCAGAAATTTTGAGGAAAATAAAACTGGCCAAATTGAGGGTTTAGGTTTTTATGTTAGGGTTTAAATTTTTATGTTATGTTTTAGTTTTGATGTTTTAGAAAATTTGGGGAAATTTAGGGAAACACGAACCTCATTACCACAATAGAATGGACTGGAAGATCCATTAATCTTTCAGTTGTCGTTTGCCTTCATAAATATTCAGCCTCAAGGGATAAATCTTCAGCTTTGATGACCGCTTTGAAGAGTTATGTGGGATTCTAGGGTTAGAGAAATTATTTAGGGATTTTACAAATTTTCATTATATGGACAAGGAAAAATTATGTGGGGTTTCACCAATAACTTTGTGAGATTGAGATTTCAGGGCTTCTAAAGAAGAAAGAAGGAGAAGGAGGCAAGCTACAATTTAGGGATTCCAAAGGGGAGTAATGCCGAGAGAAGAGTTGAAGGTTAGGGTTTAAAAATAAATGACTCTTTTGCCCTCGATCAAGCAGAGAGTACGTGCCTTTCCGTTCAAAAAACGTACATTGCATATAATTATAAAAAGGCAATGTGCAAAACACCGTATAATATAATAAACCCATTTTTTTTTTTTTTTAACAAAAAAAAAAACGGATTCAATCCAATTCAGCCACCCGAATCCGAGTGATCCGACCCAAACCTAACTGCTACCGTGGCTGTATATTTCCTGATCTTCCGTATAGTGTCACTGATGTTTTGATTCTCCTGATACTGGATCTCTTCGGCAAGTTTCTCACTCATTCTCTTTGTTCCTATTAGGGTTTTAGGATATGTTTGTTAATTGATAGCACTATAATATCTCTTGTTTTTCTCGTGCGTCCTGTTTAATGAAAATCTGGCCTTCTGTTTGGTTGCCGACAAAATGAGCGAATAGAAAAGGAAAAAGATTATCAGTAATACTGTCTCTTTTGCTGTATATCCCAAAAGAAATGATATTTTCGACATAAATCATCAAATAGTTGCAGCAGGCTCAGTTGAGAGATGGGGTTGGCTTATTGAGTTTCCAAATAAGGGCGAACCAAAGACACGGAGCGTAATTTCATTTCCTTTTCCTAGATTTTCTTGGGGACCAAACGGAGGAAGTTAGAAGAAAACTCACTTGTTTAAAGAAATTATTCCCTTCCCCTCCGAATGTCTAACATGGCATATGTTGGCCTCTCTGGCTTCTAAAAATTACATAATTTGCAACATATATATGATTATAATTCATAACACCATGCTCGGAGGTGAATCTCCTTATTTCTATTGTCCATTATATAATAGGATTCTTCATATTTTCTGAGTTCTTAGTTTAGGGGGGGCATTTGTGCAAAGTTTCCTTATTTTTATGCTTAGATGATTTCTTGATGATTTTGTTACTACAGCATGGTTAATGGGAAAGAGAAGAGACAAAGAAATGGAAAACAATGGTTCTTTCAACCCACAGGATATAGGGATTGAGAGAAGATTTGCAAAGAAGAAAAAGCTAGAAGCTTCTCAGATCAATGCAAATTCAATGTTTGCTCCTGTCACTACTTCTGTGTACCATTCACATGTGCCCACCTCTGCCTCCTGCCTTGCCCCTATTGCCAATGGTGGTTTGTCTGCTATGCAAGAAAAAGAAACAGTTGGTGGGAATCAGCTTGCTGGGTATATATTCATGTGTAATGGAAAAACAAAACCAGATTGCTTTAAGTACCGAGTTTTTGGTCTTCCTGCTGCCAGAATAGATGTTGTGGCAAAGATCAAGCCAAGCACGATACTGTTTTTGTTTGATTTTAATTTAAAGATTCTCTATGGTGTATTTGTAGCTGCCTCTAATGGAATATTAGGATTGGAGCCAAGGGCTTTCGGAGGGAAATTTTCGGCCCAGGTAAACAGTTCTGTAAGATGCTCATGAAGTTGTAACTTTAGAATGTGGTTAAGTTAAATGAAGAAAAATAAAAGTGTCCTGTGGCGAGTATTTTCTGTTCTGTTGAGAACATAGATCCCAATTTGCCTGTCCACCCTTCAAAAAGTATGCAATTGGGTGTGCACAAATACTTAATAACGTCTACTGTGGCAAGGGGTCTATCACACCTGCAAAATATATCCTGAAATGATGAAATCTCACACTAGACCAAACTGTTAGAACTACAATCATCAACTTGTGTCTCCATTTGTGATCTCATCTTGGATTTGCAACGAATTTGCATGAATAATCCTTTTGCAGCCTATTCCAGCCTGGTTTTCTGGTTAGAGTTTTCTCTTGTGTGAATGGCCCTTTATGTGGTATGGATTCCTCGACACTGTAATCAACAATGTAAACCATATTTTTGTCTGAAGTTCTATCATGATATTTCTTGTTCATTATTTTTTTCAGAACTAAAAGATATATAAAATGTATATCCATTCCATTCCATGTAGCTAGCCATCTACATATAACTAGGCCCTTATGCTCTTCTATCTTTGAAGTTGTAGCTCGTAAGATTCTGAAATTGGTTCTAAATCTAATCACAACATTATTTGTTGAATTTATTGGCTGTAATACTCTGCTTGATTGTATTACCATATCATGGTTGAAGTTTTATTGTCAATCAATGATGTGGAAGTAAGAACCCTGTATGGTTTCTATAGGACAGGAATCTTCAACCAAATAGAAGATCAAAACATTCAAACATATGTCATAAGACTGAACCGTGAATGAGTTTTTCTTTTTTTCTTAATGATATGAATTGCTTTTAGCATACCCCATAATCTATATGTAGAGCTTTGACATTTCAGCGTTTTAAACATTAGGCTTCAAATATGCATCTAATCCTGTATGGTTTGATGTTGGTGTGTAAAAGTTTCATTCATTAATAAGAATATGCATGCAGTATGTGTTAGATGACTAACATCCATCTAATACATGTTGGTTTGCATGTCAGTTTGGATAATCGGCTTCTTCAAATCCTGTGCTGAATGTTGAGTCTGTTAGGTTTCAAAACATTAGTGTTAACTGCATTACTGGAATTTATTCTATTAACATTTGGTGTCAGTTATGCTGATCACTTCTTGTAATTGTTATATTTCTACAGGTGAGATTTGAGATTTTCAAGGATTGCTTACCTTTGCCAGAGATTGATTTCAAGCATGTTATCAAAGATAATTACCAGGGGCATTGCAAATTTAGACAAGAGCTCAGTAACAAACAAGTCAGATGTTTGAAGATTTCTGTTGTCATTTTATACTGTTATGATTTTATAATGTTTGCCAATTCCATTGCATTCACAATCTACTGTAGGTAAATGATCTAATTCCATTGTTCCGGACAGTGGCTGCACGACAACCAGCACCTGTTGCCCCTCTTATTCCAAATACTGTGCCACCAACAAGAACCCTACCTCCTGGCTTTTATGAACAAAGAACTCTACCCCCAGGCTTTGAGGAACATGTCCAACTACATCAAATCCTCCACTCTTCAAATGATCAATCTGTGGCTGGATTGCAGTTTACTCCTGCTGGTCTGGCCCCTGCTGTTCAACATGGTCAACAAGCAGTCACACCTCTTGCATATGAACCTCATGGCTCAGCAGCTCCTGAGGCATGTTTCCAACCATCTGTACAATCTCAGCATTTTCTGTCTGCAGACCAACAACCTTATTCTAACCCATACTATCCTGAGGAAGGTCATCAATCATATTTTCCTGAAAACCCATCATTGCCTCCACAGGCCCCATGTAACAGGTCGGGTTCTGCAGCTAGTTTTGTTGTTGCTTCTCGGTTTCAATGCCCAAATACAGCATGTTGTATTTATCTGGATACCATAGATACTAAACCTGTGCCCCGTGAGCATTATTATGCATCACTTGTGATTGGACTGGGTTACTGACACTCTCACTTTTAGGATCAATTGCCTTGGGCCGTGTGAGATTTTAGTTCATACCCTAGCTTATGAGCTTTCCGCTATTTAATTGGGAACATATCTGTGCTTTATTTTGGTCTGTCTAAAGATATAGTTGAAACTTATATTCAATCCTTATTTGCTACCTTCTCACAGATATGCTGCTGTCCAGGAGAATAGTGAGAGTGAAATTGTTCCACAACTGGGTGCAGGATACAATCACTACTTTCAGAACTTTGGAGCAACTAATGCTCCAGTACAACATGAGGCACTTGCAGCTTCTAATACTCCCATACAAGCTCATGCCCCAACACCGGCACTGTTCATGACTCATTCACATATAGGTTCTTCATCCTCATCCTCATCTCTTTCATCTTCTTATTGGGTTGGAGTGGCTTCTGAGTACCCAAATCAGGCCATGGCTACTTATTGGGCAGGAGTGGCTTCTGAGGACCCAAATCAAGCCACTGCTGCTTATTGGGCAGGGGAGGCTTCTGAGGACCTAAGCCAGACCACGGCTGCTTATCGGACAGGAGCTCCCCTGTGAGACCACTGGTCTGGGAGGTGAGAATGTGCCTGTCGCTCTTGCAGGAGCAACTACAACCTATGCTGATGCATAACTGGGAGGATGCACTGCAGTAGTAGCCATGTTCTCTATTCTAATGACTTGCAATCAACTTCAATATCGTGGAAATTACCCTTTAGATGAAATCTGATGTAAATTCAAGTTTTCTTCACTCTAGGATACAATATTTTCTGTACAGACTTTTGGTCATGGAAGCTTGAAAATGTTGCCCATGAATTGAGGAATTTTTCAGGTCAGGTGCTTTTGGAGTGTTTTGTGATCGATACATGCAACTTTGACATGATTTGACGCATTTTAGAGGTGTCGCCTGTTATGAATTTAGGAACTTCTCCTTCCCAAGCAATTTGGGAGTTGAGCTTGGACAGTTGGCACGAGGTTGCAAAGAATCCTTTTCAGTCTAAATTTGCAATCAACTCACTGTGAAGACTATAAATCAGTTCGATTTCACACATGCATTTAAAAGCCAAGGAAATGGAAAATATTGATATTCAAGCTCCTAAAAAGATACCACGTTAATACCCAGAACAGTTAAGAACAGCTTGACCAAATTCGTACAACATCCAATAAAAATTAAGGCAACACTCTTCTTCATTCATGACAAGGATATGAACTAATTTGAAACTGTGATGTGCATTCCTTCACTCCATGAATTTGTGTCACATCCTTGAGAAGTTTCTCCACCAATCACCAACTCAGAGTAAGTTTGTCCTGTATTGCTTCCTAAAACTTCATGCAAGATCAACAATTAACTTACAAATGAAAGAAATATGTATTCTAAGTTTATGATTGGTCGAGAAATGAAAAACTATAGAAGATCAAACAAGAGGAATTGTATTAAAAATGAACGTTATTGTGACCGCTTTCATGAATCTAGGGATACAACAAACAACTTTATCAGTAATGAAACATTACATATAATGCCAAAACCATGCAAAAGATATGGTTGAATCCCACGTTACGGCTAAAAAGAGGGAAAGAAAAAATGCCATTATAACTGAAAACCAAGTTACAAGCCTCTATAGAGCTCAGAGCTTTCTTCAGGTGGTATGTGATCATCATGCGTGTGGGGTTCATCTCTATCCGCCATCATAGGCAGGGATGGGTGTAACTCTGGGCGGGGTAATAGCAGCTTTAGCCGAAAAGCATCAACTCCATTCAAATAGTAGCGAAAGAGCCGTTTTGCCCTGATAAAGCCAAGACGCCCATATAATGCAAGTGCTCCTTTATTTGTAACTTCTGCTTCCAATGTTACCTTCAGAAACATAATGAATGATCATGAGCTAGCATCTTGACAAACCCAAACAGTCCAATATGTTAAATCTCGATTAATATACTCCATAACACATTTTTGTGACTTTATGGGTGTTATTTGGTTGGTGGAATGGCTCTTTTCTGAGTCATACAGAGCTGAGACAGTATTAGAATGGTTATGTTGTAAGTCACACTAAGCCGACTCATCTAGCTAGGTTGAACTAGGTTTTATCCACTGGCTCCACCATATTCTCCCAATTACCATGTTTCAGGGCAATAGTCACTATTACCATCACCTCTAGCATGTGATTGCTTGTTGAATTTGCGCAGTTTGTTAGGAGAAAGGCTCTTATCACTTACAGAGTCTGCAGCAGTTCTAAAGACTGAAGTAGTTTAGGTATGCTTGTTACCATAAGCATGTCAAAATACATATTGCAATAAGATTGAAGCATAAAGATAGCAAATCAAAATGAAAAAAAACCCGAAAAAGGGCTTAATTTGACAACAATAATCAATCAATTGCAAACGTATATAGGAATTAACCAAAAGAAAACCATATTCATCATAGTTTTGTCAATTCATAATTTCCCTTGACTTACCTCTTCGCACCCAGATTCCATCATCACTTTAATAGATCTGGTAACAAGTTCAGTGGCTGCATATGAGAAATATTTCAGCTTAAATATTAGAATAATCAATAACTTCATCCAGTCATACAACAAACACAATGTGGGCCTATACCAGAAAAATACTCATTAAAGATAGATTTATTTTGACAAAACCAGTTTAATTTAACGCCCAGAAAATGATTGGAGGAGAGATGACAGAAATTTCAATCAAAATAGGCTAATGGGTCAAAGGCAAATTGCAGGGTGAGAAAAATAAGCTTACAGGTCAAAGACAATTTGATGGGTTTCTCAGTTTTTGTAAATTAAGGATTCGATATCGAAATTGGATGCTTTATATTATAAAATTTAAATTACCAATGCCTCTGCCTCTGTAAGGCTTGATCACCACCAACATCGCTATGTAACCTCTGAATGTATTCCGATGCTCTCCCATCTTACAGACTACGGTTCCTACACATTTACCCTTGTGGAAAGCCTGAAGAAACACACACCCATATGAAAAAAAAAAAAATCAAAATAACAAAAATTCATTTTTTTTTTCTTTTTTGCTGTAGAAATAGAATCGACAGAAAAAGTTCAAATTGAATTATAGAAAAGCAAAGAAAAAAAAGAGAGGAGAAGATGAAAATTGACCAAAGAGTTTTACCAGGAAAGAGAGGTGAGGCCAGAGGTAGACGAAGTATCTGTAGGTGAAAATTGAGTAGGGTTCGCTGAGTTCTTGATCGACCAGGTGCATGACAAGGGGTAGGTGATGTTCGCCTCCATAGCTCACGTACTCTATCTCAGAGGCATCAATCAATTCTACTCTGCTTCCTTCCTCTTCACTCCTCGTCTCCATTCCCTCTTCTTAACCCTGCTGATTTTGGGCGCTGAGACGAAGGTGGGTTTGGGGGAGAAGAGGACACGTGCGAAAGGAGTCGCATGTTTGGGCCTCAAGCTTAACACTTCCTGTTGTATTCCTATTTCCTACTGGGCTTGGGCTTGGGTTGAAAATTAGTTTTATGTTGACCCATTTAAAAATATTTTAAAATCCATATATTTTTGGGAGAATTATCTGGAGTAGATGGGCTCCCAAATTAACAAAAGGTCCATATAACTCTTCAAATTGAGTTGAAGGATATGAAATAGTAACGGACAAATATACCCTTTAAGAACACATATAAAATATTTTATAAAATTAAGTTAAATAATTTTTTTTTCAAAAATACTAAATTAAATAAAAGTAGTTTTCAAAAATATTAAATTAAATAATTTTTTTTAAAAAAATATTAAATTAAATTAAAGTATTTAAAAAAATATTAAATTAAATATTTTTTTAAAATATTAAATTAAATAAATTTATTTTTAAAAAATATTAAATTAAATAAATATTTTTTTAAAAAATATTAAATTAAATAAATTTATTTTTTAAAAATATTAAATTACATAAAAGTATTTTTTAAAAATATTAAATTAAATAAAAGTATTTTTTAAAAATATTAATTTTTTTTTCTCAAAATCAACAAAGGGCATTTTTAGAAATACTGAAGGATGATATCCTTCAACTCAATTTCCATACTTTCATTGGGTCTTGAGCTCAATTTGAAGAGTTACATGGACCTTTTGTTAATTTGGGGGTCCATCTACTTCCAAAACATAATTCTCCCTATATTTTTTCATAGCTCAAATAATTATTTTATAAAATGACCATTTTAAATATTAATAACATCAATTAATAATTTTTTTTTACTGTTAGAACTAATTTCATATTAATAAAATAAAAAATTTTAAAAATTAAAAATACAATTAAAACTAAAAAAAACTTTAAAGCTCTAGTAGAAAATATAGATATCTAGAAAGAACTAGAAATACAATGACAATAAATATTTTATTTTTTAAATTTTATTTTTTTGGTTTTTAGTTGCATTTAATTTTTATGTATTTTAGTTTTAATTTAATTTTTAATTTTTAAAATTTCTTATTTTATTGTTGATGACAACTAATATTTTTTTTATTTAATTCTATTAAAAAAAAAAAGACAATAAGGGGATTTATATAAAACAAGATATATAACATCATTATTAACTAGGGATTAGAAAGATTTTATTTATCACTTGAGGATTCTTGAGAATATTTTCATAATAATTTATATTTCATATTATATAATAAAAATTTATAATATATTTATTTATAAAACACTTTTATCAAATTAAAATGATAAATTAATTTTGAATAATTTAATTTAATATTATTAAGAAAATGGTATTTTAGGAATAATTATTTGAATTATAAAAAACTACATATATTTTAAAATATTTTTAGATGAGTGAAAATAAGCTAATTTATAAAAGTGTTATAAAAAATATTTTTATTATAATTACTAATGTTTTTATCAAATGAGTGAGTCAAAACTCACTTTTCCCTTACATCTAAATATTATTTTTTTTATTTATAAAAATGTTATAAAAAAAATGTTTTTATCATAATTACTACCAAATGATTCTCTAAATTCGATTATTTGTAGAAGTGTTAAAAAAAAAGTAATTATAATTACTATCAAATAAACTTATTATAATTACTATCAAATAGACTTTAATTTGAAACGAATAAGTACAAAATTTGTTCATTTGACGATGCTATGATATGATGGGAATCATCTCTCGTCTCTTTATGTGACTAAAGTAGATTTAGATTGAGTTTTAAGAAGTCAAAGTATTTTTTTTAAAGCTTCAAAGGCATCTTTATTTATTTATTAACTTTATTAAAAGAGTTTAATATGAAAATTAAGAAGTTTTATCTTTTATTGAAACAATCGATGTTTTGCTATATTAAAAAAAGTATATTATATTTAATAATTTCTTTTAACACTACTATGTCACTTTGAAATTACAACTTTATCTTTAGTTCGAGCTTGTAGGTGAAGCAAAAATAAAAAGTCACTCCAAATAGGACTTAATTTAACTACAATAATATCATAGTTTAAAAAAAAAAATTTAAAAATTTAAAAATTCAAACTTTTGAACACACCCTTTACATTTCAAAAGCCAGCCAAACATATGTTTCCAAATATTTTTAAAAGTAAAAGATAGGAAAAGTGGGTGAATGAAAGATAGCACCCAAAGCAAATTCGGATGCGTACAAGACCAACTCAAGAAGCAAGAAAGGTACGTATTTTGAACATATCAGTCAAAAGGCTCTTGGAGGTATCAGCATGACCAGTTACCCTTAATTTTTCCAAATAATAATAAAATAAAAATAAAAATTATTATTTATTCCGACAAATGCTCAAAACACCCATCATTTTTTTATGACATTTACAGTGGCATTAACAAATATATGTTCAGTAAAACATGGTGTTCATCAAGGGGTAAGAGTCATTTATGCTTTCTTATTCTTCAAGAGTTGTACCTTATTATAATGAAACTTGCAAGTTGCAGGCCATGGTCTTTATCTATTACAAGTTGCTTAATTTTTGTTTCCAATTTAGGAATTTTGCTAAGGTATCGATTCTATATTCCGATTCAATAACTACTAAACCCGTAAGTGTGATTATTGAAAGCATATAATAGGTCATCAAATAAGATCGAGTATAAATAAATGAGATCAACGGATAAATAAATAGAACCAAGATATCAGATAGACGAGATTAGGTATATATAAAGCAATAAGACTTATTTGTATACATTTTATAAGATAATAGGTTTTGGTTTTTTTTTTTTCCATAGATGCAATTTTGACACCTTTAAATTAAAGCAAGATTTGATTACAAGTAGGGTGAATTGACAGAGATTAACAACGAGCACATTACACTTTTTCAAAAATGAAATTAATCACGTGGTTTGGCCACGAAAGGACAAGCATGCCCCACTGTGTAAATGGGAAAGAGCTAGGAAGGTTTTAGTACTCTTTCCCTTATAGAGAGGTCTTCACATAGCATTACTTCATGCTTCCTAGCTAGGCTGCTTAGTCTGTGTAGAAAATCATTCCTTTGCGAAACAAATTGGAATAACTCTCAATTTTTATCCTTTTCGCACCACCAAAAGACACATATAACATGACTTTAACGTGCAGCAATGAAAGCCTTACAAGCAACCCTATTTTCTCTTCCTTTTCTTCTTCTTCTTCTTCTTCTTCTTCTTCCGGCCCCCTACTTCTACTTTTCCTTTTCATGTCTCTGATCACCATTCAAGAGCTCTTCTTTCTATCTTTTTGATTAATTTCTTGCTTTTTTTGATCTTCATCCTGATCATAATCAAACCTCTAGATCTTGCTTTTTAATGTGCTCATCACTGAACACTGAAACGGATCTATTAGTTAATTTTTTATTTTTTATTTTTATGAACTAGCTAGGGAGCCAGCCAACCCAGGAGTTTTAAAGGTGGATCATAAGCATGGCAAGAGATCTGTTCCTTCCGGGGCATCGGAAGAGAAAGAGGAAGATCCCATCTTCCCTGTTTACCCAGCAGCTCAATCCCAACGAGATACCTCGGCCATGATTTCAGCCTTTGCTGATCATCAAGATATTGGCTCCTGGGACAACAGGCTGGCTCATGGGTATCATGGGCAAGGAAGCCTGTTAGCCGCATCGGTGTCTAGCATGAGGCAGCATGGCTTATCTCAACCTCCCCAAGATCGAGGTAAATTGCTATGAATATGTTTGATTCGGAAAAATGCAAATGAAAGGAAAAATAAAAAATAAATTTTTTTTTTCTAATATTTGGATTCTTCTTGAAAACTAAGAAGAAAATCAAATATAATTAAAATGGTTAAAAATTATTTAATCTTTACATTACAAAGAAAATCTTCCATTTTTTTTCATTCAAAATTTTTTTTTCTTTTTATTTTTTCTCGTATTTTTCCTCAAATTTTCCGAGTACCGCTTCATCTTTTTCTCGGGATGGAGGTTTCTTTGATGTAGATGCCTTATTATCTTATATACCAAAGTTGTCCAAACCTAAACTTCCGATCGTCCATTCTGTTGTCTTACATTCCAAGAACAAAAAACACTAAATTATTAATATGTAAGTGCATGTCCTTACTATATTATTTAATTGCTTTGAAGGAATCATCTTGTTATGGAATATTGATTTTTATGTATACTTTTCCTTTCAGAAATTACAATATCTATATTTTGTTATAAATGTCTATCCAATAACATTCATCTTTGAAATTGTCTTCTCTCAAAGAACTTAAAGCTGCCATAGATAGTTTTTTTCTTTCTGCAGGAAGCATGCGTTTTTATGCATGGAAAACAAAGGACATGCTTGCTAGTTTTGGCAAGTTCTGGTGATGAAGATCACAGAGGAATAAACAAAAAGTGCTTAGTAACTAATGGTTAGGTGAAGTAGGAAAGAATTTTGAGTTTGAGTTTGGTAGTTCCAATGTTTTTAAACTCCATTTTTTTTTTCTTTAGGATTGAATCCTGGCTTTCTCAGCTTGACTTTATGCTTTAACCAACAAATATTAAATTATGTAAATTGGCCAGGAAGAGAAGGGAGCGCAAGGAAAAGACATTATAGGGGAGTAAGACAGAGACCATGGGGCAAGTGGGCAGCCGAAATCCGAGACCCGAAGAAGGCTGCTCGAGTGTGGTTAGGCACCTTTGACACGGCAGAGGCCGCAGCAGCTGCTTACGATGCTGCTGCTCTCAATTTCAAAGGAACCAAAGCTAAACTCAACTTTCCTGAAAGAGTTCAAGGGGGATCTCACTCTCACTCTCACTCTCCCTCTCCCTCTCATTACTCGAGACCCATAACTGTTCCTCCACCTTCACCTCCACCTCCACCTCCACCTCCACCTCCACCTCAACCATATTCTCCTTCTCCTCCTTTTGCACCTCCTTTTCCGGTACAGGAAGAATTCCCCAACCTTTTACAGTACGCCCAGCTGCTTTGTAGCAATACTGATGATGATTTAAGCAATGCTACTTCAGCTCTGTATGATCAACAAACTTTTGCCTCTCAGGGTTTGTCAAATCCCTCGGCAGTATCTCAACAACATCGACAAGTTGAAGAAGAGCTTCTGAGGGTTTCTTCGGACATGGGAAGTTCTTATGGTACTGATTTTTTTGGGCAGGGAAGAGACTTTGATAACAGTAACCCATAGGATCTGTAATATTCTAGGGTTTGTGGGGAGACTCAGAGCTATGCATGCAAGACAAGGACCTGCTAGTTTCTAGTCTTCCCATATTGTCAAGGAAACTTTTCCAGCTTTCCACGTTGTACTTATTTGGATCCAAGAATTTATGTCACTTCTATCATTCCGGGATATGACTTTCAAGGCTTCTCCGTGTAGAAAATCGAAGTATCAATCCTTCAGCTTTCATTTCCGCTCTTTAACATGGAGATGGTTAAATTTTATTGTTATGCTACAAACTCAACAAGTCCTTACAAACAGATTTGCCGAACAAACTTGGTGACAAGTTTCTCCTTGATTCATTTTGCAAAAATTTACGTGGATTTTGGATTCATTTTGGAAAATCAATCATTTTATGAGTGATACATGCAAGGTGTATATCTTCTTTACCCGCTAGATAGCTTTTATTGGGACGCTAAATCTTAATATTCCATTTTTTTTTCTTATACATATTGTAAGAACATGTTAGATCATCTTATCTGAAAACCAATGAGTGTTTAGTGAGAGTTGGAGGCTAAATCTTAATATTCAATTTTTTTTTCTTATACATATTGTAGGATCAGATTTAAATCATTTCATATGAAAACCAATTGATGTTTAGTGAGCGAAAGCCAAAGAGCGACATTATTGCACTTCAATAATTCTTCCTCCAACATGATGTTTCTCGTGACTCATACCCATGACTTTTTGCTCTAATATCATTCATAGGATCGAACTTTGACCATCTCTTTTGAAAACTAATTAGTGTTAGTGGTGGTAGATCAAACATTTTATAACATTCAACATTACACCCCATGACTTGTTTTAAGAGCCATCATTTGAATGATCCACACCATGACTTGTTTTAAAAGCCATCATTCAAATGATCCATCATCAAGCTTAAGAACGACATTATTGCACCCTCAACACATATCAAAATAATGTGTAGTGAAGAAAAATTTGCTACAATGAACAAATCTGCATACAAAAGGAAATAAGGTGTAATAGGGTCGCCATATTATACCCTTTGCACTTGGAAAAGCTTTACCTATAAGCTACTAACTAACCATGTTAATATAAACTTTCTATTTTCCATTGTTAATATAAACTTTTCGGGAAAATGAGAAAATCCGGTGCCTATGCATGGATGATCAGACTTTGACTTTAATGTTATGGGTTAAGTAATATATGAAGTATATATTTAGGCTATGAGAGCCATGCACCCTTGACTCTTCTTAAGTTAAAACCATAAAATAAAAAGACAGAAACCTTGATAGTTCCAAGGGCCTTGCATGAGAGTCTAACCACAAAACGCTTGTGTGTGTATATATATATATATATATATATATATTGTTTTAAAAAGAAGACAAAGCTATCACCCGGGCCATACAAGCCTCAGCTCTTATTATTGGACACCAAGTAGAAAAGCAGTAGGGTATATAGGCGAGATCACAAAAGAAAAGGTAGATTGCTAGTGGAGATGAAAAGGCAGTAAGCATGCATAGACAATTTGTAACTTTATACGGGTGCATGTGAGAGGACGTGACATGTGGTTCTTCCTACGCAGGCGTGGAGTGATTGATGATTCCCATCAGCTAACACTACTGGATATATATGTATTTTTTTTTACTATTAGTTTCCAGTTTCTGTGGCCGACCTTGTACTTCAAAGCAGATGCTTTCGGCTTCTTGTCAACCTTTGCGGCTGTCGATATTCACCTCTCTCATCAGGTTCGTGACGGTGGTGGTTGTGTTCAGTGTACCCAGTAAGTCACAGGTAGAAGAAGCTGGGCAGATCGATCTCTTTGCCACTTGGCTACCTTCTTCAACTTTTTAGGCCGTGATCTTCGATATTCGTAACTATTAATATAACGGTACGACTTCGATAGCTTTTACTATTTCTGTCTTGTGATCCGTCTGTTCAATCTTTTGGAGCAAGAGTGGTTGTCGACCCAAAGATGCCATCGACAACTTGTTTTAATGGGATCGTTATTTTAAAAAATATTATTATTTTATTTAATTTTTTTATAAATATTATTATAAATCTAAATAATACATTGGATTTTCAATCGTTTCATTTGAAAATTAATTGCACTAAAAGTCATAATTTTGGTAACCTATTTCTTCTTTTTAAAAGTGGGCTTGTTGTACCCCGACATCCCTATCCTAACATGATATTGACATTTCGAAGAAGTCATTTAAATTCAAATTTTGAATCTTTAAAATTTTTAAAAATAATATCTTTGAATATTTCCAAATCCTATCTTCTCAATTTGGTGAAGCTCTTAGCACCAAGAGAAGGTGATATTCTAATCTCTTGCAGAAATTGGAGGTAGATATTTTTTCTTTTTCCTTTTTAAGTGTAAAGGTTAATATAAACTCATATTTTTCACATACGTTTCCTTTCGAAGGAACAAAACTCAAATTTATTGATGAAAATTTGATTTTTTTTTTTAAAGGTTGGAGTGATTTTTTTTTATTTAAAAAAGTTAGAGTCAGTAACTTATTTTAGTTTATTTTTATAAAAGAAAATAATAAATAAATTAATAAATTGTGTAACTTTTTATTTGAAAAAAACATGCTTTTCTAAATTGAGTCTATATTGGAGGTCAAATTATTTATGGAGATTTTATAGAGAAGGTACGGTGATAAGTCATAGTCTCTACTAAACGAATAAAGTAATTTATAATAATTAATTAATTAATAATGGATATCAAAATTAAATATACAAATCAATATTTATGAAAATAAAAGCAAATTACAAGAATATACAAGATGAATGATATGAGAATTATACAAATTAATTTATTAAATAAATTTAAAAAGAGATATTTCAAAAATTACTTTCTTGATAAATTTTAAAGAATTTTATTAAAGACAATTTTGATTTAATGATTTCAATTTATTTATTTATAAAAAAATTATTTTCAACAAAAGATTTGATTCAATTTTATTAATATTCAAATTTCAAAAAGCTATTTACACTTATTTTATGAAAAAAAATTATTACAAAATTTCAATGATATATATATATATATATATATTACTTTCTTTTGAAAAAGAAAGAATGAAATTTTAAAAATTTATTTACAAAGTATTTCAATTTTTTTAAAAGTAATTTTTAGGAATTTTTAATTTTTTTTCTTTTTATAAATTTATCTACAAAATATATTTCAATTCAATTTTATTTATGATAAAATAAAAGTGATTTTTTTTTTATTGAAAGCAAGACTTTTACAATTTTATTTACAAGAATATTAAAATTCAATTAAATTTAATGATAAAAAATATTTGATAGGAAAAATGATTTTTACAAAAGATAATTTAATTCTCTTTTTTTATCTTAAAAAAATGATTTATTTTATCATTAATTTGATTTAGGAAAAGAAAAAAATTATATATAAAAAAAATCTCTATGTTTGGTTTAAAAAAGGGTTTTTTTAATTTTATTAAGAGAACTTTGCAAACCATTTGGATTTTATTAAAATGATTTCAACTTTATTATTTTAAAAAGTTGAAAAAAAAAATTCCTTCTTAAAAAAAGTGATTTCCATAATTTTATCTAAAAAAGTATTTCAATTGGATTTTCACTTTAAAAAAGTTATATATATATATATATATATATATATATATATATATATATATTGTTGGAATATGTGCCCATAAACAAATGAGATGTTTTTTATTTTGTTGATTATTAATATTTTTTAAGGAATCATTTCAATATTATTGTTGCATGCATGTTTTAGATGCGTTATAAATATCGAAAACCCTAAATTATTTAATTGTAACTTTAAATATTGTATATAAGTGTTATATACAGGAGGATAATATTTAAAGTAAAATAATCTAATATGTTCGTAATTAAAAATTAAAGTTGGGATCTTTAATTTAAAATTACTAGCGTGGTTCATTACATTCCGAATGAAATGATCTTATCCGGATTGTTAATAATGAGATTATTGGAATGAAAGCGCTTTATATAATTTGATTATATAGGACTGGAACATGATTAATTATGAATCTCTGATAAATTCCGTTATAATATAGAGCATTCAATATTAATCAATGATGGTCATATATGCATTGATCTTAATTCTGAGTAATTAATAGACTCCTATTTATTGTATTGTATTTTTTAACATACCGGGTAATGACACAAATACATAGTGTCAAATTCTTGGTGTATTGGAAGTATAATAAAATAAATAGTCGGAAATATTAATATATAAGATGAAATCCATTCTTTCGTTAAGAAGTCAGATGAACGGTTCCCATAAGTATTGGTTCGGGCCTTGAATGATAAGAGCGCTCAATTTATGATTAGACCATAAATATATTATTCATTAGAGAACCAATGACACTTAAGGAGAAAGATATAATTAAAGAGGTTAACGGAAAAACCTAGCTTTAATTATGAACTGTTTATGGAGGATTGACTCATATGTAGTGACTATATCAATGGACAATTCAAATCATTTGAATATATTTAATTTTATAATTTTAAGAGTGCAATTCCAAATTTTTAGTGGAGTAATTTTGGAATTAATAATTTTGATTTTTTAATTAAGTTGTTAATTAATTGTCAAAATTATTGGAGCTTAAAATTATAATGTCCATAGTTCCTCTCAACGGCTCCATTAAAATTATATGAAAATTTTTTTTGTTGGGTTGATTTTATTAGTTTGGAATTTTGAATTCTAAATTAATTTCACACAATCTTGATTTGATTTATTTATTTTATAATTTGATTATTTAAAATATTTTTTTGATACAATGTGGTGAAGACCACACTTACTTGTATTCCCTAAGAAACACTTTTTAAGTGGGGATCATGGGGAGAGATATTCTCTCCCTTGTTTTTCAAAATTCAAAATATGTCAGTTATTTTTTCTTAGTTGTATTAAATTTTTTTTTTCTCTCAATGGGAATGGGATGAGAATGCAAGTTTTCAATATATTAAGTTGTGTGATAAAAACCCAAAAATAAAAAAACACCCACTCGTTCTGAGTTCATCATAATTTGGAGAACGTTAGAGAAAGATCCATGGTACTTTAGAGGATTTGGAATTCTAAGATCTTTTTGGTGGAGTTCAAATTTATCAGCCTAATCGCAAGGTACAATTCTAAATTACATATATTTTTTATTTCATTAAATTAATACAAGTATTGATCATTGAGAAAAAATTTTGAGAAAATTTTTCTAGTTTCTGTTTTTCTTTTATTTATCTGGTTTCAAAACCAACAATTGGTATCAGGGCAGGTTGATACTCTGTATTAATTTAATGAATGATTATTTGATAATCTTTGCATGGTTTTCGGTAGGCACTTTTGCATATTGATGTTTGTTTATTTTTATGTTCATGGTGATGAATGTTTGTGGGAATGGATTGGTCGTTTTTTTATTGGTTCCATGGATTTTGTTATTTTTGTAATAATTATTTTATTAGATCTTTTGTAAATAGGATTCTTGTTGTAATTCCTATTTTGTAAGATCTTTTGTAAATAGGTTTACTACTGTAATTGTAAATCGGTTTTGGGTTGAATTTTATTGAATTTGAGAAATTCAATGGAGACCACCACCTTTCAAGGAGAAGATGAAGATGGAGATTTACCGGAAGACCAGTTTTATTATTTGTAATTTTTTTTATTTGGGTTGTATTTAACGTCCATGGAACCCGACCATTTCCGTTTTTATATTTATAAAGTTGATGATTACTTTGTCCTGCAAGGGGTGGAGCCAGGGGATTCAAACCCATGAAGGATGGGTATTCCCTGTTTGTACCACCAGGCTATGGCTCCTGGCTGGTTATGTATATTAAGAAGGTTTATTTCACGTTGCCCCTGAACTTTATCCCTGGCTCCACCACTACCCTTGTTTTAGCATGTCATTTTAGTTAGAAAAGTGCCTACCTATTTTTGTATGTCATGCATTCATGCGTTTATTTTATTTTGCTAAAATTGTTTTACTTAATTAATGTGATGCACCTTGTAACAAATTTAATGAGATTAAATTTGTTTTTTAAGTGGGTCAAATGTGATCATTATAATTTTTTTTTATTATTTTTTTTTATATAATGTCACAGATGACTTAATTTATAATTTTAAATTGTTTAAAATTATAAAGGCTTAGTAATTTAAAATGTTTAAATTGTCTAAGCTTTATGAAACAATAGTTGTTTTATAAATTAAATACACTTTTTGCAATATAATGAGTGGGAGCGGGTAATATTACAATATAAACCTTAGGTCTCCACCATTAATACAACATTGTGAGTTTTTAGTAGCGCTTAGAGACGCTTTGATTTCGTCCTCCCTACAGAAAGTGTCTACTAATTTCAATAACAAGGTTGTCTTCCATGAGACAGGATTTTAAGATGTATTTTAGAATTGACCTACCCTACGGCGGCAATTTCTAAATTAAGTCTTAAAAATTTGATATGGTGGGTTACACTCATAAAGATATAATTAAATTGGTTAATTATTTTCTTGACCGAACTTAAAGGAAATTAATAAGTAATAGAAATATGAGATATTTTGGATAATATTTATTAATTGAGAAAGTCTCATTTTAATTAGCAATTATTTGACCTACCCTACGGCGGCACTTAGTTGTGGTAATTAAAATTCCTTAGGTTGTTAAAGTATATTTTTTGGTGTATTTTATCATGAGCATTCTTGCTTCATATTTACTTTGCCTTTAATTTTCTTATGATATTTATGCAATTATTTATTGAAAATATTTCTTATTTTTGTTCAGCAAATATGTCAAACCCAATTTTCTCACTTCTCGCCTCTCAAGTTTTAACTAGTGAAAACTTTGTAAAATGGAAAAGCAACATGAACATTCTTCTCATTAATGAGAACTACCACTTTGTTCTTAAGGAGGAATGTCCTCCAGTGCCTCCAGCTAATGCCTCCAAGGCTGTCTCAAAAGAGTATAACCGTTGGATTATTGCAAATAACAAGACCCGCTGCTAGTTGTTAGCAACAATGAATGAAGTGCTTAGAACTAAGCACGAGGGCCTTGAAACTGCAAGCGAGATTATGGAATCTCTACAGCAGATGTTTGGACGGCCCTCTGAGCAGGCCCGCCATGAAGCTGTGAAAGCTGTTATGAACAGTAAAATGAAAAATGGTTCTTCAGTTCGTGAGCACGTCCTTAAAATGATTCATCACTTTAATAAGGCTGAAATCAATGGAGCTAAAATTGATGAAAAGACCCAGGTTGGCATGATCTTAGAGACACTTTCTCCCTCTTTCCTCCAATTCAGGACAAACTACATCATGAACCATAAGAAATGTAATTTGACAGAACTCCTGAATGAGCTGCAATCTTATGAGACCCTTATAGATGATAAGGGAGGCAAGGCAAATATTGCTGAGGCTAATGCAGTTGTGGGAAAGGCTTCTTCTTCAAGGAATAAGAAGAAGAGAAATGTGAGAAATCAAAAGGACAAGAAGAAGATCCAAAAGAAGAAAAGGAAGGTTGTTGAGCTTAAACCTAAGGAGAAATGTTTCTATTGCAATCAAGACGACCATTGGAAAAGGAACTGTAAGAAGTACCTTGATGAGCTGAAACAAAAGAAGAAACAAGGTAAATTAGATTTATTAGTAATGGAAACATGCTTAGTTGAGAATGATTTCTCAAGCTTGATTATTGATTCAGGAGCATCTAACCATGTTTGTATTTCTTTGAAGATGCTTGAGTCATCTAAGGATCTTGAAGAAGGAGCTTTCATGATGAGAGTTGGCAGTGGGGCAAGAGTTTCAGCGACAACAGTTGGGACAGTACAACTATCATTTGCTAATAATAAATATTTGTTATTGCACAATGTTTATTTTATTCCGGATTTCAAAAGGAATTTGATTTCGGTTTCAAAGTTACATGAACAATTTATTTATGTTTCTTTTGATATTGACTCTGTTTCAATCTATAAGAATGGAATGAATATTTGTTCAGGTTATGTTGATAATGGTATATATTTTGTGAAACCAATTTTCAATAATTTACTTCAAACCGAAATGTTTAAAGTCGCTGAACCAACCCCTAAAAGAAGAAAGATTTCTAATGATAAAAATGACACATATTTGTGGCATTTAAGGCTTGGTCACATTAACATAGATAGAATTGAAAGACTAGCAAAGGATGGTCCTTTGAGAGAGCTAAAAGTTGGCACTCTACCAGTTTGTGAATCTTGCCTAGAAGGCAAAATGACCAAAAGGCCATTTTCGGCTAAGGGTGAAAGAGCATAAGTACCTCTAGAGATCATACATACTGATGTATGTGGACCTTTGAATGTCAAAGCAAGAGGGGGCTATGAATATTTCGTCACATTTATTGACGATTATTCAAGATACGGATATGTATACCTGATGCAAAGAAAATCCGAGGCTTTCGAAAAGTTCAAAGAATTTCGTGCTGAAGCAGAAAAACAGCTTAGCAAATCAATCAAAACTCTTCGATCAGATTGAAGAGAAGAATACTTGGTTTATGAATTCAAGGACTACTTGATTGAAAATAGAATATTATCACAGCTCACGGCACCTGGGACACCTCAGCAAAATGGTGTAGCTGAAAGAAGAAATCGCACTTTGCTTGACATGATGAGATCAATGATGAGCTATTTTTCTCTGCTAACCTCATTTTGGGGATATGCATTACAAACGGTAGTATATATTCTGAACATGGTTCCATCTAAGTCAATCCCTAACACTCCCCTAGAGTTATGGAATGGTCGCAAACCTAGTTTGAGACATATTCGCATATGGGGGTGCCCTGCGCACGTGTTAAAGGGAAAAACTGGGAAACTAGAATCTCGCTCTGAGGTATGCATGTTTGTAGGATATCCTAAAGGAACAAGAGGAGGTATGTTTTATAGCACTTAGGATAACAAAGTATTTGTGTCAACAAATGCTACGTTTCTCGAGTATAACTATATGGCAGATTTTAAACCTAGAAGTAAAGTAGTTCTGGAAGAGTTGCTAGCTGATGAGATCAGCCCCACGCCAACAACAGTTGTTGAACGACAAAGAAAAGAAACCACTGCTCGAGATCTAACACCACCGCCACCACGATGTAGTGGGAGGGAAATAAGATTGCCCATTCGCTATTGTGAAAATGGAGAAGCACAAGTTGCAGTCACTGATGGCAGCGATGATGATTCATTGACATTCAAAATGGCGATGGATGATGTTGATCGAGAGACATGGCAGGAAGCCATGAAACTCGAAATAGAGTCTATGTACTCAAATTCAGTCTGGGAGCTTGTAGATCTACCAGAAGGCATTAAGCCTATTGGTTGCAAATGGATCTATAAGAGAAAAAGAGGACCTAATGGGAAAGTAGAGACTTTCAAGGCAAGGCTGGTGGCAAAGGGTTTTACCCAAAAGGAAGGAGTAGACTATGAGGATACTTTTTCACCAGTCGCCATGCTAAAATCCATTAGGATTCTCTTGTCCATTGCTGCTTATTATGATTATGAGATATGGCAAATGGACGTCAAGACAACATTTTTGAATGGCCATCTCGAAGAGACTATTTATATGGTCCAATCAGAGGGTTTCGTGGTCAAAGACCAAGAGCAGAAAGTGTGCAAACTACAAAGGTCCATTTATGGACTTAAGCAAGCTTCTAGGTCTTGGAATATTAGATTTAGCGAAGCCATAAAGTCTTATGGTTTTGAACAAAATCTGGGTGACCCTTGTGTCTATAAGCAAATATGAGGAGTTAAAGTGGTTTTCTTAGTTCTTTATGTGGACGACATTCTACTCATTGGAAATGATGTAGAATCTCTATCCCAGGTAAAGAACTGGCTAGCCAACCAATTCCAAATGAAGGATTTGGGAGAGGCAAGCTATATTCTTGGTATCCAAATGACTAGGGATCGTAAGAATAGGCTTCTGGCATTGTCTCAGGCAGCATACATTGACAAGGTGCTTGTCAAGTTTGCAATGGAGAACTCTAAGAAAGAGAATTTGCCTTCTTGACATGGAGTTCATCTCTCTAAAGAGCAGTATCCAAAAACACTGCAAGATGAGGAGAAAATGAGACGAGTTCCTTATGTATCAGCAGTTGGTAGTTTGATGTATGCAATGTTGTGTACAAGACCTGACATATGCTTTGCAGTGGGAGTGGTTAGTCGATACCAGTCAAACCCATGATTAGATCACTGGGTAGTAGTCAAGCATATACTTAAATATCTGAGAAGGACGAGAAACTATATGTTGGTATACTCTAGTAGGGAATTGATTCCTATCGGATATACAGATTCTGATTTCCAACCAGATAGAGACTCTTAAAAGTCTACTTCTGGGGCCGTTTTCACTTTGGGAGGTGGAGCCATTATATGGAGGAGTGTCAAGCAAACTTGTGTTGCTGATTCAACCATGGAGGCTGAATATGTAGCGGCTTGTGAAGCAGCTAAAGAGGCAGTCTGGCTTCGCGAATTCTTGAAAGAACTGGAAGTTGCAGCTAAAGAGGCAGTCTGGCTTCGCGAATTCTTGAAAGAACTGGAAGTTGTTCCAAATATGCATGAGCTAATCAGACTATATTGTGATAATAGTGGAGCAGTGGCTAATGCCAAAGAACCCAAGAACCATCGCAAGGGAAAACACATAGAACGGAAATTCCACCTGGTAAGAGAGATTGTCAGTAGAGGAGACGTTTTAGTTGAAAATATCGCATCTGCGAACAACATAGCTGATCCATTCACTAAGACTTTACCGACTCGGAGTTTTGAGCAACATCTTGAAGGAATGGGACTTAGAGACATGTCACATTTGCTTTAGGGCAAGTGGGAGATTGTTGGAATATGTGCCCATAAACAAATGAGATGTTTTTTATTTTGCTGATTATTAATATTTTTTAAGGAATTATTTCAATATTATTGTTGCATGCATGTTTTAGATGCGTTATAAATATCGAAAACCCTAGATTATTTAATTGTAACTTTAAATATTGTATATAAGTGTTATATACAAGAGGATAATATTTAAAGTAAAATAATCTAATATGTTCGTAATTAAAAATTAAAGTTGGGATCTTTAATTTAAAATTACTAGCGCGGTTCATTACATTCTGAATGAAATGATCTTATCCGGATTGTTAATAATGAGATTATTGGAATGAAAGCGCTTTATATAATTTGATTATATAGGACTGGAACATGATTAATTATGAATCTCTGATAAATTCCGTTATAATATAGAGCATTCAATATTAATCAATGATGATCATATATGCATTGATCTTAATTCTGAGTAATTAATATACTCCTATTTATTGTATTGTATGTTTTGACATACCGGGTAATGACACAAATACATAGTGTCAAATTCTTGGTGTATTGGAAGTATAATAAAATAAATAATTGGGAATATTAATATATAAGATGAAATCCATTCCTTCGTTAAGAAGTCAAATGGACGGTTCCCATAAGTATTGGTTCGGGCCTTGAATGATAAGAGCGCTCAATTTATGATTAGACCATAAATATATTATTCATTAGAGAACCAATGGCACTTAAGGAGAAAGATATAATTAAAGAGGTTAACGGAAAAACCTAGCTTTAATTATGAACTGTTTATGGAGGATTGACTCATATGTAGTGACTATATCAATGGGCAATTCAAATCCTTTGAATATATTTAATTTTATAATTTTAAGAGTGCAATTCCAAATTTTTAGTGGAGTAATTTTGGAATTAATAATTTTGATTTTTTAATTAAGTTGTTAATTAATTGTCAAAATTATTGGAGCTTAAAATTATAATGTCCATACCTCTCAACGGCTCCATTAAAATTATATGAATTTTTTTTTTTTGTTGGGTTGATTTTATTAGTTTGGAATTTTGAATTCTAAATTAATTTCACACAATCTTGATTTGATTTATTTATTTTATAATTTGATTATTTAAAATATTTTTTTGATACAATATGGTGAAGACCACACTTACTTGTATTCCCTAAGAAACACTTTTTAAGTGGGGATCATGGGGAGAGATATTCTCTCCCTTGTTTTTCAAAATTCAAAATATGTCAGTTATTTTTTCTTGGTTGTATTAAATTTTTTTTTTCCCTCAATGGGAATGGGATGAGAATGCAAGTTTTCAATATATTAAGTTGTATGATAAAAACCCAAAAATCAAAAAACACCCACTCGTTCTGAGTTCATCATAATTTGGAGAACGTTAGAGAAAGATCCATGGTGCTTTAGAGGATTTGGAATTCTAAGATCTTTTTGGTGGAGTTCAAATTTATCAGCCTAATCACAAGGTACAATTCTAAATTATATATATTTGTTATTTCATTAAATTAATACAAGTATTGATCATTGAGAAAAAATTTTGAGAAAATTTTTCTAGTTTCCGTTTTTCTTTTATTTATCTGGTTTCAAAACCAACATATATATATATAAAAGATCTTCACAAAATATATATTTTTTTAAAAACATCTATTTTTATTTTTATTTTTAAATCTATTTTGTGAAAATCATAACTTCTTGGCTCAACCATTATCTAAATATCCTTAATTTAAATATAAAATAATTTTTTTAACTCATTATAAATATGATCTGCATGCTTACCATTATCTAAATATCCTTAATTTGGTTTTTCGCATATTGTCTTTTCAAAATAAGGAGTCATATTTAAGGTTTTTTTTTATATATTTTGTTTTCTTTTTTCTTTTTTTTTTAAAAAAAAGTGGCAACTCCAAGTATTTAAAAAAAAAAAGAATCAAAATTTTACTAAATAAATAAAAAGCGAGTCACCATCAAGTGAGAACACATCAAGTGGAATGCGAGGTCCACAACACTAGAAGAATACATTTGATAATGTTTCTATTCAAAGTATTTTTAGAGTGCGTTTGAGAATGATTGTATAAAACATTTCTAGTATTTCTAACACTTGAATTATAAAAAAATTTAAGTATTAAAAATATTAAAAATACTTCCTAAAATCATTATCAAATGAGCTCCTATAAGTGTTTTTGAGAAAATCACATATTAAATATTTTTTTCAAAAAGCACTATAAGTGGTTTTTTTTTTAAAAAAAAAAATTCCTAAATTTTACCAATTACCATTTTTTAAAAACTAAAATTATTTTCTAAAATCACTCCAAATAAAGTCTCAAAGAAACGATTTTTTGGTTCACGATAACTCAACTCTTATCTACCTTCAAAAAAAAGGAAAAAATTCCTTAAGAGTTTTTCATTATTTTGTTCCTTTATTTCCTTGTGTTTCAGTTTCTTGATAATTTGTATTTGTCTCCAAGTTATTCAAACTTTTCTACACTTTTTTTTTTTCACTTTTTCTTGAAGTAATTTTAGGAAAATAAATAAAATTTATTTTTCATACAATATCATCTATCATTCACTTAACCCTCCAATGTTATATATGGTTGTGTTTCTATGTTTCAATTTTTGTTTCTATATTAAAATTTTGAAAATAGTTTAAAATTGATAACCTATTTTAAAATTTTTTATATTATAAACTCAAAAAATAAAAGTATAAATATTTTGATTCCCAAATTTTTTAAAATAAAAATTGATATTAATCTCTTAACTATATAATTTTTTTACTTAATTAATAAAGAAAAACTATAAAATTAAATTAAAAAATAAAATTAGTTAAAATTTTATATACTTTCAAATATTTAATATTTATGTAGAATTATTAAAATAAGTGAAATAAATTTGAAATAACATATAAAAATAATTTTTTAATTTTCTTTTATTTATTTATTTATTTTTTCTTTACATTTTCCCTTACAATTTTCAAGAACTAAACACAAGGTAAGGGTGTGTTTGGAATGTTATAATAGAGAATGAAAATGTAAAGTTGATCTTATTTCCTCTTTAGTACAATGTTTGAATTATTTTTGACAAGATTAGTAGGAATCAAAGGTTTCTGATCAGAATTTTGATTCCTCCAAATCGGGTATGTGGAATTCCTTATGGAAGCTTTTGGTACATTGGGCGCTTTGGACTTTGGGCCAAATTTGGTTTTGCAGAAGATCAGTCCAGACCTCATAATGGGCCCAGTATTTAAAGCATCGAATGGACGCCACCGTAAATTTGAAAGCCTCAATTATTTTTTAATAAACTTCACATCACCAGGCACTGTTTTAGGTTATTTAAAGTTCAACACTAAGGAGTGTTTAAGTATTTTTGACAGTTTTAAAAAATTATTACTATTATTATTATTTATGTTTTGTTGAACAAAGAGTGTTCGGAAAGTTAAAATATTTTTAACTTATTTTTATTATTTTTAAATATGTTTTTAAAATAATTTTTATGTTTAAGGTTTTATTTTTAAATATTTGTATAAGTATTTTTTAAGACCGTTCTCATAAAATAAATTAAAATAATAAAAAATAATTAAAAGATGTTATCTAAAAATACTTTATTTTTTGTTTTTAAAAATTAAAAAAAAATATTTTTTAATTATCAAACATGTTTTTTTAATTTTTTATTGTGCAGAATGAAAAATTGTTTTCGAAAACAATTGTCATGCTCTAAAAGTAGAATTTTAATTTAATTTTTTTTATAACTAAGGACATATTTGATAACTATTTTCAATAATAGTTTTTATTTATTTTTTTAAAGGAAAACATATTAAGCAATTGAAAAAAACATTTTCTAATTTATATTCTTAAAAAAAAACAAAATATTTTCAAATAACATCTTTGAGCTGTTTTCATTTTTTTAGAGATATTTAAAAAAATAATTATACAAATATGGATAATGATTAAAAAGAAACCACTAAATATAAAAATTAGTCTTAAGACATATTTAAATACATTAAAAACATGTTAAAATTATTTTCCAAAATAGAATTTTGTTTTATAAAATATTATAATGCGATTTTCAAAATTTGCTCTCAAAAATTGTTTTAAAAAACAATTACCAAATAAGGCCTAAGTTTTGTATACCCTTATATTTTTACTTTTAAAATAAGAACAGTAACAACTTCATTTTTTGCAACAATTTTACTTATTTTAAAATAATAATGGTTCTTAAAATTTGTTTAGAAAAATTTAGGTATGAATTTTTTTTTACTTCCTTAAATTATATTTTTTTTTAAAAGTGATTTTTAGAAACAAGGTAAATCCATAATTTTTATATTAGAGAATGTATAAAATTAATTATAAAAAAATTATATAAAAATATAAATAAACGAGACTAAAAGTAATAAGTACAGAGCAATATAACCTAAAATATACTCGTGACATGATCTAATTGGTCATAGTTTTCGATAGGTATATTTTTGGTATTGCAATAAAAAAAAAATGATATATTTGATTTAAAGGATCAAAATATAACCCCATTCTTTAAAAATGACCTTCATTTTTTAAAATAAAAAATTACTTTTTGGACAAAAAACACCTTTTATCAAAATTTTAATACTTATTTGACATTAAGATGTTTTTAATAAAATAATATATAAAATATTTTTATCTATTTAAGGTTATATTTATAATTTCAAACCTGTTAGCCCAAGGGTTCTCCTAATTGGGTTTTGATGATAACAAACCATGGTTAAGTGACTAATTAGTTTAAATGTTTAAGAATCTCAGGTATACACTCGAAAATTCATCAAATGACCAAACAGATATAAGATCGAGAAGCTTGGAAGACTTGTGATCATAGGAAATTAATGTAAGATGAATGCATGAATGCACTTAGGATTTTCACACGTTTCATGCATATTTTAAAACTCGATTTATTTTTTAAAACTTCAATTTCATTAAAACCCGAGTTTTTAACTAATGTACTTTAGGCAAAATGTTTCAAAATTGGCATAATAATTTACCTAAATACCTTATCTAAGTGTTAGAAAAAAAATGAATAAAAAAATAGGTTTTCGGGGCCAAAAAGGCTCAACCGGTCGAGGCTATGCCCAACTTGTTCAATCGGTTGAGGAACAGGTCGACCGGTTGTGGTCATCCGGTCGAGGATCGGTTGAGGGAGGTCAAAAACCTTCTCTCTCTCCCAGTAGCCTTCTCTTCTCGGTCGAGGTCCGGTTGAGGCAACGATAACCTGTCATGCATTAAATGTTCAAACGACTAGTGAACCGATCGACTCCTAACTCGACTGGACAAGGTTACCTTTTGCTGTTTTTGACTTCCGAGCTTAGAAACCTATAAATTGAGAGTTCCACTTCATTTATTGATAAGAGAACACTTGCATTCAATAGCCTACCTACTTATTCTTTATCAAAAATCTCTCATTTCTTTCATAGTGCATTAAATCACCACTTGTATATCCTTTAGTGCACTCTTGTGTGTCATCCTTAAGCTAGGTTGAGGGATTATATCTTGTCTTGTCTTGTATTTGAGTTATCCTTAAGCTAGGTTGAGGGATTATATCTTGTAAAAATCTGAGTATTAAAGTCTTCAAGATGGTTGAATCTTGAAGAGGTTGTGTAAGAGCCCATTGAAGTCGGAATCCAAGTGTAAGAAGATTGAAAACTTGGTTGAAACTTCAAGTTAGTGGAACCCTTACTCGGTTAGGAGGTTGAGGAGAGTGGACGTAGGTAAGGAAGTGCTGAACCACTATAAACCCGAGTTTGAATTCTCTAAACTCTATCTCTTTACTTTGCTTATATTTTGTTTAAATTTGTTGTGATTGAAAAGATTTTAAAAACCCAATTCACATCCCCCCTTTTGGGTGTTTTTCTTAAGTTATTTTCCATAAAAAAAATATTTTTATTCACCTAATATTTCTACACATCCATCCTATTTATATGTTCATCTTAGAGTATTAATTTTATTAATACATCTCACCTAAATAATTATCAATACATTTAAGGAAAAATTACCAAAAATGATGGACTAATGGGAGAGTTAGGGTCTGTTTGATAATTGTTTTAAAAATTAATTTTGAAAAATAGTGTTTTAGAACAGTTTTTGAAAACTGTTATCTATTTTGTAGAACAAAAGTCTATTTCAAAACCTTAAATATTTTCAATTATTTTAAATATGTTTTAAAAATAAATTTTATATAAAGTATTTTATTTTTAATTATTCTGCATATTTGTATATTTATTTATTAAAAAAGTCATAAAAAAAAATAAGTGAAAATAATAAAAATCAATTAATTGATGTTTTATGAAAATACCTTATTTTTTGTTTTTATTTTTATTTTTAAGAATATAAAACAAAAAACACATTTACAGTTTTTTTATTGTCAAACGGTTTTTTGTTATGAAAAACAAAAACCGTTCTTAAAACAATTATCTCCTAAATTCTTAAAAATACCCAAAATTATTATTAGTCAATTTTCTCTTTTCTCCCACATATTCTCTCTCTCTCTCTCTCCTTTTTTTTTTTTTCAACAAATCATAACGTAAAATTTTCTTCTCTCAAACTTTTTTGTCACCATAAATTACAATTTTCTTTAAAATTTTGTCAGGGATTACAAAGAAATTGAAGAAATTGAGACAGATAAGTAAGTATGTATTCCATTTTAAAGTTATTTTGATTGTTTTATGAAGGGGTCTTTTTGTTAAAAAAAAAAAAAAATCATAATTTGGGTAGATATGAATGTGATTAAAATATGAAAAGCGATTATATGGATGCATATGTAATTTATCCTTCTTCAAAATGGGAAATATTGTGATGTGATATATCTTTATTAAATATTTCAAAAAAATAATAAAAATAAAATCTACCCATTTTCAAAATAGTATGACCCGTTACCAAGACAATCCGGCCCATTTTGTTGGACAGTGAAGGCGGTGAAACTCTCCACATGGCAGTCCACTTTTTTGGTAGTTTTGGGTCCTCCGATTTTGGAAGAGCTACGATCCTCCCCCTTACATACGGAGAAATCAGAAGAATTCTTTCTCTCCCTGAAAAAGAAAGACCAAAATGTTGAGAGTTGCCAGCAGGAGGCTCTCTTCTCTGACATCGTCCTCTTCATTGTGGAGGCCAAACCAGGTGGCCTCCGCCGTCGTCACTTCCAATCCGATCAACCCTGATGAGCAGCCGAAGCCCACCCGTTTCTCCGATTCATTTTCGTTCGCTTCCCAATTTCATCTTCCTTTTAGAGGTTAGGGTTTTCTTTGTGTTCTTTACCCTAGTATAGGGTTTCTTTCACTTTGATACTCTCATTTTGTTTGGCCATTAGATTTTTCTATCGTTTGGTTGAATTCTAGATATTTGTTGTTATTTATTGCTTTTGTTTCGATGATGTGGAAGCTTGGTTGGGAATATTGGTAAGCTGCCAAAATTCTGAATTTTAATTAGCAGTATTTTCATGTCTTTGAGGGCTGACGAAAAAGGCATCATTTGACTGGGATTTTCAGTCTGTGTTTGTTGCTATTGAAAAGGTAAAAATTGAATTAATTTTAGCTCAGGAAAGCAATAGCATCACTTCCAAAGAGCTAACCAAATAATACCAAGAAAGTTTAGGATTGAGCTGGCTTTTGGCTTAATAGAAGCATAAAGGTGAAGAATATGAAGCTTGAAGACCCAAAGGCAGGGCTTCACAGTTGATTATGAACTCTTGATACACTAATCAATACTACTAAGCACGCCGTCACCTATTTGATCATTTCTTAGTTAAGTTTGCTTAGCCGCAATGTATTAAGAACTTGCTTTCTTCTTCTTCTTCTTTTTCTTCTTTTGCCCCCTTTTTTCTTTTCTTTTCTTTTGTCTTTGAGCTTTTTAAATCTTAACTCAAGTTTTGTTCTGTTGTAGTGCCTCTCTTTGGTAAAAAATGGGATGGTTTGGTTTGAATTGCTTCTGTTTTGCTCCACAGTTTGTGCATATGAGTGAAATACAGAATTGGACAATCCATGTGGTGGTTAAATCTATTCTATTTTGATGTTTAGCTTTAATAGCTTGCATTTTACCTGTATAAAAGATGTGAAGTCAATACAATAAATGTACATAATTTTATTAGAACAATTTTTAGCTGAATTTCGAGGGTTTTTTACTCACCACATTCTCGATTGACAAACTATAAAAGAACAATCGAGTTGCCCAACAAGAAAGACTATTAGCCAATGTGGAAAGTATGTGCTGAGACGATAGAAACCGTCAAGATGAGCATGCTCGGTTGGATGAATGTAAAGTTTTAGTAGCAATAAGTCTCGGCATAGGATGTGCAAAATTGATATGAAAATTATGTTCAGAGAAGAATGATGATGATGATGATGATGATTTGGTTATATTCTTCTCAAATTTCTCTGTTCACTATACCCATCCTTCCATATGTCTTAGCAAAGCAACCACTTGATCATTGAGTTTTATTGTTCATGGCTCTGACAAAAATATCCTGTGGTACATAGTCATTATAATTGTCTAGCCACCCCATGAAAATTATTGTTAAGAGTTACTATAGGCCTTACATGAATAATAAATGAATTCGTAACTCCTCAAGCAACTAGTTTGATGTTGATTCAAAAGGATAGTATCCATGAATTGAAAACACAATCCATGTTGGAGGTTGTGAACACTTTTAGTGAACTTAAGGACATTTTCCAAGGATAATTATGCAATTCAAAACATTTCAAGTGTAGAATACCTGTCAGCTTCTCTTATGGTGGGGAATCTGCATATAATAAAATAATCCTTGTATGGTTGAAGTTTGATAAGTTTGGTTGCAGAGTTATGCATTCCAATTTTTTGGTATTTTCTAGCTATAAAACAAAATAAGGCCAAAGGAATTAATAGATTAAACAAGAGATTTACAAGGTTTTCTAATTTGGGTTACTTTGGTTTGAGTTAGGCTTATTGGATCATTCAGGTCTTGTTTCTTTGTGGTTTATCAACTGACTGATAAATATTATATTTAAACTTAGCAAATATTATATTTATACTAGACAGATATAAAATTTTTATGTTAACCACTAGCTTGTAGTAATAATGCTTTTTTGGTACAGGTAATTTGGTTCAAGGTATGATTTACATTCCTAGCTGAAACATAAGTGGTTAGAGTTTGATGTTGTGATAATTGAAAAGATTTTTCTTTCAATGTCGGTAGCATTACAAAAATTTAGCATCTTGACCTGTGTATAAAAATGTTAGAACTGTGACCTTGTGGGTTTTTATTTTTTTTTTCCTTTTATCCTCTTTTTGATAAGTAAACTTTGTATTTTTATTTTATTTTCATTTTTTGTCACCACTGGAACTCAAACCTGGAACCTTTCCACAACCCTACGTTGATATCCTCTATTAAGGAAGATGGGAAACAGGACAAAATTCCCAAGGAAAGAAGAACACAGTACATTGAAGAGAATGCCTTGTTTGCAAATAGGTTGTTTTTAAGACACACGAGCTCTTGAATGCCTTGTTCTGTTAGTACAAATAGGCTGTTAGCCTTGAGGAATTCCTTATTAGGTAGATCTAATTCCTCGGATCCCCTTTCCTTTGTCCCTTAACTGTCTCATCTTGAGCAGCAGGATTTTCTTCTATGTGAAAAGCATGATTTCCTTACCACTAGAGGCAAGCCTTATGGGCTTGTTTGCAAATAGGTTATTTTCAAGACACATGAGCTCTTGAATGCCTTGTTCTGTTAGTACAAATAGGCTGTTAGCCTTGAGGAATTCCTTATTAGGTAGATCTAATTCCTCGGATCCCCTTTCCTTTGTCCCTTAACTGTCTCATCTTGAGCAGCAGGATTTTCTTCTATGTGAAAAGCATGATTTCCTTACCACTAGAGGCAAGCCTTATGGGCTTGTAATCTTGTGTGTAAGTGTTGGGCGTTCCCTGTTTGAAATCAATCTCTATTGCAACCAATAGTATTAATTATTGATGTTGTCTTTTGGTTTTCCTTTGCTTGCTTACAAAATGCACAATGAAGATTTGATGCTTTGATATAATTTTATTTGCAGATGGTGCTTAACCTTTTCTACATCCTCTCATTGGTTAAAAATGCATGTTCAAGAGCAATTGATGCAAGTGGTTTAGGCATTTTTAGTGAGTCTTTTTAACTTGAAATGACTGCTGGAATGGTCCTTGATTTCTTATTTGGGGCACATCTACTGGAATTGCTTCTCTTTGGACAACACTTGCAATTACAATTCATGTATAATGCATTAATTCTGGCTTTCATGTGAGATATGGAGGCAATTTATGCAAATACATCATGCTGATTGCAAAAACATATGCTGCAAAACATACTCCATTGCTTCTATGATTTTCATTTTTGCTTTTGTTGATTGGTGAAAGGACCTGGAAAAGAAAAGAAAACCATTTATTCAGAAACGAAAAAAGACAGAGAGAACTAGTTGCAGCCAAACAAGCAACAAAAGAAGTTATCAGGATGTATAAAGTGCTTGTGAACATAATTTCTTGGAAATAACTCCTGCAACCTCCAAGTGGACCCTCTCACTTTTCTTGAATTTTGTTCCAAACACACTCTTAAAGCACTTATCATACCTAGGGTTGGCCATGCATTTTGATTTAGTGTACAGGTTTGTATTTCCATTTCACTTCCTATCTTTCTTCCAATGCTAACAGTAAGGATGAATTCATGTCTCTTACTGTCATTGGTATGCAGTAAAGGCATAATTGTTGTTGTTGATTGATTGGCTTTCTAGGTTTTGCTTCTGAGTCTCTCACCCCAAGGAATGAAAGCGGCGTAATTCCTGATGCTCCGCCAACTGTGGCAGCTGTTAAGAACCCGACTCCGAAGATAGTTTATGATGAGCACAACCATGAGCGTTACCCTCCAGGTGATCCCAGCAAGCGGGCATTTGCCTATTTTGTCCTGACCGGTGGTAGGTTTGTGTATGCTTCATTGATTCGTCTCCTGATTCTCAAGTTTGTGCTTAGTATGTCAGCCAGTAAGGATGTCCTTGCTATGGCCTCTGTTGAGGTTGATCTCTCCGGTATTGAGTCTGGCAACACAGTGACTATCAAGTGGCGTGGAAAGCCAGTTTTCATCAGGCGCCGAACTGAGGAGGATATCAAGTCGGCAAACAGTGTGGACCTGGCATCTCTTCGTGACCCACAGGAGGATTCAGAAAGGGTCAAAAACCCAGAGTGGCTCATTGTTGTCGGGGTTTGCACACATCTGGGTTGCATCCCCTTACCAAATGCTGGTGATTTTGGTGGGTGGTTTTGCCCCTGCCATGGTTCCCATTATGATGTCTCTGGCAGGATTCGAAAGGGGCCAGCACCTTACAATCTGGAGGTACCCACTTACTCTTTCCTGGATGAGAACAAATTACTTGTTGGTTAAGAAGCAATGGGACCTCTTTAGGTCGATAGTGGCTATTCCACATCTCAGTGTTTTTTTTCCTCAACCCAAAAAAAAAAATAAAATAAAATAAAAAAATCAAAGGATGTTCAAAACTTGTTCCAAATATCTCTGTTTATCTTTGTTTTCCACTCCATCCCTTTTTGGCACTTGTAGTATCGGTTATGTAACTTAAGACATTGTAACCCGCTGCCCCTGTTGGTGTTGATCTGGATTTCTGAATAAGTTGCTTTGGTGTTTGTTCTTGAATCTGACTGATTCCAGGAGGCTGCTAAAAATATATTCAATAGTGTATGTTATGGTGTTATGTTACTGTAGTTTCTTTGTTCTATGTTGATCTGCAAAAGTAAGACCTTGGAAACATGGTATCTGCTTAGGCAACCTGTCTAAGACTCCTCACAAAGTGGAGAGGCGACACCAGCTGAAGACTTGGGAGGTATTGATAACCATAAGGATATAATTGATTAAATTATTGAATCTGGGGCTCGGTGTTGTTTGCATACTTCTACAGTATTACTAGTGTTGAAATATCAAAAATTTTCAAAGTACAAAAAGAACAGTAAGCCTCCTTTTTGCATCTATTCACTGGAAGGAATGCAGAGATCCGTCTGGTTTAAAAGGAGATATTTTCGAAGTGCTTTATCATCATTCAAAGATGCCCTTAACATACACCATGCCCTTTTCACTTAGTTGCAGCTCCTTCCTCATTTGCTCTACTTGCTGGTCATCTCCTTGAACAATTATCTCTGACAGGGTTCCATCATCTGCCACTATCATCTTCACCTTGATCTGCTCCTTTCTTGATGCTCGCTTCCAGTAATATGCTCCGCTGTTTTCCATTCTCAAATAATTAGCACATGATATATGTATATATAGTGAAATAGTGTGTGTTTGTCAGCACTTACGCTAAAGGACTTAAAATGGTGAGCCAGAACCAGTTATTGCCAACATCCGGAAAAGTTATGGTAAGAACAAGGCCAACGCTTGCCAGGCTTATGCAAGTGCAGAAGGTGAGCAATGCTGCTTGGCCTCGGCTTGGAACCATCATGCCTTCAAACCTGGAATCAAATAAGCCAATATTGGAACCAAGAAACCACTCATCAACTCATCCATCTAGAATTAGGCCTTTCCCCATTTGTCCCCAACATTTCATTTTCTCGCAAATTTTCCGTAACCAAACATAGCCTGAGTGAAAATGAGAAATACAGATGATACTGAGAGACGGGTGGTAGCAGCAGCAGCTTACGTTATGGTCTCTCCTCTATCCGACACCACAAAATTGTTGCGACTAAAGAATGAAAGAATTTCCCCCGCCATATGATTCGGTTTATTCTTCCCTTCTCCTTCCCCTATAAATGTCTTTTTCACAATCTGAAATAAAACATCCATAAAATTTGGAAAAACTGGATGAGAGAAAAAAATATATATATTTTAGTTGATATTTCCCTAGAAAATAAGTGAAAAAAAGGTTAAAGAATGTACATTTTTTAACCATTTAATTTTCATTTCCTCAGATTTTCCATTGGAAATACCTTATTCTTTTCCTATGTTTTTTCTTTCCAAATTCTTTCCCACAATCCTCAATCATGAGAACCAAACATGGTATTAGAATCGTAAAGAACATAATCCCGAAATTTATGATAAGATAAATGAAATTCTTCAGCGATCAGAAAGGAGATGAATTGAGTTTCGGAACCTTGGATTTTACAGAGCGCTTAATGAGAGACCACAGCCCCGGGACGGAGATGACAAAGAGACCCAGTGAAGTGTAGTAGCTGGCCAATGAATACCCTGTGCTCTCTGCAAGTTCAAAGAGCGAGTACGGAGTTTGATGGGTGTGGAGATGGTGGAGCAGTGCAGTGGATGAAGAGATAGGGTCGTGGAGGGAGACTTGAACCACCAGCCTCTTGGGTCTTGTGGGTGTTGGAGTCCTCCTGAGCCATGGCTGATGTTGGAGGGTGAAGTCGCTGGTTCTGAATTTGGAGAGGGGAGAGAGAGAAGACAGAGGATGTGAATGGGATAGCAGCTTAGCTGCCATTGGTCTCCAGAGGGAGGATGGGTTCTCTCAACTGAGATATTTACGTCACCGTGTGAGTTGTGGTTCATAAAACGCACCGTTTTGTTTTGTGGCCTCTGTTAGGATTCAAGACAAACCCAATTCTGACCGTTCCTCCACTGCATTTTTATTTATTTATTTTTTTTTCAATTTTTTTTTTAAATTTCAAAAATTTAATTATATTAAAAATATTAATGATTGAAAATTGAAAATAAGAATTTATTTTATAGAAAAATTTCAGTAACCATATATTAAAAAGTATTTTGAATAATAAAAAAACTATTTAAGTGAAAAATATGGTCGATTAAGCTAATAAATCAAATGATTTTTGAAAAAAAACATGAGGGCTTAATTTTTTTGAATTGTTTATCACATTTTAAAGGTTATGGAATTAAAAAAATATATATACAAAGAAATAGTAAAAGTAATGGTATTTAAAATACAATCTTAATATATTTCAGCAACTAAAACGTTTTCACAAAATAAAAAAAAAAATGCTGATTTTTTTTAGAATTATTTTAGATTTTTTTTTTCAAAAACCACTTTATAATAATTTAATTATTTATTTTAATAATTTAAAAAATTATCATATTTCAATAAATTATATTTGAAAAAAAAATTATTTGATGAACTTGGATCCTTTTAGGGAATTGGATAATAGAAGTCATTAATGCAATTTTAGAGGAATTTGTAATAACAAATTTTCAACCAAATCTCTAACAAATATTAAAAATTAATATAATGTCAAAATATAATAAATAATGATACCCAAAAACAATATATATTTTTTTACCTTGTTTTTGTAAATATGGGTATTATCTTATTCACTATAGTAAAATATTTTTAAATTTCATAATTTCTTTCTTATTTAATTTTAAATAGTACAATCATTTGAGTTTCAATAAAATAGAGAATTTATACCAACTCGAGAATCATAGTGTTACACATGCATTTTTACTTTTTACTCTTGTAAACCAAACACGATATATTATTTTATATATTAGTCTCATATAACCTCATTTGTTTGTACCTTCATCGAATAACTTAAATTTTATTATATATATTCAATTATAAGATTGAGAGTTTGGTACATAGAAATTCATTGCCTTAAACATAAATACCTTTCATTATTTTTATCATTTATATATGTATTTTAAAAGAAAATATTATTTTTGCAAGAAAAAAGGTGAGGGTATTCTTGTCCAAAATAGGTTTTGTTTTTGGGTAAAAAAAGTGGAAGGTTAAATTTGTAATTTGATGTTTCTTTTGTTCCTTTACTCGTTTATCCATAAGTTTGGACTGATTGATTAAAAGAGATGAAAAGATCCAAATTTTATAAAATTGATCTCTTCTATTTTTTAACTTGAAAGTAATTTATTTTTGACATAAATACTCTTCAATATTTTTATCATTTACATATGTATTAAAAAAAATTATTTTTGCAAAAAAAATAGGAAATTCTTATCCAAAATAGGTAACTTTTTTTTTGTAAAAAAAATGAAAGGTTAAATTTGTAATTTGATGTTTCTTTTGTTTTTTTGACTTGATTGATTTTATTCTAAAAATTTCTGACATTATTCCAAATGATACGGACATAAAAAATAAAAAATAAAAATTATGCTTGAGAATAAAAAAATAATTAAAGAGCCTAGATTTCAAATGGATGTTGAGAGTCGAGAGTTTGGTATTAAGCGGATTCATTAATTTAATATTTTCCTAAATTTAATATTCTTTTTCAAAATTTTAAAAATTATTGTTAATTAAATAGGCAGGAAACAAAACAAACAAATAAATAAAATAGAAAAAGAAAAAAAGAATAGAAGTTTGACCAAAACATAAATAAAAGAAGGAAAGAGGAGGCCACAAGAAATGGATAGAATAATGGGAACGTTTACCCCAGAGCTGAGAGCAGAAGGTCCACGAGATCCGATGCCCCCCCTTCCTACCAATTACCATTTCATTCACGTTCCTAAATCCCTTCCCTACAGGCTCGCTCCCACTCCCAGCACCCAGCCGAGCCGCTCCTTTGTAGTCTACTCTCTCTTCCTCCTTGTCCGCACTCTATAATTGTTAGTCACTTAAAATAATTAATAATCTGGGATTACCCTTACTATAATAATTTCTTATGTACTCCCCACATTTATTATATAAAAATTCACACAATCTAAACGTTTTCCGTTCGGGGCGGTTTTCCACCTAAGCTTGCTTTGGGTTCCACCCACCACACGTTCTAATTTTATTCATCTCAATTTTTTTCTTCTAAAATATTTTATTTTCAAATTTATCGTATTTTTAATTTAAATAACATGTTTGAAGTATACATAATGAAATAGTTCTAATTTTGATGATACAAATATTATTGTTAACACAATAACAGAAGTCCATAAAATATATTTTTTATTATGCATAATTACTAGTTAAATATAATAAAAAAAATGATACGTGAACTTTCTATACAATATAAATATAAGAGATTATTATAAAAGAAATTAAGTGAAATTCTAATGTAATTACAGTGTTGAGCAAGAAAATAGATTTTTTTCGATTATTATTTATTATTATGTTTAGTATTAAAGTTTAGATCAATATTATTTTCTTATTTTTATTAAATAATAAAAGTGAAAATTTCTATTAAAAGGGAAGCAAAATTTTGAATAATTGGTTCCCAAATTAAGAGAAATTGTGAAGAGATTTTGTGTATGATTATTGTGGTTATTATAATTTAAGGAAAAAACCAAATATAAATCCAAATATACATCAGACAAGATTTGATTGATTTTATTCTTTTGATAATTACTAAAGTCGGGAACCTTAATTCTTTAATTTTTGATATGGGCCGTATATTCCAAAATTGAAGGTCAATGGGAATAATCTCAATTAAAAACTTAGCTCACAGTGCTGTCTACTTGGATTAAGGTCATCACCTTAATCATATCACATAGGATCCTTATCAACCCAAACAAGCAGACCTCTGTCCGTGTCCCACGCGGAGGTCTCCCATTGGCTGCTCCCAGAATGGTACAGAGATCCTATAAGAATGTACGGACAACACCGCCCAATCATCCGCCAATCATCTATCCGATTTTCATAGACCAAAAAAATGAAAGTCAACGCGGAGACCGGGGTTGGTCTACAATCAAAATGGTAGGAACCCAGGCCCGTACGGCAGGAGCCAGAGGGTGGAGCCAAGCCGCGCCCGAGGGCGCGAAGGCGACATTGAAAGAAGCCCAAAGTGAACATAACGGTTCCGAGAGACCACACTCGTCTGATTCTCTATAACCCCTCCCCCAAGCGAATCGGATAAAACCGAAACCATCTCGCCTCTCGCTGAGTCTCTCTCTTTCTCACATTAAATCCCAGTTTTTATTCGGAGAAAAATTCAAGGGTTTCCCAGTCGGTTGTTTGACTGATAATCTTGTGGGTTGGGTTTCTGTGGCTGCAGCGATTGGCGTTGAGTATGTTACAGGTATCTTCTGCTCAATTTCTAGGGTTTCGTTTGTTTCAATTTTAGATTTAATTTTGAGCGCTTTTCCTTGTGCTCTTTTGTTCTGTTTGGGATTTTATTTTATTTTTTGTTTGATGTTTTGTGTTCTTATGATTTGGAATTAATTAATTTTTATGCGATGAAATCTGGGATTGTTATTTCATTGCGTTTATATGGGGTTTGTTTTGATTTTCCGTGTTTACGTTTTCGGCTATGAAGTTGTTGTTTTTTTTTTTTGTTTTTTTTGGATTTTATTTGATTTTTGTCATTATTTATTTTCCTTTAAGGGTGTTTGGGTTCTGGTTCAATTTAATTAGGTTTTGCTTGACGGGGTTAACTTGTGCTGTTGTTCCTTTATGATACACAGATTGCTTCGTCTTCTTGCATAAGTTTGTATGCATAATTTGGCTAGCTGAACTGGGAATTGGTTTAGTGGAAAGACGAAAAGGTTTTTTATTGTTCATGAATATCCACCAAGTTTGTTGTGGGATATTTGTTGGAGAAGCTGGTAGATGTTGATGGAAACTTTACATACATTAACTATGGTGATGTTTGGATAAGTTTTCTGTTTTCTATTTTTAAAAATAGAAAGTCTTATATAAAATGCAGGGATTCTTATACAAAAAGTAAGTACATACCTTGTGTTCTTAAATTTTTTATTTTATTATTTTATTATTTTATTATTTTATTTTTTATATCAAAATTTAGAAATGCGAGGAAGTGAAGATTTTTTACTTAAATTTTAAAAAGTGTTTTCAAGTAGGCAAGGTTTACATTTTGTGTAAGAATTCCTTAAAAAAGAGGAACTGTGTACGAACATCACCTAAATTATCTACTCGAAATCATTGCATTTTTGAGTTGCAACTCTATTTTGCTTACTGAGGGCACATTTTGCTTTTAATTGCACTTGGACAGTGACTACCTCTCACTAATATAAAGTGCCTTAAATTTGGCTTTCAACCAAACTACATTTGGAATTCGATTTCACTTTGTTGCATTGAATATTCACCCCCATCCAATGTTTTCATTCATTAATTTCTTTCTTTTTTCTTTTTTTTCTCCACATATTCTTAGACTTTCCAGAATACCTGGTCATTATTTTAGCGAGGTAAGGCCTCATTTGCTGTAGAAATCTATTTGTTGAAATCTTAATTCATATAATGTTGTCCAAATCATGGACTTCTATAAAAATTGGGAAGATTCCTTTACATTCAATAATAGAGAGGAGAATCTCATTTGGTAGCTTTACCCTATTGTCAAATGGCTAAAACAATAACTTTGATTATTTGTGCCTATGTTGCATCTGTTAACCCTTAGAAATACAGGCACCCACATAGTCTATAATGTGGACAAGTAACACAAGTACTACGCTAGGCATATAATATTTGGAGTGTCATCACTACCTTGGAAGGAAAAGTTCGTTGCAAAGTGTCCTAGTGTCGGCTTGTATCTGTTTCAGTATGGTTTAACCTTATTTTGAAATGCCAGCATTAGGAAAATTGATTCATTGACATCTTCAGCTTGTGCAGTGTGTGCATCAATTTCTTTTGGTTAGATTTATTTCTTTTTATCATAATCTACTTTTTTTGGCAAAGAAAAAGGCAATGCAATTCTTCTAAGTAAAATAGATTAGAACACCATGAGAAAATAGGATTTGTTAAGCAACTTTGTCAGTAGCTTTGGGGTGGATTTGGTAGTGTTTCTACTTGAAGTGTTTTTAGTAAAAATGTTTTCTTTGGAAGTGTTTTTAGGAGAATCACCTATTGTTTCTCTGGAAAACACTACAAGTGATTTTCCAATACTATAAGTGATTTTTCAGATTTTTAAAAGTGTTTCCTAGATTTTGTCAAACATTCAAGTTATTTCTTTTTCAAAAACACTTCTAGGGCAAAAACACTTTCTAAAATCACTGTCAAACAAACTCTTCAAATGCTTATACTTTCTCTCTCTTTGATGACCAAATAGTTCAGAATCTTGTAAACCTGTTTTCAATTACCAAGTTTATCATTGCTAAAAAAATTGGTGCACATTGTTGTTTGTTCTATAACAGTCATATTAGACCAAATTGAAAAGCTAATTTCATAGTCTTGAATACCTTTGAAAAGGATTTTGAATTCAATGAGCCCCAATTTGTGTCTTTTGACATATATGTACTATTTCACGCATGTCAAGATATTAATTTTTCATGTTCAAAGTGCACTAGTTCACTTCATTTCTTTTTTATTTTTATTTTTTGATAGGCAAATAAGATTATATTTATTTGTTCACTTCGTTTCTTATACTTAATGCAGTGATTTCTTATAAAAATCACTAGTATAACTTTGTGCTTAGCTTTAAATCTCCTCACGTAAGGATAATTTGAATTAAATTATACTAGTGACTGATTGGAGTTGTGAACACCTTGTTCATATTTTATGTTTATAATAATTATGGCTTTTGCGGGACACATTTCTTTGATAATAAGAAGAGAAAATTACCTCGAGTCTTTATTACTTTGGAAGATTTTGATTAATTGTCTTGGCCATGTGTGGCTTGTTGAGTATTTATGGGTTGAATGTATAAATAAATTTGGAATTGATTTCAGGCTTTAGGAGCTGTGAGAAAAGGGAGTGGTCAACACATTCAGAGGGTGGCCATCTCCAATTCTGTAATTAATTAGGTGCCTCTAATCGATTTCAGCTGTCTTGTTTATGTAAAATGAGTCATTTTGAAGTGATGATAATTATTTATCCAGTCTTATTTAGATATTTCATGTTGGTTGTTTAAAAGGTTTTGAATTAGGTTTTGTAAGTATTGAGGACAATCCTCATAGGGTAAAGATAATTTTCCACTTTTTACCTCTCGATCCATGCAATAAATGGCAATGGTTACTTCAATCTCCTTCTGGCTGAGTGATTTCACCTTATTAAAAAACAAATAAAAGCAGCCTAAAGTAGTAGGGGGTTTTCTGTGTATGAATTTATCTTACTTGTTTAGCATCTGATTCTTCCTGATATAATTGAGCTTCAGCTGTTGACAATACTTTAAACCCTCATTTTTTTTTTCATACCTGACAATTTTCCCCCAGTTGATAAATAAACCTGGAACCTCCAACATCCCTCCCCAGCACCTTGCCACTTGGGCTAGGCATCAAGGGCTACTTTCAAGCCACATTTTGAAATTTGAATTGATTGTCTCTGCTTGAAAAAGTGTATAATTAAAGGGGTTTATATTTGGTGATTTATTATTCAAGTTGGTGTATTGTGATATGTTTTATCAATAACAGTTTGCAGCCTGCATACGGAAAGAAAATCGTTTTATTATGATCTGTATGACATCTTCTTATGTGTTGTATAGTGTTATCCTGGGGATTTATTTTAACATTTCATGCCAACTGTGGCTGATCAGCAGAAAAAGCGATTGAGTGCTGCCAGCATTGTAGGTTGCAGTTCTCATCAGCCAAGTCGAGCAAAAAGGAAGAGCCTGGGATCAACACAATGTGGTTTAAACATGAGATCCCATATTTCTCTCAACTGGGATGACAATAAAAAGAGGGTTGTTGCTAAAAGGGAACAAATTGCCATATCTTGGAGAGATTTGAGTCCATTTATCAATTCTGTTCCGCATTGCCCCAATATCCTGGCTGATATTTGGGCTATTCCTCCTGAAATTTTTGAGTTGAAGGGTTTGACAGAGGTGCTCTCATTTGAGGTAACTGTAAGCTGTGGCCCTGGCTTTTTACTTTGAGCTTCAGAATTTGCAATCTATTCTCAAAACATGTTATTGATTTTGCATGGAATATGTAAAAAATAGGTTTGGCAGACGCATCTGTCAGAAAAGGAAAGAGACCTTCTTACACAGTTTCTTCCCAGTGGACTGGATGGGCAGCAAGTTGTGCAAGCATTGCTTGCAGGGGATAACTTTCACTTTGGAAATCCTTTTCTCAAATGGCAAGTATTTTTAGACATTGTTTCTATTTCTAGACTAAATGGCTTATTTTTGCTATTTTTCCTGAAACACAGTAATTTCTGTATTTCTCTTTACTAAATAATTGTTGAAAAACACTGATGAATGGTTCCACTCATCAAGTGCCATATTGTAAAACTTCTAGAATTATGTTGTTGATAGCATAGTTGTTAAAAACTTACAATACATGATAGGATACAACGATACTATACATTTTTTTTTATGAAAATTGATACCTATCGCAATCTGTATCTTATTTTAAAGTGTATCTTACAATATATATACGATACATGATATGATATTTGATATTACGATACAACAATATATATATATATATATATATATATATATATATCTTCAACTATTTTCTATAATTTTTTGAAAAAAATCAAATTAATTTTTTTTTTGGTTAACAAAATTTTATTATATTAATTGTTTAAAATATATTGAAAGATTCAAAATTGATCATAGAAATAGGTAAAATAATCTTATATAAAAAGCTGCATTTTTATTATCAGATGCTATTAGAAGTCAAGTTTATTTTTACAATGAATATTGGAGAATTTTCATTGGAATGGTTTGAATGTTGATTATGAAAATGATGGTGATTAGTGAAGAAAATTTTTTACCTAATGAATTAGTTTTTTTTTTTATTTTTTATTTCTTTTTTTGGTGGAAAAGGAATGATGACGAACCTGAAAAACTAGAACTTTGAAGATAAAACATAAAGACACATGCACGCGCACACACACACCATATATATCAATTAGCAACACAATACAATAAATGCATATATGCCTAGTTAGAGTTTGGAATTAAAAATAATAGCTAAAAATTGAAGAAGTTTGTTTTTGTTGATTTTGTGATGAATCTATATATTGAAGTTATATTTTGTTAATTTGAACTTGTTAAAACATAAAAATTTATTGTTTTCATTTGATATGATATGATATAAATTAACTCTTTAGATCCTACTATCTTCTATAAATTGAATATATAATACTCTATACTTCATACTTTCACTAGATATCTAGACATATACATATTTTTCTATTTATTTTTTTCTACATAAAAAAACTTATGATTCACGATACGATATGATACATGATATGGAAAAATAGAAAAATGATACACGATACTTCTTATGAGTTAAACAACTGTGGTTGATAGCCAATGCTGAACAGATTCACCAAGTTTCTGGAATCCTATTTGCTGCTTCTTGATGATATTTTGACTCACAAGTCACATGGTATGGCAAGAAATGCTTTGGTTTCATACCGTTTTGTGTTTGGTTTCTACTTTTCTGCTGTTAACTCTTACCCTTCTCAAAATTAGGGCTGCAGCCTTATCGTCTCCTATTTATACTGGTTTCCATATGAATGCAATGTTGAAACTCTTGTATAGTGTTTCTATATTTGAAAAGATGTTCCATTTTGATGATTTATTGTAAAATATTGAAGCTCAAGTCTGTAAGTTTGTGGGACATATGCTTGCAGGGGTGCTTCACTTTGTTCTGGCGATCTTCATCCTGATGCAGTCCTTTCTAAGGAACAGTGTTTAAAGACTAATAAAAAAGCATACTATTTGGAATTGCAAAAGTATCACAATGAGTATGTAATGTTTAGTATTGGCTTTTCTTTACCTATCAAAAAAAAAAAAATGTTTAGTATTGGCTTTTCTCCCTATATATATTCAATGCTTTTGTTCTAAAAATCACATGAAATTGTAGTGTCCAACATTTTGGTTCTTTTTATGCAGTAATATAGCAAATCTGCAGAAGTGGAAGGAGAGATGGGCCATCTGCAAGGATCCAGAAAAGGAAATTGTTCAGAATATATGGAGGTTTATACCCATGACACCTTGTGCTTTACATAGAAAGTGTTGAGTTTGGAGGCAGCAGAATTTTCTAAATGTTGTTTGGGCGCCAAAAATTACATAATAATGTCTGTGCTGCCTCTGCTGGGAGTTTTTTTGTTCTATTATCTTGGTTCCTGCTTCTTGAAATTAAAAGAAAATGCTCAATAATAGACGTTCTCAATTTCATTTGAAAAGATTTGAAAGATGAACTAATTTGTGGAATGTTGTGGAAGTTCACATAAGATGATTTAAAATCATGTCATTAAATGGATATAAAGTTTTACTATGTGACTAGTTTTGAATAATTTGGAGACTATTTATTTTTTAATATTATTGTAATCTGTTTCTTTACAATCATAAGATTCTTCGCTTGACTTTGTGCGACTGAGTGTTTGCTTTCTATTGTTCTAATATCTTCTGGTGTATATCCATCCATGCTTAAGCACTCAATGAGAAATTTTGTTGTTTACAAATTTGCATATTTACTTGCATGCATGATCAGCCACTTTGGATGCTCAAGTCATGCTCATAATGAAAGGATCTGACAATCAGTCTTTGGTGATATTCCCAATGTGTTAAGGACCAATATACAAGTACTTTCTGACTCTGTGTCGACAGATAATTACCAAATAACTTAAAATTATTCTAAAGTTTACTTATATATAAGCACTTTTATTAATACCTTCAAATGAAAATAAGATTCCAAATGAAATTTCAAGAGGATCTTAGCAGTTTAACTTGAGTTGCATTCTATAGTGATTATATATCTTCTTTGTACTTCGATGTTACATATGAGTTGTGTTTCATCGATTCTTGATATATTTTTTTTTTTCATTTGCAAGATAGTTTTGTATCTCACAGAGTTGTACTGAATTAATTTCTTAAGCAGGTCAAAAAAACATGCAGATGAATCTGGATTTCATGATTCTGAGGAGAATCTTGCAGCCACATCTGAATCTTGTTCTTGGGCTGCAGATGAGAAAGCATGTAGTAGTGATAACCAGAACTCCTCAAGGAAGGATGGAGAACTGCAAAAAGGGTAATGAGGCTCTCATTTATAGTCTTGTTCAACTAGGAGCACAGTAATAGGACTGAGTTACAAGGTTGTTAGCTTAGGCAAAGGAAAATGCTCTGAATAAATGAAACATTGGGGCTTGGAGTAGCTTGCTCCTGTTTTTGTTTTTGGTTGTTGCAAAACTTGTCGGGTTAGTCAAATAATCTCATGGCTGCATCATCTTCTTCTTGTGCCTATATTGAGGGATGGGAAACCTTTTCATTTATATTCATTCTTTGATTAAGTAATCTAATTAGTTATTTTGGGTGTCTGGTTGTTCAGGAAGGACTTGATGAAGGACAAATGCAAAAGTCCTGTGGCTGCTTCAAATGGGCTTAAGGTGGTAACAAGAACAAGGAAAAGAGTAAAATTCTCCAAGCTTAATATCCACTATGGTGATGGTGCCAAATACATGTCGTATATCAAGGTCTGGTGTTCATTTAATGTTATCATAACTTTTCTACAAAAGGCCTTGGAGGCACTGCATGATTCACTTTCCTTTTTATTACTAATTTTGAATCATGGGTGTATGGTCCTTCTCTAGTGGCATACATCCTTGCTGCATGGTCCATTGGGTTGTCGGCCCCCAGTCCCCCTCAACAACTTTGTCTGGTTGTGAGGCTTGAGTTTGAGGACTACCTCATACACGTTTGGGGTGCTGTATCACAGACCAGGATTTTCCCAAAAACTCCTTCCTGCACATGGGTAACCTAGAAGCCCAAGTTAGCTTGACTCAAGTCTGGGCACTAAACGCAAAATAGAGAGCTAAAACAAAGAGAATACTTGAAGAAAGGGATTATAGTAACACTAGAAAGTTTTAGCCTACAAGCAAACTCTCAACTTTGAGATGGTTACAACTGAAGGCCTCCCCTAATTTCTAGGTTGCTGGGGAGGCAGAGGGTGCTAAGCTAGTAAATATCCAATGTGGGATTACAATTTTAAATGTCATAATATTTTCCTTGGATATTTCTAGAATGCCAAAATATTATACATATTCCAAAAGGGTTCCAAAGTCCAAAACACTTCAAATTCTTCTGTAAGATTGTGGAAAATTCTGGAGTTGTCTGGAGAGCTCTAGATAGTGGCATTGTCGCTGATATCCATAAAATTGGGTGGTGAATTGTGAGAGTTGACTAAAACACCAAATTCAGTGTGTTAATCCTATGGGCTGGAACTAAATCTAATTTTTTTTTTTTTCTCTCTCTCTATGTATATAATATTTGGGGCTCTGGAAGAATCCCCAAAATTCTGTTGATGAGTTTTGTTTGAGACTGTTACTAATGAATTGGCTTTAATATATTTCAGATTAGCAAGAAACAGCATCAACTTGTTAAGAGTATGAAACAGTCTGGTAATAGCATTCAACCTAGGTCGCTTAACCGTGTTCTAGGTGACCTTGATAGTTTTCACATACGACCATATGAAGTATTTGAAGAAGAAGAGAAGAGGAAGTTTCATGAGCACTGGTTAGTTTCCTTTTATGTTAATGTATAACTTTGATTAGTGAAGATAAAGTTTTCTCCCTTTGAAAATCTAGTTTGTTTGGTGTAGGTCGCAATTGGCTACTAGAGATCTCCCAGCAGCATTTGCAAACAGGGGAAAGAAACAGTTACAGAGACGGCAAATGACTCAATCTTTGGCACTAGAAATGGAAGAAAGACTGAAGCCTCTGGTGGAGGTTTGTTACTCCGGCCTTCTTCACTTTTTACCTTTCGTATACATGCGTGTGGGCAGTTGTTTCAGGTTTGTGCATGCATGCATGTGAAATAACCTGTTCAATATCCAATTGACCCTTCTTGGATCTGTCTACATTGATCTTGCCTGATTTTGAAACTTCCTTTCTTGAATCATGTTAATTTGTTAGTTCATAACTTGGTGGTCAGGATGACGAGAAAGAGGGCCCTGATAGCATTCTTCAGGAGCAGGAGGATAATGGAGCAACAGATCATGAACCCACCATGGATGATGATGACAAGCCTGTTCCTGATTCCAATCAGAATCAAACTATACAGCCGATTCCTTTGCTCAATGACAACCTTGAATTTGGTCCTATGGATATGGATCCCGAAAACAACCATGTTGTTTCAAAACTAGATGATGATTCTCCTTCAGAGAAATCTGAGGGCTCGGGAAACTTGAGCCCCGAAGATGTTGCAGTCAGTCAGGGGCTTCCTCTCTCTTCTGGTTGTGATGTTCGTTCAGCATTTAGCATGCCTGATGCTTATTATGGCTCTACTTCTTTAAACCATGAATACACATCCACCAGGGAGTCGTCTCTTGGACATTCACACATCATTGAACAACCGTCCTGCTTGATTGATCTGGAATCTGAGATGCATAAAGAAGGCTCTGGTAAAGACCTGTTGCACAGGGAATCAAATCATGGTCCTTTCTTCAGTCCTTACCCAAACCCTGATCGCAGTGGGCTACTTCAATCTTTTATGAAGGGCCAAGGGATGTTACCATACCATCATGAGCAGGAACAAACTGTGTTAGATTTTCATCCAACAACGAATGTGTTGATTGAAACAGGTCAATTTCCTGGTCATCTGCAAGAGCAACTACAGCTAACACTGCCATTGGAGCAGAGGCAGAAGAGACAGGATGAGATTTACATGCATCAAAATATGCAGGAGAACATGTATTCTGATGTCGGTAGATATTCTATTCCTAGGCAAGAACATTTCTCTACCGTAAATATGCAAGATTGGTCTGTAAATTCTGCCCGTGTTTCAACCCCTCTTCAACCACATTTAAATGGAGCAGATTTGCTAAGTCAGAACTGGCTTCCTGGTGAGCATTGACCCCGTGGTGGCTGGTCTGGTTCAGATGGTGTTGGTGTTGGTGTTGGTGTCCTGAGCCACAGCATTGGGAATAGAGGCAATACAGATGGGAGCCTGTTCAGCGTTCTATCTCATTGTCGCGAATTTCAGTCTGGGGGCCCTTATGAATCAATGGGCTCCACTGAGCATTTCATTTCATCAAGGAACTATGGTGGCCTAGGTGGTGGCATTCCAAGAAGCACCACTGTTTTACCACAGGCAGCTAATCCTCTTAATTTTTTGAGTGGGTGTGAGGCTGCTGCTACCCCAAAGACCAATAATATGGGATGGACCAGTCTCCCACATCAGAATTCTGCTTTAAATGATTCAATGGGTGAACCATTCTTGAGGTCCTGGAATCAATGAGGGAGAAACTTTCTCCCCCTTTGTGGTCCGGTGGGGTGTGGTGCATGTAACTGTTTGAGCTTGGTGGGAAGACAGGATGCTGAACACAACGTGCATGTATGAGGATGTTTGTGGTTAGTTATTCTTAGAAAGAAGAGACATCGAGGATTACAGCAGAAGTCGGATATACATGCCTTTTGAGATAGGATTTTGTACATACCTACACAAGAGCCAACCCAACAGTGTGTATATATCTAGTTGCTAAACAGGGAAAGTGATGCGGAGGATTGAAAGAATACAAGGTACCTCTTGTTTGATAGGTAAGCAGGATGTCTTATTTTCATTTTTCACTGGGATATTTTGACCTTCTTGCTGATGGGAGATACATTTCAACTTCAAGAAACATTGAGGCTAGAAACTACAAGGGGCAACTTTTTTTTTTCTTTTCTTTTCTTTTTTTTTTCTTTTATATAATAAACTAAAGTTGTCAATCTTTTTTTTTCTGTTATTTGATATGCCATTTTTGTTCATTTTTGTTATCCTTTCATCATCTTCATCTCTCTCCCCCCCCCCTCTTTCTCTCTATTGTAATGGTGCTGAGATGTTGAGTCCATGGAATGCCATCAGTCTGCAGATTGATTGGCTCTATTGAAATCATGTTGCATTAGTACGTTTTTTACAGTATATATATTTTGAGTTCTAGTATATGCATGCTGTACAGATGAAATGGATCTAATTCTTAGGTCAGGTGTGTTTATTTGGTATCTTTTTCTCTCACTATTGGTGGATTAGGTTTTCCCATTATTTTATTTCATGGGGAGTTTGTGTATGACAACAATTTTAGAGGATGTTTGTTTTTTACTCGTGTTTGTGCTTTTTTACTTCATTCTAAATAGAAATTAAAACTAATGTTTAATAATGTTAAATAGTAAGTTGTTTGTTTTTTTAATATTTTATTTTTATTAAACATTAAAAAGTAAAAAAAAAAAATTATTTTTTTCATTTAATTTTTATAAAGTTTTAAATATTTTTATGGATAATTATTCAATATTTTATAAAAATCAATATTTTTATAAAGTTTTAAAGAGATGTAACTTTTTTTTATGGATTCCACGTTAAGCTTTTTTAAATGATTTTCAACTTTTTAAAAGTTGAATAAAAAGGGGGTTTGGTAAGACCATGATATGAACTTTTGGAGGTGAACTCCAAGTCATTGCTCCCATTTTTGTTTGCATTATTTTAATTAATTAATTAATATTTATTATTCCATATATATGATTGTATTTGAGTTATTTATATTTTTATTAAAATGATTGAAATTTTAATAAGCACTCAAATAATTTAGATTTTATCATAAGAGGCCTCAAAATCATATGACATTAATTCAGCGCCTGACATTGGGAGCAGAAAGCGGCGTTGGTGGATTGTATATGAGATGTGGTTCAAATGGGCCATGTCGGCAAAGCTGTCGGCAAAACTAAAAGCTTTGTCCATTTGTCCAGCATACGTGACAAATTATTTATCAGACAATCTGGCAACGCCACAACAAAATTTGAGTGGATTTCATGATCAATCTGATTGGACATTGGACATTGGACATATGGACGCAAATTACTAGCTCTGCAAAACTGAGGATAACTTCCTTGCCTTAGATCTAAGCGGAGAAAGCCACGTTCTTAAACTCCTGGTTTGTTTCCAAAATTGAATCTCCCCCCTGTGGCTGAGGAAAAACCCTGCAATGGTTACTTAAAAGGGTAAATGAATTATTATCCTGGGAAACAGACAAAGAACACATCTCTTATTTGCTTTTCAGGGCAACATCATTGGTTCAAAGACCCTTTCTAACTTTAACCCGCTTGCTTTCCATGAGATTTTCCCTTTATTGCAATAATTATCCCAACAAATTGAATTAAAATATTAAAAATCTCCTTACGAAGAGACGGGGCGTTACAGATGGCAAAAGGGACGAAGCTCTAACTCTGTGGCTGTCAGATCCACATAGAATTACAATGGGTGCACTTATAGAGTGAGAAACAGAGGCACTCTGGACCTGTGGTTGGATGTTTCACTTCTTTCTGCCCTACCTTGCCTTGTGTGCAAAGTATGAATCAAATCCATGGATTCCCAGAGAAAACCCCACATCTGACCTCAAGAATCCATTAGCTTATTAAAAAGCACTTGCCCTACAGAGAAACAGAGAAGGGTCTGTGTCGGTCTGTTCAGAAAATGGAGAAGCAGAAGAAGAGCAGAGAAGTGAAGAGAGAAGTGATTCGATTAGAGCGGGAATCAGTGATTCCAATTCTGAAGCCCAAGCTTATCATGACACTGGCCAACCTCATTGGTATGCCGTCTAATCCCGATTGCTTCTTTTACCCTTCTTTTGGTTCTAATAAAAAAGGAAAAGAAAAAATATTTTTTGAATCTAATATCTGTTGGTTCGGTTTCAGAGGAATGGAATTTTTTTTTCTTTGGCTACGTTGAATTGTTTGGCATTAGGCGGGGTTGAGTGGAGCATTTTGGTTTTTCCGGCACCAAATAATGAAAAAACTATCTCAATTTGCTTTGCTTTTGTTGCATCGTATCGTTGGTTTATCTCGTATCTAGATTTATGCATTTGGGGTTTTCACAAATTTGGAAAACTGTTGAAATCTATTGAAATGAAAAGGGTTTGTGTTCCTGTTCCTGTGAATATATGGCTTGTTTTTGTTTTCTAATATTCAGAATTGGTTACCGCTGTGTTATTCATTCCTGCCAATTGTGTTTAATATTCATATTTTTGAACCAGATGGTTCTTTCTGCTTGTGGGGATGGGTGAGAGTGCTGTGGCTGTTGTGGAACTGGGCACTCAGGGATTTGAGATTTAACTTTTTGCCACAACTCTTGTTGGTGGGCTTACATAGATTTAAAAGCAACTGTTTTTGACATTTTGCTTTGATGTCCAGTATGTTTTAGGGCAATCTCCATCCATTTTTAGTCTTTTCTATTTTGTTGAAGTTTGTTGATTAATTTTGTCAGTGGATGCAACCCTGTTGTTAGGTAATCCATTTGAAATTTGTGGTCTGATAGTGCGAAATTTTCTCCAATCTCTTCATCAGCCAATTTAAATTCTAACCACAGCATCCATGGCTCAAATAGTGTTATTGAAGGTTTTGGCGATCCATGAGATTTAGCTCATGATATTTGACTAAACCTTGAGTTTTTAATTTTGTGCAGAACATAGTTCTGACCGTGCCGAGTTTTTAAAGCTGTGCAAGAGAGTTGAATACACAATACGAGCTTGGTATCTTCTACAGTTTGAGGATCTGATGGTATTTTATTGGAGACTCACGCTTCTTTTCAGTATTCATAATCTGATACTATGCTGTCCTGTTATCTGTCTCCTGCTCATTGCTTTAATCTAAATTCAACATATATTGTTTTGCAGCAATTGTACTCCCTCTTTGACCCTGTTCATGGGGCTAAAAAATTGGAACAACAGAATCTCCCTCCTGAAGAAATTGATGTTCTTGAACAGAATTTCCTGATGTATTTATTTCAGGTATTGTGGCTGTTGCATCTTATTGTGACTTCTCTCAGATTGCATTAAATTTTCCATGGAAACTGAATTTGCCCATCAGGGCATCCCCTCTGGGGATGCTGTTCCTTTGATTCTCATTGGCTGATGCCATGCTTATTTGTGACTGAGGTTATTGTATGCTCAGTTGCTATCTTTCTTGAAAAAGAGATTTATGCTAAATGTAGGCTACTTTTTGAGAGCACCTGGCCTTTACACTGAGGTGTCTGTCCTTGGACAACTGAATTTACAGTCCCATCTTCTTACTTGATATATTTTTGGAAGTTATACATGAACCTGAATTTCGCTAGCATGGTGAAGGGAAATATCATCGGCTTAAAAATGTTACTGGAGTTTACATTTAACTATTATTTTTAATGATTGTTCTATTAAATATTTGATACCTGTTTTTCCCAAGAACATGAGGGCATGAACTAGTGGTTTGGATCTTTTGGAGCCTTGCTATGTTTTTTTCCCTGTCATTACTCATTCATCTGAGGATAGCCTGCAAGGTTTGTCGTAATGAGTCAGAATTATATGCTTCCAAACACAGGAGTCACATGATATCTTTTGTTTGTGTGTGTGTGTATGTGCACGTGTGAGAGAGAGATGTTTTGTTATGTTTTAAACTTATCTTCTCCATTTCTTTATCGTTTCCATTTTTTTTCCTTTCTCTCTTCTTTTATACAGGTGATGGAGAAGAGCAACTTCAAGATAGCAACTGAGGAAGAGATTGATGTTGCTCTCTCAGGGCAGTATCTCCTAAATCTTCCCATCACAGTTGATGAATCCAAGGTTTCTAATTACTAATTTAAACAAGTACAGAAATATCTATTGATATATATATATATATTGTCTATTTTCTCATGTTCATCACATTTGCTGATCCCATTGTTGTTTTCTTAATGGCTGTAGCTTGACAAGAAGCTTTTGGGGAGGTATTTTTCTGAGCATCCTCAAGAAAACATTCCAGATTTTTCTGATAAGGTATTTTCTAAATTCAGCTAAAAGGATTGCAAGGTGGTCAAAATACCTTTAGGCTGTGTTTGGTTCCTGAAAAACATGAGGGAAAACACAAGGGAAAGAAAATAGAGGGGAAAAGTAGAAGGAAAAGTAAAGAAAAATAAAAAATAGATTTAAAATTAATAAATTATTTCTATATACTACTTTAAGCTTATTTCACTTATTTTAACTTTTTATATAAAGATTAAATAATTTGAAAATGCATAATTTTCCCACTAATTTTAATTATTTTTATTTTTTTATAATACAACCAAACATAGTACTAATACTAGTAGTAGTAATTATTATTATTATTTGTTTTGAGTGTGGTAGAAAGTGGGATGTGTGGCTCCTTTTTAAGTTGTTGGGTGAATTTTATTATTATTATTATTATTACTATTATTCATTTATTATAATTATAATTTATTTTTATTATTATTTATTTATTTATTTTGAGTGTGGCAGAAAGTGGGATGTGGCTCCTTTTTAAGTTGTCGGGTAAATTTTTTGATGCAATTTTGAGTTATTGGTTACATAGGATTTCTTTTTCACTTATTTTTTTAATGCATATATAGCTTGTGGGCTGTTAATTTATCTGTCATTCTTTATGTAGAATGCAACTTTCATCTATTTTCTCCACCATTATCTTATTTTTCTCATGTATTATGCTTATCTGATATGTTTGCTTTATTAAGCTTTAGGTTTCTTAGTTTGTTGATGTAATTCTATTTTGCTATCCTAAATATTTTGGGCCCAGTAGAGATTGGTATAATTCAATTCAATGTTATGTTTTGTATTGTAAATCTTGTCTGATTTTAAGTTCAGACAAGATGCCTTAAAAATGAGAACATGCTAGTTGTTTCATATTTAATATTTGGTGGAGCTCTTTGTCATGCCCTGAACTGGGTCCAAGTCTTCTGAGGAGCTTGGGTACTTGATTTGATCTTTAAGCACATGAATTTTACCCATCAAAAAGAAAATGAAAAAAGAACAGAAAAGAAAAGAGAGACCGAAATAATAAATATTGATATATGTGATAAATAGATAATAAAGAAATAAGCTGTTCTTCAGCAGATAAAATGGTGTGTAGATGATTATGAGCTATACCTTTGGGCTTCCCTTCCATTTTGTTCAAATTTTAGTCCTTGTTGTTCAGTTTGGTTAGCATTCAAGAGTGTCAGGAATGAGGGAATGCATTCCAGTAAAAACATGACATAACATTATAAATACTGCTAAAGAAGGGCTGGACTAGATCTTCATAGTGAGGTTCTGTATTGACTTTTCTGTGTCTTGAACCATGTGACAATGTCAGTGAGACAACTTTAATGCTTAACTAGGTGTCAAATTTCAAATTTCTAACTTCCTTTGTGTGTGTGTCTCTCTCTCTCACTCTCTCTCTCTCTCTCTCTATATATATATATATATATATATATGTTTTTTATATTTTATGGTCATTCATTACAAAGTCCATTTTTACTACTTTGGACATCAGAGGAAGTAATCCTTGCGATGGATGTGTATAATAAAGTAGATCAAGATTGCTTGCATGTAAATTCACATGTCTACTGCAATACTGAAAATTCTGTACCATCCGATCTTAATACTGTAGTGATGCACCTTAAATTGATGTTGGCTGATTAGGACTTGAATTACAGGTCCCTAGTAATTGTTGATGTTGTTAGTGTTGGTTCTATGGTTTTTATTGGTAATTCTAATAACTAGTAAATGACATGTGCACCTTTTATGCTCTCTTTTTTTCCCCTCTCCCTCTCTCTCTCTCAGCCCGGAATGCTCATACATACTAAGACATTGTTCACACAGTGAAGAAAGGCCCTCACACACACACACAAAGAAGAAAAACTAATCTGGATCTGTTTTTTATTTTCAGTATGCATGCAATCTTCATACAATGCAGTTAACCTTCCTCCTCCTCCTCTCTCTCTCTCTCCCAAAAAGAAGAAAAACTAATCTGGATCCATTTATTTATTTTCAGTATGTAATCTTCAGACGCGGCATTGGAATAGATCGAACATCTGATTACTTTTTCATGGAGAAAGTGGACATGATCATTTCACGTCTATGGTTAATGCTTTTGAAATTGACTAGGCAAGTAATTATCATGCTTCATAACTTGGAAATGTTTTTTTAGGATATTATGGAGATGAATTAAGAACTTAGTATTTAGCATAGTTTAAATATTAATCTGGGTACTGTCCATCTTTTTTACATTTTGTGGTTGGGTATCTGGGGTTTATTATAATGGTCACACTGGCATTATTGTACAAATAGCTTGATCTTAAGGAAATTCATCATTATTTATATTCCAAACGGTAAGTTTTTTGGAAAAGACTGTTTTATGTTGTTTTGTTTTTTAGTTTGTCTGGGGTTACTGTACTTGCAGGCTGGAAAGATTTTTTTTCAGAAAGTCACATGCACGGGAAAAGAAAGATCCAAAGAAAAATGATGAAATTCGCACTGAAGCAGAAGCAGATGACCTGAGTGTTGAACGGATTCGTATTGAAAATATGGAACTCAGGCATGCATTATTCTTTTCCCTGCTTTTTATTTCTTGAACTGCTTGAATGAGTCTATAAATTCCTGAATTTGGACCATCTTTTTCTTAAGACAAATGAAACCTGATTTTATCCTATGTCTCTTGTTATTCTTGAATCACTCTTCAATTCTGCTAGTCATGCCTTAATCATTCTGATTTTTTTTTTTTAAATTGTTTTTTATGAAGTTTCCAAATATCCCAATAATTCCTGGAGGATAGTTGACAGTTGGGTGATAGCATTTTGGGTGCAGTTTGCCCCTACTTTTTAGGCCTTCAGCTGGGGGCCTTCTTTCAGGTCCTATGCAGTGTGAGGCCTGGTGGAGCATTTCAAAAGAAGACTTGCCTCTTAGAACACAATACCTATGTGGAAGGAAGGTTGACTCTTACCAAAAGCATCCTCTCCAGGTTGTCAGTTTGTTACATGTCCTTGTTTGTCATTTCTAATGCGGTGAGAGTCTGAGTAAAGAATATTCAAAGGGACTCTTTGTGGAGGAACGATCTTTCAAGGGAAAAAGTTCATTTAGTGAAGTGGGCCAATATTTTTAAGGACAAAATTAATGGGGGGCTGGGTATTAGAGGCCTTTCTATCTTGAACAAAAGCTGTGCTGGGAAAATTGTGGCAGAGTTTTGTGGAAGTGCATGACTGTCTTTGGAAAAGGGTAATAGCAAGTAAATTTCAGCCAAATTGATGGTGAGTGAAGTATGAAGGGGGAGGGTTGTGTTTGTAGTGGGTACTTGGAAAGCTACCAAAAGAGGTTGGTTGAAATTTTTGCCTAGGACTATCATGGTTGGGAATTGTTGCAAAACTAAGTTTTGGTTTGATAGATTATGTGGTGACTCTGCCCTGAAAGACTGGTTTCCTTCCTTTCCAGAGTTGGCTTAAATAGAAATGTGACAGTAATAGATCTTTATGTGACTGTGGAAGGGCAAGGTTTCTAGAGGATCTGTTTCATGAGGAGGTTTCAAAATTGGGAGACAGAGATGGTAGGTGGTTTTTTAGAGTATTTGCTCCATGGCTTTTTAGGGGGTTGTTGAGGGATATGTTAGTGTGGAAGGTGCGAAGAATGACGTTTTTACTGTTAAGTTTTTATATTTTTCCATTTCTTTTGAGATTTCATTGCAGCTCCCTGCAAAGGAGGTGTGGGACTCAGAGGGGCCTTTAAGGGTGTGCCTTGTGGCTTGAGAAGTAGTTTGGTGAAAGATTCTTACACTTTATCAGTTTTTATGAGGATGGATTGGCTGTTGGTAACAGTACAAAGATAAGCAGGAGTTGGCGAATCAGACCCTCATCCACCATAGAAAGGCTCAACTGCTTTGGGACCTCCAACTTTCTCACAGTGGCTGTTCCCAAAGGTGGTTAGTGAGTTTTTGGATTCAGACAACAAAGGTGTGGTTATGTAGTGCAAAAGAGTGTGGAGATTGGTCTCCTTTATTTTTTTTATTGCCTCTAGAGTGAGGGTAATACCAGAACCTTCAGAGAGGATGAGTATGTTACTGAAAGATTTGTTAAAATCCTTTTATGATCATTCTCAGATGCATTGGGGGTTTGAAATGCCGGTCTTTGATTTTCTTAATAATTTGGGTTTGGTCTTGGGTGGGCCCTTTGTTTTTTCCCCCTCGTCTTTTCTTTCTCACCTAGCACTTTTCCACTCCTCCATTTTATTAAGTGTTTTTAATCTATATCTATTTCATTTGTCTATCAAAGGAAACAGATCATTACAGGATTTTCTCCAAGTTGGCCCTGATAATTTTGTGATCTACTCCTAAGTTTGAATCATGAAATCCTAATTTGTTACCATGAGTTAAGTGATTGAATTATCTGATGAAGCAAAAAGCTACTCTCTTGGTCTCTCTCCCCTTTTACATGCACATACATGCACAGAGTTCAAAGAATAGTTAAAAGTCAAACTCAACATGGATGAAGGTTTTAAACTCTTCAAAATCGGGTCACTAAAACTTAAAAAAATGTCATGTAAATTTCACTGAAGCTATAGGCTGAAAAATGGATTCAGTTATAGAAGGTTCTAAAAGTCAATTTTGGTTTCCAGAAGCTGGAATTAATTTACAGTAGCTTGATATTTTGAACTGGGTAGTAAGGTGATTATTTAGATGTGTGGAGAAAAATTGTATTTCTTTTCATGTCTTGGAAGTATACAACCAATGAAATATATATACAATAGTGGAAAGGAAAGAAAAAGGAAGAAAATAAAGAATCCCTACAAATTAGGGATTATGTACATAAATATACACCTATATATATATATATTTAGTTGTATACAGCTGTACAACTTATGCAGCTGTATATGTTCTACCAGCTGTAATAATCTTCAACAAGATGATCCTGTTTTTCAGTCTTTTTCAGAATAATAGTGCACATCTCGCAACCTCTCCTAGGATTATTTTAATTGGAAACACTGCTGGAGACATCATTTGAAGGTTTATAAGAGTACGGGAAAGACTAGTTCCAATGCCCACGTCTGAATTTGGAGTTCCAATGATGATTCAAGTTACTTTTGGGACGTAGTAGAGTTAGTTCAAATTAAGTATAGTCTTTTGTGATGTTTCTATTTTAGGTAGTGGTTTTCTTTATGTCAGGTTTCTAATTTTTTAAGTCTTCTTGTTGTATTTGAAAAGATTTTATTTTTTCTTTTTAGTTTCTAGGTAGTGTTCTTGTCAGCTACTTTGATTTTTTGGTTTCTAGGACATCGGCTATAAGACAAAAGTGATGAGAGTTATGGTTCATGTGGTTTGTAGGACCCAAGTCCATAAGCTAATTTCCATGCCAACAATCTTTTGAGACACTAAAAGAACTAGTTGTGGGAGCATGATGCATTGTCTGAAGAGGTGAGGAAACCCCAAAGTCTTTTAATCTCTTCCCTTTTTAAGTCCCGCAAACTCCAAGCTGTCTGAGTTCTCATGGTTGGGTTTCTCCTCAAAATGTGTTATATTTGGTTGACCTCCTTGATGTTCAAACTGTTGTTGGTTCCAGTTTCCACCATTCCTATCGAGGGAGGTTTCCCATGTTACTTCCAAGTTCCAACACATCTCCTTTTTATACCTCGGTTTCTTGCAATGAGTACACCAGAGACTATCCTTGTTACTTGGCTGTCTGAGTATCTCTCTTCTATCAGAATTTGTGCACGGATTAGACTGCTTTGAGTGCATAAAACATTATAGTACTCAGTTATAGATAAAGTACCTTACTTTATAGAGTGAATCTTGACCTTTATCTTGTAAATTTGGGCAGCATCTTAGACTTCGGAATAAGTCTATTTCACTGCTTTCCTAATTTCTTTTGTCATTTTCAGGAAGATGCATGCTCCACTGGTTTTTGGTTGCATTATGTGCCATTGCTAGGACATGATCATTGAGTCACCCTCATCAGATAGCAAACTTGGGATTATCTTCACTTGGCACAAGCCAAAATTGCTTAGCCAAAATTTGTATAAATGGGTAATGTGCATAAAAGAAGGAATTGCTTGGTTAAAATTTGCATCGATAGGGCTTGGGTTTATGAGGAACATGAGATAAAGGAAGGGGTAGTTCAAACTTTCAAATCTCTTTTATCTGATTCGAGGAAGTGGAGACCTAGCATTAGTGGGATGTCTTTCAAGGCTTTAAATTCTCAGAAAGCAAGAGGTCTAGAGGTGCCTTTCATGAAGGAGGAGGTGTTCTAAGCCTTCTCAAACTTGAATGGATATAAGGCTCCAAGCCTAAATGGTTTTCCTATTTCTTTTTGGCATTTTGGTCGGAACTTTGTGAAAGAAAAAGTGATGGACTTGTTTAGGGAGTTCTACTACCAGGAAAAGTTTGAAGAAAGATTGAATGCTACATTCTTGGTGTTAATTCTAAAAAAATAAGATGCCAATGACCTAAAAGATTTTAAACCAATTAGCCTTGTAGGTGGTTTGTACAAGATCATTGCTCAGGTGTTAGCTAATAGGTTGAAGATGATGATGAGAAAGGTGGTCTCTGAGTTATAGAATGCAATAAGGAAAGGCAAATTCTTTATGTAGTGCTTATAGCTAATGAGTCAATTGATTCGATGATGAAGAGTGAGTTCAATGATGTTATTTGTAAGCTTGACATTGAAAAGGTGTATGCTTGTGTCAACTAGACTTCTTGTTATCTGTTCTTAGAAAAATAGGATTTGGTTAAAAATGGATCGATTGAATTAGATGGTGTATCTTAATAGCAAAGTTTTCGGTGCTTGTCAATAGTTCTCTTTCAGGCTTTTTTCCTAGCTCTAAAGGTTTGGGACAAAGGGATCCCCTCTCTTCCTATCTCTTTGTTTGGAAATGGAGACACTACTACTATCTCTTGGAGAAGGCTAGAGAGATTGGTTTTTTATTGGGTTTTAGGGTGAGAGGTAGGAGGGTGAGGGGGTGGAGGTGTCTCTTATTTTGTTTGCTAATGACACCTTAAATTCAAATGTTATATTTAAGTTGGTTGCTTATGTTGTTTGAAACTCTTTCGAGCTTGAAAATCAACTTGGAAAAAGTGAATTGATCCTAATAGGGGGAGGTGTGGTTAATGTGGATGGATTGGCTTTTGTGTTGGGATGCAAGCTTAGGGAGCTCCCAACCACTTATTTGGGACTTCATTTGGAGCACAGTTAGTTTAGGACAATGTGGAAGAAAGATTCCGCAAAAGACTTTCATTGTGGAAAAGACAATACATTTCAAAAAGGAGGTTAACCTTAATTTGTAGTATGTTATCCAATTTGCTTATTTGTTACATGTCTTTGTTTATCATGTCTTAAAAAAGTTGGATTGAGACTAGAGAAAATTTAGAGGGGTTTCCTTTGGGGTGGAGGGGCCTTGGAGAAAAGTTACATTTAGTAAAATGGCTGATTGTTTGTTGGAAGAAGAGAAAAGGGGGCTTAGGAATTAGAAGCCTTTCAGTGCTTAATAGGGCTCTATTGGGGAAATGGTGTTGGAGATATCCTTTAGAAGAAGAAACTTTTTTGAAAAAGGCTATTATGAGTAAGTATGGAGAGGAGCAGCTGGGAGGGTGTTCATAGAATGTGAGGGAAAGGTATGGGTTGGGGGTTTGGAAAAATATTAGGAAACATTGAGACCTTGTTGGTAGTGGTGTAGCCTTTGTGGTGGGAGACAAAAGGAGGGTGAAGTTTTAGAAAGATAGGTGGTGCGGGGATGATCCCTTATGTATGGCTTTCCCCTTCTTGTTTGCTTTAGCTCCCTTAAAGGAGGCTTGGATGGTGGATGTGTGAGAGGATTAGGGTGAGAGGAGCCACTAAATCTATGTTTTGATAGACACTTGAATGATTGGGAGGTAGATGATGTGGAGGCTTTTTTCTCAAAACTTCAAGGGAGCATGATAAGGAGGGAAGAGAAGGATAAACATGTATGGATGGATTCTAAGAATGGGGTCTCTTCCATTAAATCTTTATATTCCATCTTAGTATGTGACGTGGAATTCCTTATCCAGAGGCCATCATTTGGAATTCTTGAGTCCCTTCAAGAGCAGGGTTTTTTGCTTAAGCAGTTAGTTAAGGCAAAGTATTGATTGGGGATCAACTTCAAAAGAGAATATGGTCATTGGCGAATAGATGTGCCTTTTGTAAAAGCGAAGAGGAATTAATAGATCACATTCTATAGCAGATCCTATTCTCTTTGTTTGGCATTGCATGGGTCCTTTGCTCTATGATCAAGGAGACTTCCTAAGTTGGCATGATTCTTTTGTGGGAAGAAAAAGGTAGAAGGTTTGGAGGATTGCTCCTTTTGCATTTTTTGGAAAGAGAGGAATCAGAGGGTGTTTGAAAGTAAAGAATCAACAGTTCCAAGTGCTTAAACACACTTTTTAATGCAATCCTAGGTTATGGGTTAGTTTGTACATAGGAGAATGCCTAATGCCTTTCATTGATTTTGTTGATTTTGTGGGCTTTAGATGAGAGAGGGAGTAGTTTGGTTCCTTTATTTTTTAGCTTTGCCTAATGCCTTTCATTGATTTTGTTGATTTCGTGGACACCCTTTGTATACGTGTATTGTACTTTAGTGTATAGCTTCTTTCTCTTTTATTTATAGTATTGCCTCACTTCTCAAAAAAAAAAAGTCTTCACTTGGCACTGGTCCAATCAAGTGATTGAGCTTGTCTTTTCCTTTTAGGAATGTGCGCACATGTTGAGACTACACCAGATAGTTTCGATCATTAAGTCTAAAAGAGGGTTGAAGATTTTGATTGTCATTAGTAGGTGGATGGTTCTGGAATCTTGTGTTTGAGGTTAGATTTTTTGAGATTTTTGATATAATGGACAGTGAAATTGAGACAAATCAATATTAAAGAAAGTTGTTGAGAAGGAAAAGAAATGGTGATGACAATGAAGGTCATTGAGCCAGAGAATTATGGCAATGAAGGCCACAATAAATAGATTGTACTATAGACCTCAAGGAAAAAATTAGAAGAGAACTTAGAAACTTGAAACAGGTTTTGATACAATGTGGAAAAGAATGACTTTGTTCATTACAGTTCTGAAAAAATGGTACAATATTTATAGTGTATAATCCTACAAAATTGGAAAACTAAATTATACAAAGAAAGTTGCCTAATACTTAGAAATCCTTTATCTTATAAATTAGGAAAAATAATAGAGGAAATGTATAACTATACAATCTCGGAAGCCTGGGAATTATATAACTATACAATCCTAGAAACCAAAGAATTAATTTCCTAGTATTTTCAATCAAATCTTGGAAATTAGGAAATTAATTTTTTAATATCTTCAATCAAGTCAATCAATATGTGTGTGTATATGCATATTTATTTGTGTGTGTATATGCATATTTATTTGTGTATGTATCTCCATGTGCTGTTCATGTTGGCTTTGGAGTTGCTTTGTATTGGAAGGTCTTTTTTAATTTTTGCTTCTACTTGTTGAAATCTAATAATTATTCTTGATTTCATAGAGTTTATTTGATTTATTTATGATGTTGTGCATATTTTCTGCATATTTAAATTAGTTGACCATGTAAATTAGGGAAGTTGTAATTTAGAGGATTTGTAGGAAGAATTTTAGGAGTAGGTCAGTTGTCTTATTTTATTTCCATTTATTGGAAAGTTTAAAAGTTGTATATATATTAGTACTAATTTTTCAAAGAGAGAATAAGAAGATTTTTATTTTCCAACATGGTATCAAGGCTAAAAAAAGGTTTCTAGTAGGTTTTTTTTCTTCTTGGTCTTCAGTGCCAAGCGTTGCCTATCATATTCACAACCTTCTGTTGTCATCAACCTTTATTCATCCCTTACTTCTTCCTTTGTTTTCTTCTACCAATGGTGGAAGAAACTTCTGCTAGAATTTTGTCGAACCAACTCAAGACAGCAACCCATTTTGATAATCTCACACTTCAGATTACAACTGAGAAGCTTAATGGGCATAACTGTCTTGAGTGGTCTCAATTGGCAAAACTTTTCCTTAAAAGTAGAGGAAAAATGGGATATTTATGTGGTACCATTGAGGTACCAAAACTATCTGATCCATCTTTTGAATCATGGGATGCTGAAAATTCCATAATAATGTCATGGCTGCTGAATTCAATGCAACTAGAAATTGGCAAACCATTTTTGTCTCTTTCTTTGGCTAAGGAGGTTTGGGATGCTGTGTCACAAACATACTCGAAGAAAGGAGATTCTGGTTGGATTTATGAACTGAAGACCATGATTCATGACAAGAAGCAGAAAGATCTCTCAGTGACAACCTACTACAACATAACACTGAAGGTCTTGTGGCAAGAGTTGGATCTCTACCAACATATTGAAATGGAATCTGCAGCAGATGCAACAAGGCTGCTTGAGATGATTGAATGGGATCAAATCTTTGGTTTTTTTGGCTGGATTAAATCCACAATTGGATCAGCCTATCAGGTAAGAGGTCAAATACTTGGAAAATATCCTCTTCCATCTTTACATGAAGTTCATTCCTATGTGCATAGTGAAGAGTCTAGAAGCATTGTAATGATGGGACCAACTCCATATGAGAATTCAGCACTCAATACAGATTAAGACAACAATCCAGGACTTCAAAAAGGGGGAGAAAATGAGAGTAGATGGTGTGATCATTGTAATAAGCCAAGATACACTAGAGAGACTTGCTGGAAATTGCATGGAAAGCCACAATCAAGGGTTAAGGACAACCACAAGTACTTCCCCTTATAATGTCATATGGATTCAATCTTTAGAATCTTGAGGTACCTAAAGTTAACTCAGAGAAAGGGTTTATTGTTCTCAAAGAACAGTCGCCTTAACACCTTAGAGTTAAGGCTTTACACAAATACAGATTGGGTAGGTTCTATCACTGATAGGAGATCTACTACAAGGTATTGTACTTTTGTGGGCGGCAATTTGGTTTCTTAGAGAAGTAAAAAGCAACATGTAGTTTCTTGGTCTAGTGCTGAATGTCACGGACTTAGTCTTTTCCTAAGCTCGTGCGGCACTTAGACAAGCCAAGACCCTTGATCTTTTAAGTCAGCCTTACTCTCAATGTTTAGCTTGCTAGGCTAAGACACTCACAACTCGGAAGCTTTAGAAGTCGTAGTAGGCAACTCTTAAAGAATGGAAGCTTTATTACTTTCAAAGGAAGCTATACAATGCTTAGAAACTCACTTGCTTGGTTAGGAAGTGATTTGGGTGGTGCTTTGGCCAATGAGGCCCTCACCTATTTATAGGCACCAATGGAACTCTTTGGAACCTTGGAGGGTCCCTTACAAATCAAGAAGATTCTAGAATACCCTACACAATTCTATGTACAACCCTATGTACAAGAGATCTCTAGAATTCTCTAGAAAGCCTTGGACTCCTCTCATGGCTTCCACCATAGTGTAGAGATGTGTGGACATCTCTAGGCATCTCTAGAACCTTCCACACTCTTCCCTCCAATGGCTTAATGTAGATGGCTCCAGGAGTCTCCAGAAGCTTCCTGGGCTCTATATAAACCCATGAGGAGGCTCATTTGAAGCATCTTGTGATATGAAGTTGAGTTTCGAGCCATGATCCTTGGCATTTGTGAACTCATGTGGCTAAAGGGTTTATTGAGGGAACCACAAATTAATCTTGAGGAGCCCATGAGACTGTATTGTGATAACAAGGCTGCAATCAGCGTTGCTCACAACCTCGTACAACATGACAAGACTAAATATGTTGAGATTGATAGACATTTCATTAAAGAAAAAGTTAATAGTGGACTGATTTATACTCCGTTTGTTGCATCCAAACTACAACTAGTTGATGTCTTCACAAAGGGAGTTTAGAATCTTACATTCAACTCTATGGTTAGCGAGTTGGGAATGGAAGATATCTTTGAACCAACTTGAGGGGGAGTGTCAAAATCCAATAATTATTCTTGATTTCATGGAGTTTATTTGATTTATTCCTGATTTTGTGCATATTTAAATGAATTAACTATGTAAATTAGGGAAGTTGTAATTTAGAGGATTTGTAGGAAGAATTTTAGGAGTAAGTCAGTTGTCTTATTCGATTTCCATTTATTGTACGAGTTTGAAAGTTGTATAAATATTTGTACTAATTTTTCAAAGAGAGAATAAGAAGATTTTTATTTTCCAAAGCCACCCTTCCATGTTTGCTTTTTATTTTTTCTTTTCTTTTATACTTCTTTCTTCTTCTTGGTAAAATTTTGTTTTTTTGGGAAGGATAGCTAATTTTTCTTTGTATATTCTCTTGTGATTCAATGACATGGAGTGTTTGTTTCCAATAACAAACAAAATATTCAAATGTGAGAAATATTAAATGCACAACTGGACAACCTTGCAATTGTCATTTGCTGTAATTGAGTTTCCTGTCTTAAATTTCAGATGTTGATTACTAGTTTATGACTATTTCCTTTTGCTCCTCCTAGTGTTCGCAATCTGGCGGGCAAGATCACCATCCAAGAACCTACATTTGATAGGATAATTGTTGTTTACAGGTAATGCCTTGTGAACACTTTTTATTTTTTTCAAAATACTGTTGTAAACCAAGTTTAGGATGGTTGTATTGAAATGAATTCTTACAGGCATGAGCATATTTTACAGTGTTAACAATTAAAAAAATGCCCATAATTTCTCAGTTTCTTATGTGTTAGAGTGGGTTATTTCATCTATGGATATTGAGGGCACCCTGAAGGGATTAATAGCATGTCAGGGAACCTTCTAACAATTGTGCAGTGTATTCGGGAAATGATTTATATATCATATGAAATTACCAAGGTCCTTGTCTGAAGTGCTCTCCGATCTTAGCATTTAAAACACCATGGAGAATAATTCATTGGCATCTAACAAGATAGGTGACTTTGCAGGCGGGCATGTACGGCAGCAAAACCAGAGCGAGGAATATATGTGAAGCATTTCAAAAACATTCCAATGGCTGATATGGAAATAGTCCTGGTGAGTTCTTGTCTGCTTTCTCTCCTCCCCCCTCTCACTCACTCTCCATCTCAGGTATTTAAAGTTTTAATTGCACCTTTTTCTCTCAAAAGTTTTCTATACAGCTGTTAACATGTCTTGTAACATTTTCCTTTGAGCAGCCAGAAAAGAAAAATCCAGGTTTAACTCCGATGGACTGGGTCAAGTTCATTGCGTCTGCTGTAGTTGGGCTGGTCAGATATTTGATATCCATAATATTTAATATGTAGATGGTTTTTGTCTTTCATCCATCTTGTTCACTTACATGTCTTTCTTTACAGGTGGCTGTAGTCGGTTCACTTGACATGCCTAAAGCTGATCTTTGGGTTATTATTGCCATCCTTTCTACTCTGATCGGTTACTGTGCCAAAACATACTTCACGTAAAGTGCTTTTTCTTCTTTTTCTTCTTTTATGGCATGGATTCATACCATAAAACATGGAGGCATATGCATAAATATTATTCAATTGATCAATGTTTATGTTGCTTATGGTTGTGGACCTGTGGTCATGATCCCACCATTGGATGGGTCCATCAAGGACGTTTCTGGAAATAAATATTGACCTGGTCAAATGGTTTGACATGTTCTTTTCCATATTCTTTTCTCACTCACGATGTTATGCAATAGAGACTACATGGCAAAGCAACTTCTTATGCTAGATTTATCCTTGGTTGGGCTTAGGCCCTGATTGCATGTTTTCCAATGTTACTCCTATATGCTATTGACAGCTTTGTCTACATAATAACTAATAGCTGGGTGCCTCCATTTCTCATTTAAAATTTGGTGTTACCAATGTGGCTAATTTTTCTTCAACTGACTGTAGATTTCAGGCAAACATGGCTGCATATCAGAACTTAATCACACAATCCATGTATGATAAGCAGCTGGATAGTGGAAAGGGTACTCTTCTTCACTTGTGTGATGACGTGATTCAACAAGAAGTAAGTTCTAAAATAGAGGAATTTTAATTCTATCCAATATTTTGGTCTTTCTTGATAGTCAATATGATTTTTTTTTTTGGTGAAACCATACAGAAAATTTACTGGCTGCATAAGGTAGTTTGCTGTACAGGTTGAAATTCTTCTTATATCTAGACTTCTTCATACTAGACCACTGACATGGAGAAGCCCATGAAGATAGCTATAAGAGAAAAAAGGGATAATAACAGTCATCATTTCATCTTTTGTTCCTATTGAGAGTTAAATTTGGTGATCTGAGAGGTTCAGCCTAAAAATTCAGCCTTTTCAACAAGTTAAATATTCTTTGATCTACATAAGATAACAAATATCAGTGCAAAGAACAATCGCATAATTGACACATGATGTATGTGGAAAACCATCTATAGAGTCCCCCAGAAAATCTGTAGATATGAAAACCTTGGGGTCAATCGACCATAGATGAAATTCACTAAAAAATTAGAAAATGAGTATGTGGTTTTACGTGGATCAGATGCTACCTTTTCCTAAAGTTTTTACATTGGTTAGCACCTACACCCATCTTCAGTTCTGCAACATATCACCCATGCATTCCTTAGTGAACTTCTCAATGACTTGAGAGAATGTGGTCAACCTCCATAAACAACTATTGTCAAAGTTGGGGCTCTTAAGAGTTTTGAGAATGCGTAAAGAACAATGACAATATAGTTCTAGGGTGCCTATTAAAAAGTCAACAACATAAGGTGTATTTATGGTCATAAAAACTTTAACGGGCCAGACTGCTAACATGGAAAAAGCTGGAATAAAAAATAAACAAAAATACGTAAAAATAGTTTCAAGCATTTGAGCTTTACTTCCTAAATTTTCTTCTCTCAGTTTTCTTGGCCCTTGAACCACATGTTATGTACTAATGCCGACAATACACCTTTGTGTGCCGTTATTTACTCAACAAATTCAACAGACTTACTTGAATGACCCTATGTATGATTTGGCAACAGTCTCAAGTCTTCAAGACTGGTGTAAATCCTAGTAAATTCATAGAGTTATATTCAAGAATGTTTAGAGCAAAATTGCCCTTAAGGCCTGACTCAAAATGACCCTATGTATGATTTGGCAACGGTCTCAAGTCTTCAAGATTAGTGTAAATCCTAGTAAATTCGTAGAGTTGTATTCAAGAATGTTTAGAACAAAATTGCCCTTAAGGCCTGACTCAGGTGGTAAAGGGATGGGGAGGGTTTGTGGGAGGTTCCAAGTTCAAGTCCAGATGGGAACAAAAATTTACCTATAAAAAAAAAGAATGTTTAGAACAAAATTGCCAACCTAGATTAGCTAGACTAGCTCACTAACATTTTAAATTCAGGATATGGACTATGAAAATAGCAAAAGGCTACTCTACTCCTTGGAGTTTGCAGCTTGTAAGAGTCCTTAATTGGTTATTTAAAATGTAAGCAACTTTTTCCCATGAAATTTTCTTTCTAGTGTGACTTGGGAATCAAATTTGCCCTACGTAACATATTCACTTATTTCTTAAGATCCTGTTATGGTCAAGCATGTTTTAAAAGTAGAATGGAAAATTTCCATTTAACTGTAGAAATCAAGGAGTTTGAGTCCTTTGTGCCATCAGTTTGGAGTCATGGGTCCTCAACCATTCCATTCTGGTTGAAACTGTAGAGTTAAGACCTCAATTTTGGATTTATCTATTCAATTTTGAGCTATACCCATGCCTAACAACGATAGTAGTTTCAACAAAATGTATTTGATCTAAGACCTTACCCTGTTCAAGACTGTAAAAAAGACCTTAACCTGTTTACATAGTCAAGCTGTGACTAGTAATTTATATAAATTAATGACTCGTAGGATAGCCTGGTTGAATATTTTGTACATAGTAGTTCTTCTTCCCCATAAGATAAAAATCCAACTCAATCTTCTATGCATACTAAGTTTGTAATGGAGTTTTTTAACTGCATGGGTGAATGGATAACTTGTTGGAATCAATACTGACTGCTGAAACCTTATAGAACCTCAAAATCTAAATGTGCAGGTTAAAGAGGTGATCATTTCATTCTTCATATTGATGGAACAGGGTAAAGCTACAAGACAGGTCTGCATCATTTTTAGCTCTTTACTTCTTGAACATATCCAGATTCCCTCATGATACTAAATATGGGTTCTTTTCATCACCATTGATTTATTGCTTTGTGACAATTTGGAATAGGATCTTGATTCGCGGTGTGAGGAACTAATCAAAGAAGAGTTTGGGGAGGACTGTAATTTTGATGTGGATGATGCTGTTCAAAAGTTAGAGAAGTTAGGCATTGTTGCTCGGGTGAGGTTCCTTTTTCGTGCCTTATGATCAGGGAGATAATTCAGTTAGTGTGCTATCCTTTCATCACCCAAAATAGATTTCCATTGATTCAGTTCCTGGTTCAAATGTCTATATTATTTTGAATTACATGCTCTTATAAGCATCCATAATGAGGAGAAATTGGACATTCTGGACCTATCATTTCTGTAAGTTGGTGGGAAAGGGCTATCATACCAAATCTTATTCAAAGAAAATGAAACCATCATATACAAAGTAATTCAATTATATGACTGATTGCATTAATTGTTTTACTGGGACCTTGATAAGGGACTTCAATATTGTTACATACATGATTTGTCTGTTCCTGAATGGAAGTATTATAAGAAATTGCATGGAGTATGCTTATGGAAAGTCTATGCATTTCTACAGGCACTTATGATCACACATATACATACTAAAGAAAATAATTTATATATATTTAGGGAAACAGAAATTATTAGGATAAATTTAGTTCTCAGTAATCAGATTGAGGGCTTTCTTAGAAAAAATCTCATTGATGTTCTTGACCCCTGGTGATCTATTTCTCTGTTTCACATCTTGCCTACATCTCTCCCTTTGTAGATATATGAGAGAGGGATAGGGTCAGTTTCTGTCTAATCTGACTAGATGTTGATTTCAGGACACAATTGGAAGGTATTACTGTGTTGGATTGAAGCATGCTAATGATATCATAGGAACAACCACAGAGGAGCTTGTCCTCAAGGCAAAACAGGGTTCCTTGACTTCCTGATGCTGTGTGGCTAAGGACCTAAGGTAAGCTTGCTCTCTCTCATATGCATATCAAGAATAATTTGAACTTATGTTTTTTGTAAGTACTCTTGAAAATTTAACACCCTAAGAGACATCTGCAGGTGTTAATTCTGCCATCAAGCACCTAAGAGTAGACAATTCAGATGAGAGGTTTTCCAGTTCTTTTTTTTTCTTGTTTGTTTCTATTTTTTTTTTTTTATTTAATGGGTTCTTTCTAAAGGCACTTGTCTATTAATGTATGTAATTTGATTTGACAAGTTTATTCCCATTCTTTCTTTTCTCTATCTCTCTCAAAGGAAAAAAACAACAAAAAAAACTCTCTGCGTGTAATTTGGCAAGATTTCCAGATTGTGAATCTGTCCAGGATTCAAAAGCCTACTGTTATGCTAAAAACATCCATGTTGTGTTGGATGGAATTTTGGGAATGGTTTCTTTGTGGAATCCTTTGTAAGATGATCGTCAGCAGCGAAATGAAGAGCCACTTTTTGGCTTCTTTGTGGTTGTTGCCTTGTTGGGAATATAGGACATGAAAGCTTGGGTTTTGGCAATGCCATTCCGGATGAGGAGATAGGACTCCTGATCCGGATTCCACCTCCTTCCCAAAATGCATGCCACTGTTGACTTTTGTTTTGTCCTAGTTTTCGTGTGTATTTTCGGAGTTGGGGCATGGGTCAATCTATATGATGGTTTTGAATTGTGAGAAACTTTTAAACCACTCCTACATTATATGATCATCCTTAAATAGGACTTGTTAGAAACTTTTAAGCCACTCCTACTTTATATGATCATCCTCAAATGGGACTTACTCAACTCATAATATTTTTAAAGAAAAATTAAATCTTTGACAAAATTTAGAAAATAATTTTTTAAAAATTTAAAATTCATTTATTACATTTTTTTGGAGAAATATTTGATAGATGATTATTTCAAAAAAGCGTTTCTAAAAAACATTTTTATTATAAGTATTTCGATATAAAAATGTAATCAAATATATAGCGTGTTTGGTAGTGATCATTTTAATGTTTCTAATATTTAAAAGTTTTTTTTATCTTTAAAGTATTAAATTACGTTTGATAGTAGTTTTAAGAAGTGTTTTTAATTTTTTTAACACTTGAAAATATTTATTAAAAATATTAAAAATATTTTTTAAAATTATTCTTAAACATACTTTAAAAAAAATTAAAAACATTTCATAAAATCGTCACATACTCATGGTCTAACAAAAACAAGTTATAAATTATGCAAATCATCTTACCACACTAATATAATACTTCCCTGGAATGTCTAAGAACTTGACAAGCAAATACAAGTAAATCATTATTTTTAATTTTGAGTGAAAATGATAATTAGAGAATTTTTTTAGAATGTGATAATTAGAATAATGTTTTACGAGGATTTAAATAAAAATTTATATTTCAAAAATTAAAAGTAAATCTTTAGTTTCAATATCATACAATTACATTAAAGTTGTAAATAAATTTTTTATTAATATTTCACAAATTTAAAAATATTTTTTAATTTTTATAAATTTAAATTTATTTTTATAATTAATATATATATATATATATACACACACGGTGGGTCCATGAATGCATTCTCGAGAGCCATGTACCACTTTCCCCGCTCGCCATATCATCGTGGGCAGCCACGTCACCCCAAACTTGCAAGAAATGCTTTGGCGCTTTGCCTCGGGGCTAAAAGCGCCTGCAGTGGAATGGATCCCAGGGAACCCTGGGGTTGGCGTCAAAGGCACGTGTCTTGGCGCCCGGTTGGTATTAAAGGTGCAGTGGAAAGAATTTGGCGGCGAAGAAAGCGGGCGGCAGGAGATTAGAGATTGAGAGAGAAAATGAGTAGGTGTTCGAGGGGAGAAAAGGAAGCCATGAAATCAACCAACAATGGGGAAAAAGAAGAAAGATATCATTCAGTTGGATCGCGAATCCGTGATTCCGATTCACAAACCCAAGCTTATCATCACCTTGTCCAGCCTCATTGGTATCTCTCCCCATTGTTTGTTTTCTTTCTTTATCTCTCTTTTAAATTGACAATTCTAAAATGCTGAATGGTCTTTGTTCATTCAAATATCTATACCTAAAATTAAGCTCTCTTTTCATCTCGGAAAGAAGATGAGAAAAATGCTGAAATTGAGTTTCAAATGGAGCTTTGAGTTTTTATGTTTTGCAGAAGATAGATCAGAGAGGGACGAGTTTCTCAAGTTCTGCAAAAGAGTTGAATACACAATCCGAGCTTGGTATATTCTACAGTTTGAGGATATGATGGTATTCTCAGAAATTCTACAGCACTCATTATCCCATTGGTTCTGTGGTTTGTTTTGCTTGTTTGTTTCTCTCTATATATCCTTTTAAAATAAAAAGGAATGTGTATTGGCTGCAGCAATTGTACTCCCTCTTTGACCCCGTTCACGGGGCCGAGAAATTGGAGCAGCAGACCCTGTCTCCTGAAGAAGTTGATACTCTTGAGTTGAATTTCTTGGCATACCTGTTTCAGGTATTATTGCTAGTAGTTACTGTATCTCATTGTTACCATTTGCTAAGATGGGAATTTTTTCTTTTTCCATTTCTAGGGCTTCAAACTCTAATGCTATGTTGGGTTGTACCTATCCAATTATATATAATATCATTTTTACTGGGATATGCCTTTCATATTATATCCAATGGAATGATAATCCAAGGTATTATTTCCAATGAGATAAGTTATATACTTATATATGGTTTGTAAAAAGAATGAAAAATGAAATGGAAAACATATTACATTTCCTTGGTTGATATTTAAGTAAAATAAATATTATATTGCATTCGGATATTTATTATTACTTGAAATCATTTTTAGTAAGTAATTTTTATTTTTTATTAATAAGATTTATGATTAAATATTTAAATTTGTTAATAAAAGTACTATATTATGCTATTAAATATAGAAAATAATTTGTACATACTAAATAGTATATTAAATAATACATATGCAAGTATTATTTTGTAGTATATTTATACATATTTTTTTATTTCTTTTTAATCAAAATTATTTGTTTCACAAAAATTGAAAAAAAAAATGAAGAAAATTGATAAGAAGTGTAAATTTATGATTAATGGGATATGTATATTTCATATCTCAACTTGGGATTACTATATCCCAAGGATAGGATAGGCGAGGGATATAAAAGGAGGTGGAATAATAGATGTCGCCACTTATCCTATCTCATATTTAGTTGAAGACGAGATATATGATAAATGATGAGATAATTTATCCTATCCTATTGCCAACCAAACATGGGATAGGATATATTATCCCATCTCTTATCCTATCCCATAATATATCCGGTCAATTAAATATGGTCTAATAGTAAATGAGAACACTATAGAACATAATAAACAAGATTACAAATGATCATATTTTCTCTTGGTATGACATTTTTTTCATTTTAATCCTAAAATTGATCCACATAATTTGCTGTGGTAATGCATCCCATTTCATTTTATGGTGCCATTTTGGATGATGGATTTGTATCTTAAGTCTCTCTTTTGCTCATGGAAAGTACAAGGAAGAGGAAAAACAACATAGAAAAGAATCTCAAATTCTATTATTTGGTTTATCATGGAAAATACAAAGGAAAAAGAAATATGTTGATAATTATTAAAAATTATACATTCTAGATTCTTTATTTTCTGCGTGAAAGAGGAATAATATTGGAGAAGCATGTAAAAGAAAATTAATGAGTCAAATCTTATATTTTTTTTTTCCTTCAATTTTGTCTTTCCTTCCCTTTTTCCTCCTTATTTTCTTTCTCTTTGACTTTCCTTATACTTTCCATGATCAATAAAGAGCCTCAACTTCAAAACAGAACATCACAAGGCCATTCACTTTCATGAATTATCCAAACATGATCAATTAGTTCCAGATACCTATGTTTTTGTCTTTTGCTTGCTTCAAGCTTACTAAACTTTGTTTCGTGTTGAAGCTATGATTGAAACCTCCATTTAAGTGCTTTTTGTTCTCTGGCTACCTGCTCCTGTTTCTACTTCCAGTATAAGGCACTTCCTCTTTCGAAGTTGTAACTAAAACCTTTGCATCATGATCCATATCTCCAAAAGTTATTTATTCATCCATTTTTTTCGGCTTCATTAATCAGTTATTAGGTTTTGAAGAAGAAGAAATATGCCTTAAAAGCTTGGATACTTGTTGTGTTGTACCAACCAGCTATATTAATTCGTATGTGCCACTAGAGCTGGGTTGTCTGATGCAAAATTCGAATCTTAATAATTTCTTTGTCTGTATTTCACTGCTTCAATGAATTTAGCAGTGTTTTACCTTATTTTTCATGAGACTATGGGTTGCATTGGTGCAGGTTTTTGTCATCCTGGAGACTCAATGTGAAATATGAAATATGTCTTTCTCCTTCAATTATCTACATTTTTATAGTACTCTGAAGATTGACGCATCTAATCAGAGTTATCCTGTTTTCTAATCATGCAGATGATGGATAAAAGCAACTTCAGGCTAACAACAGATGATGAGGTTGAGATTGCACTTTCTGGGCAATATCGTCTGAATCTTCCTATCATTGTTGATGAATCTAAGGTATGATTTATCTGAATAAAGTATAGATACACACTGAAATTAGATACATGCATGTATGCCTATAAACACATTCACTTTTGTCTTTAGAGATTTCATTTGTGTTTTACATCTGCTGATCTTAGTGTTCACTTTTTTCCTGAATGTAGCTTGACAAGAGGCTTTTGAGGAGATATTTTGCAAAGCATCCTTATGAAAACCTTCCACACTTTGTTGACAAGGTATTACTTTAAATGTATTTGCAAGTTCATAGCTAATTAAAATTCCTTATGTATGACTGATGTAGATACCATTTCTTAATAATAAAAGATTTATTTTATTTTTTATTTTTTATTTATTTTTGTAAATTAGAAACAAAAGATGTATATATTAAGGTTAAAAAGAACAGGAGAAGGATGAAGAGTCCTTCCCGCAATTACAAAAACCTGATCAAAATATGATTGAGCTCCTCTACTATACAATGAGTCCATACAAAAGGTTTAGACTACAATGCAATAACAAAGATGTCATCTCCTTAAGTCCTAGCTAATCTCCTCTCAATGATGCCCAAACCCTTTTGGTCTACACACCAAACGCCAATTGAGTTGAATTACATTGAGAGGAATGCCTTTGAAAGCTCAATGCGTGAGCCCAAAAAAAGGAATTGACGTGAAGTAAATTCCACAATCTCTTTAATGTCCCCCACTTATCTTAAAAATTCTAGCATTTCTCTCTCGCTATACAATTCAAAGCAATATGAGACAAGTGATTCACTAAAGGGACTTGCCTCTAATGGGGCTCCTCAAACCCCTATATGAAATGATTATCATATTGCACATACTTTTAGATGAGATCTAATAAATCTTGATTCATCTAGATAGACAGAGTTAAAACCCCAAAGTTATCGAATAATGCAGAAAGATATGGTCACTTGGCACTCCACTCCCCTTACATAAAACGCATCGGTTAGGACTAAGGGACTTGAGAGGTCTTCTCAATTGTAGCATGTCATTGGTATTTACCTTCTTGTGTGCCATTTACCAAGCAAAAGCCTTGATCTTAAATGAGACTAGATTTCCTTGTAAATTTAGTTGGGGAGAAAGAGACTATATTTGATGTATTAGATAAAGTCACGAACAATTTAAGTGAGAATAATCCTAAAGAGGTTAATGACCATGCTCTTGTATTTGGGGCAAATGGAGACAAGTTCGCATGAGTAAGGGATAACATGGGTTTTTGAAGGTTCTCAATCTCCAAATTTGTAAGATTGTGACGAAAATTTAGATTCTAAGAAAAAGAAGAAGAGTGACCAAGAATAGTTGAAATGGTGAGATTTTTAATTGTACTAACTCTATAAAGACTTGAAAATTGTGAACTCATTTGTTGGTTCCCCCACCACAAATTTTCCCTAAAATGGATTCTCACCTTGTTATCCACCACAAAGCGAGTGTGACTAGAAAAAACTTAGAACACTTGTGCAATGGCCTTTTAGGGACATTGATATGACCATTTGACAAGAATGTTGGCATCCCATCCATCAAGATGTTTTTGATAGGCACTCATAATAACTCGATGTGGTAGGGCAAAACCTTCCCTTGGGAGCCTCTAAACCCATTTCCCTAAGAAAGCACAATTCTTCAAAGAGATCAACCCAAATCCCAAACCTCTAGACTTCATGGGCTTACACTTTACTAATCCTACAAAGATTGACTCTTTTTCTTGGGTTGGGCTAGGTGGGAACAGTGTTTTGAAAGGCATTATTGAGGTGCGCCTCTTTGAGGTGAGGCATCCTAAACACTGTAAGGCATTGAAAAAAAAAAAAAACCATAAGACACAAAGGCATTCACCTTTTGGCCTAAAGCTCTTTGTGAGAATTGCAAAGACAAAGAAAAGAGAAGAAAAACGAAAGCTAGAGTTTCATTAGTCAAAGCTTAAAAAAAAAGATTACATAAAAAGCTTTCTATAGGCCAACAAGAAAAACTAAAAGACTATTCTACCAATATTAATAATATAAAATATAAAGCTAAAATACTATCTAACATCCCCCTCAAACTCACGATGTTGTAGCTAGATAGAAGCATCGAGAGTTTGCCAACAAAAAAAGGGAACCGTTGAACAGTTTGAGGCTTTGTGAAGAAGTCGACAATCTACATGGAAGAAGAGACAAAGGATAAAGTAATCGTCCCATGCTAGAGTTCTTATCAAGTAGTATGACAATTGATATCAATGTGTTTGGTCTGTTCATGAAAAATTGAATTGCAAGCAATTTGAATGACACTTTTGTTGTTGCAGTGAAGAGAAGTGGGAGCAGTAATAGGTACACCCATATCTGCTAATAACCAACGCAACCAGATAATCTCATTTGTGGTAGTTGCCATAGCACGACACTCAGCCTTAGTGGAAGATCGAGAAACAACTTTCTGTTTTTTACTCTACCATGAAATAAGAGATCCACTTGAGAAGATGCAACAACCAGTAGTAGACTTATGATTAGTTGAGTCACTAGCCCAATCAACATCAGAGTATGCATAAATCTCCAAAGAGGAAGTTGAAGGAAAGACAAGACTTTGACATAGAGTACCCTGAAGATAACGCAAAATGTGAAGAACAACAACCTAATGAACTGTAGTGGGAGATGCAATGAACCGATTAACAATGTGCACAACATAAGAGATATTTGGATGAGTAATAGTGAGGTAAATTAAGCTACCAACCAAGGTTCGATACAAAGTGGGATCAAGCAAAGGAGTACCATCTGTATGGGCATATCGAGCATTAAGCTTTAGAGAAGTATCAATAGTTCAATTATCCATTGGCTGAGCTCGCTGAAGGATATTTGATATGTATTTAGACCGAGAGAAAAAGTAACCCTTAGGAAAGCGAGCAACCTCAATACCCAAGAAGTAACGTAAAGGACCTAAGTCCTTCATGTCAAACTGTTGTGCCTATTCAGTCTTTAGCACTGCTATACCATCAACATTATCACCAGTAATAATCATGTCATCAACATAAAGTGAAAGAAGAATACAGTTAGTAGAGGTAGACTTAACAAAAAGAGTTGAATCATGAGCATTAGAATAAAAATCAAGGGAAGGAACCACAATGGAAAACCTCTCAAACTAAGCTCGAGGGGCTTGCTTGAGACCATACAAAGTCTTTTTGAGTTTGCAAACTTCTCCAGGGTTGTGAGAAACACCAGGAGGAGGTACCATATAAACTTCCTCTTTAAGATCTCTATTTAAGAAAGTGTTTCTAACATTCATTTGTGAGATGTGCCACTAGTGGATGGAGGAGACCACAATAAATTTTTTTATGTAATCTAGAACTCATAATCCTCTTATAAATATAAGGAGTTTCTAGCCAACTATAAGCATGATTGACTGGATTTTTTATTCACACCCATGTGTCACGGATTTAGGCTTTTCCTAAGCTCATGTGCGACACTTAGACAACTCAAGACATTTGACATTGTTAAGTTAGCCTTTTCCTTGTACTTAGCTAGTGAGGTTAAGTTAGGCGCACGACTTGGAAGCTAGAATGAGAATCAAAGACAACACTTTAAGAAATGAAGCTTGTATTGCACAAGGAATGCTTCTAATGTTTGGAAGCTCTCACTTGTTTGGTCGGTTAGGTGTCTTGGCAAAATGAGACCATTACTTATTTATAGGCACCATTGGAACTCTTTGGAACCCACAAAGGTTCCCCACAAACCTAAAGTTCTCTAGAAGACTTTATACAAATGCTATATACAAGTATTTACATGATGGCTCTAAAACTCTCTAGAACACTCCACCTTTTTCCCATGTCTTCCATCCCTTATGTAGAGGTGTGTGGGTGTCTCTAGCTTTCTCTAGAATCTTCCACACTTTTCCACCAATGGCTAAGTGTAGATTGCTCTAAGAGGTTCTAGAAGCTTCCTGCTCACCTATATAAGCTCAAGGGAGGGTCATTTGAGCAGGTTGTGACATATGACTAATGACAATCGGTAAGAGAAAGAATTTGTAAGAGTTTGATATTGTGGTTTTAACCATGGGATATTAAGATAAGGTTCTAAATTTTGGTGATTCTTGAAATCTTGAGTTTTTAAATTTGAGTTTTGCTACTCCTAAAATGTCAAAGCATGAAATAGTTAAATATTTATAAAACTTGAACATGTTTGAGAAAAAATTTAAGTAGATTTATAAATCTATGCAAATTGTGAAAATTCTGTTACATTTTTTTTCCCTATATTCATGGATGTGTTTTTTTTATTTTATTTTTGCATTTTTTTTCTAAGTTTTTATTTCATGTTAATTTTCGAAATTCACATGCACTTTTTTTTGTTAAATATGAGGTTCATTTTGTTATGACCTCCATTTCAGCTTGTGTGGTCGTCATAGGAGTTAATTATTGAGGTGGTCCTAGCTCCCCAGGCCAACCAGTTACAAATTTACATTTTTTTTGAAGATTGGAAGCTAAACTATTGAAACATGCTCCTTCACTTGACATGTATCCTACAATTTAAATAAGAAATAAAAACAGAGCAAGATCTCTATTGCTAGTCCCAAATAATTGGGACAAGGCACACAGCTTTTCTTGATTGCCTTCCTACAATTTTTGTACTTGTTTTAAGGCAGATGTACTAGTTGGTCTCCTCTCTCTCTCTCTCTCTCTCTCTATACACACACACACACACACACATACCCATCCATCTATCTATCTATCTATATCTTTGTCTCAAAGTAATGGGGATCCATATATTTATTTCTAGTACATAATCTTCCGACGTGGCATTGGAATTGATAAAATGACCGGTTACTTCATCAATGCAAAAGTCAACACAATCATTGTACGTTTTTTCGGATCTCTTTTCAGATGGACTGGGTAAGTATTATCTGGATAATAACTTTAAAATGCTAATTGTTCCAAGGATATTCTCCGAGAGTCACTTTTTTGGCAACTTACCATCAAACATAATTTGAATTTTAACATATGCAAAAAACATGAAACATCATTTTACTTGTTCATTTCTTACAGTCAGCTCTATTTGAAATATCATCAATTAAATATTTTTTCTGATAGGAGGGTGTGATTTACTATGACTTATATCAAATGTAAATCTTAGGTTTCATCCTTTTGAATGTAAGCTGCCTTTTTTTGTAAATATTTTTTTAGACCTTCTTTTGGAGTGCATTTCTGCTTGCAGGATAAGTAGATGTTTTTATGGAAAGTCTAGTTCACAGTGTAAGAAAGAACAAGAAAACCCTATTCAGATTAGCACTGAAGCTGAGCAAGATGGCCTATCTGTTGAACGAATCCATATCGAAAATATGAAGCTCAGGTTTTAAATGTCATCTTGATATTGTTGTTTTGATTACTAACATTCTCAGTGTAGCCTGTCTAGAATTTCTGATGTTTATTGACAGTTTATGGTATTCTTCATTTGTCTTCTCCCTGCAGTATCTCAAATCTAATGAACAAGATCACAATCCAGGAACCTACTTTTGATAGGATAATTGTTGTTTACAGGTAAAACTTTTTCCCCCTTTTCATTTTTTGTTTTACTTAAACAACGCTTTTGATGGATGTATTGTAGGATATTCTTTGATATTGAACAATGTCTGAGAAAAAACATACAGTATCTTTGTTTCTTGGCCAGAAAAAGAATGATCCATTTCAACTGAGGAGTTGGCAGCCACCTTGAGAGTGATTGATTACATACCAGAGATACTTTTATGGATGTCATTTCCGAACTGATTTTTATTTTCTTGAAACTCTATAAATTCTTCTATTAATCAATGTTTTTTGGTCCTATTGTGATAGTAGAAATAACTCATTAATGTCTCCGATGAGAAATGACTTTGCAGGCGGATTAGTAAGAAAGAAAAATTGAAACGAGGAATATATGTGAGGCATTTCAAAAACATTCCAATGGCTGATATGGAAATTGTTCTTGTGAGTTTTTAGCCACTCTATGTATGTCTATCTTCATTTGACATTTTTAGATTTATATCTAGGCTATTTTTTCTCATGTTTTGTATTCAAATTTTGTCTAATGTCAAAGTTTTTCCCCCTTTAACAGCCAGAAAAGAAAAATCCAGGTTTAACTCCAATAGACTGGGTCAAATTCCTTGTTACTGCTGTGATTGGGCTGGTCAGTTATTTGATATTATTAAGTTTGATGAACAAGCTCTTTTTTTGGTCAATTTGTTCTGATGCACTATGTATTTCTGTACAGGTGACTGTAATTAGTTCACTCAGCATGTCAAAAGTGGATATTCGGGTCATCTTTGCCATCCTCTCCACACTGATTGGTTACTGTGCCAAGACATACTTATCGTTAAGTGTTCTTCTTGATTTTTTTTCCTTTTGGATGGATACAGATACATCATCAGTTTACATGTTGCAAATGGTTTAGAAATGATCCACTGTCTGATGGTGCTTAGAAAATCTCCTGGACTGCAAGTTGGCATTGTCAAATAATTATTATTCCATTTGGGATCCTTTCCCATAATCTTTGGCCTCTAGTGCCATAGGGTAGGTTGGTGCAGTCAGATGAGGCAATTTCTGGTTCATTACTTCTTGGTTGGAGTCAGTGCTTCTGGTTCATTACTTCTCCTTGGTTGGAGTCACTGCATCTTGCACAGGCCTGTGGTCCTGATTGCATTATTTGGCATTGGCTGACTGTATGACCATATCATATAATGGCTAGGGGCCCTTTTTTCTAGCATGATGTAGTTCCTTCCTGTTTTCTTGTTTTAAAGATGTTTTGTGATTTATTATCATTAATATGGCTAATGTCTTTTCTAATGCCCCTTAGGTTTCAGAAAAATTTGAATGAGTACCAGAACTTAATCACACGGTCCATGTACGACAAACAACTGGATAGTGGAAGGGGAACTCTGCTTCACTTGTGTGATGATGTGATTCAACAAGAAGTAAGTATTGATCTAGAAGAACATTTTTTAATATGTTAAGTCTTTTTAAAATTGACTATGCTCCATTTGTATCACATGTAGTATTAGTGAAAGATAAAAAAGCAGGAAGGAATCTCAAAATTCTCTTGTTTAATTTATTGTGCAACATACAAAGGAAAATCAAATATAGTGAAACTATCAAACAATTTATACATTTTCAAATTCTTCATTCTTTTAATTGATAAGAAAAAAAAGATAAATAATTTTGGAGAAGCATGTAAGAAAAAATCTATTAGGTTTAAACTATGAAAAACATATAAGATTTGTGTAACGTTATTTTTTAAATTTAAGCTTTAAAATTTAAGAGCATTCCTGTACAGCTAAAAGAAGAAGAGATGATGGTGCAACTGAAAATTGACAGCTAAGAGATCCCAAAAGTGAATTTTCATTATCTTATATCTATTATTTGTAAGCAGAGGAACTTAAAGAAGTCCCATAAAATTTGAGTTGGATGGATGAATTGGGGAAGTGCCTATGAGAGGTTGCTTTATGGAAGAAAACCATATCAAATTAAGTGATATTTTTCTTTGACAACCATGAGACCAAGTGTGCTATGGTACAGAATATTGGAAAGTCGAAACAACATGTTCAAGAGTGAGTGAAGCCAAATTGAGAATGTTAAGATGTATGAATCACAATAATTAAAAGATAGAATCATTAATGAATTTATTCCTGAAAAGATGAAGGGAGGTTGCTTAAGATGGTTCAATTATCTGCAACAAAGATAAATGAATGCACATTTAGCTTAAGTTTAAGATATTGGAAGAACAAGGGCTTAAAAATAATGCTGGTGAATGAACTGATCAAGGATGGTGGCTCTCAATAGAGTTGAATTTTGAAAGAGGATTCACTTAGGCAGCCCCAAGTGATTGGGTGAAGCTTCTGTGGTTGGAGTTGCAAGGTGCGCAATCATTTTGGGGAACATGTTAATTCCATGACAAATTTGTTCTATTACTCTTGAGATTCAGTATCTTTGGTTTTAAATCACAACCCAGGTGTCTTTGGATGTGGTTTCAATTATGTTTACTTAGTTGACAACCCATCTGTTTAATCTAATAATTAAAAATGATTTGTAATTTTTTCCAAATTCAATACTTTATGGTACTGTTTGGATTATGGAAATTCAAAATCTCTAGTTTGGTTGATCGGGAAAATACATTGAAAATTAAACGTACTGAAAATTATTAGGAAATTTATAGGTGAGAAAGAAGCATATGAAAAAAGAACTTGTTAAGTTTAAGCTTAACTAATTATTTTTCTTCATTTTTTTCTCTTTCCTTTAATTTTTCTTTCTATTTTCTTCTGCTTGTACTTTCCTTCAACCTTTCCAAGATCCACATGGAGTCTACACAATTAGTCAGCAACTAGTGTTGAATGTTTAATAGGTTTTAATATAAGTGCAAATCAGAAGCAAACTCAAATTTCTATTGTATCAAGTTTTAGTGAAATTCTTAATGGTACGTATCAGTGGATGACCTGCTTTGTATCTGAATTTTGAGGCTAGTAACTCAAAACACAAGCAAATCTATATTATCCAATGGTCACAGAACTTCTTATTTTCAATGTACAGATAAAAGAGGTAATTATTTCATTCTTTATATTGATGGAGCAGGGCAAAGCTACTAAACAGGTATGTGTCATTTCATTCACTTGTCTGTTTCCTTTCTGGTTCCTGAAGGATATTAAATGTGGATACTATGTACCTTTCTGATTTATTACTTACTGACAATGTTAAATAGGATCTTGACCTGCACTGTGAGGAACTAATTAAAGAAAAGTTTGGTGAGACTTGCAATTTTGACATTGATGACGCAGTTCAAAAGTTACAGAAGTTAGGCATCATTTCCCAGGTAACTGTGCTGCAGTTGTTCGATTAATATGCTTGTTATTGCCTCAACCCAGAATGGAATACTTTGTTGATTCAACAACAGGTTGAAAAATGTCATTGTTGTTGAATACATTTTTTCAGCTTTTAGCTAAAAGGATGTTGCTATGGAAACTACAAACATACCTAAGGAAAATACCAAGGTACCGAATTAGCACCTATTGAACTCCTCGTCTAGGCCATTGGATGAGGATACAAACAAATGGAACTAAGGTATAAGGATACACATGAATAAAACTTGTGTACACTGACACCTTTTCGATACTTCCTAAAAATATCAGTAAAAGAATACCATGTTAATTCAAAGTGTTAGAGGGTGTTTGGTCTATTGACTTGATGATTTAATATAACTTAATAACTTAATTTAAATCATTAAATAGATTAAACATTTTTCGTAAAATAACTTAATATTACAATTTAAAGTTAAAAATAAATTTATTGCTTAAATAGATTAAGCATCTTTTACAATAAATTTTTTGTAGTATGCATCTATAATATTTTAAATATGGATATTTAACGAATAAATTTATTGCTTAAGATTATTGAAAGTATAATTATTAGTAAAAGTTAATGAGAGAAAATATATCAATTTGATGATTTAGAATAAATTTTAAATTAACTTTACTAAGCAACCTTAATACTTCAAGTAAAAATTAAGTAATAGGTTTTAAGTTAATAATTTAAGAATAATTTAATTTAACGATAACTTAAGTTATTAAGTAATAAATATTAAGTTTTATCAAACACCCTTTTAATGGAAGATATTCACTTGATTGATTGATTAAGTTACTACTTTGTCAAGACTCTAGTAGGGACTCCAAACTGCTATAGAAATGTGCGGTTCCGTTGGTGAAAATATTCCGCTCATTCTTTTTGCAGAAAAATGTATGCAGAATTTATTGACTAGAAACTGCAATGATACATTACTATGGAATCAAAACTAGTACTTGTTTATTAAATTAAGAGCTAATCTAATGTTTCCCCTTATTAGCAAGTAACTTTTGAACTCAGGATGATGTTGGAAGGTATTCTTGCATAAGTTTGGAGCATGCCAATGAGACTATTGGCACCACCACAGAGGAAATTGTCAAGGCAAAACAGGGTGCTTGGAATATTTGATGCTGTTTTGGAGATGCAAACTCATTCCATCTCTGTAAGTGATTCAAACATCTAATGCCTTGGCAGATATCTATGGCTTGATACTTCTTCTCTCAAGCCTCTCCAGACCAACACTTGGTGGTAAGAATTCTTCAATTGTGTGCATATTTTTGCTTGGAGCAGTCAAATTGGATAGGTTGTTTTTAACCTGCAAAACAAGGCAGTGTTAATAGTTACAGTCTATACAGATTTGGCAGTAAAATGTACATAATGTTGTTTTTTATTTATGGTCATAGATTTTATTGTGTACATGTGCTTGTGTATGTGAGGATAATCCTGAATGTTAATTGTATAATCGATGACATTTGGGGTTGATTGATATTCTCATATTTAATGAAATTTCTCTTCAGTTCAATCACTCCGAGCTATATTAGGTGGTTCCATAGTTAAAAATGGGGCTAAAATATGATGCAGGAAAGCAGGGAAGTGCTCTTGGGTCTCAAAAACGAGCTTCTCCTTAATAACACAGGAAAGTGTCTCACTGTCCAAAATTTGATTTCATGCTTATTTCAGAGTATGTAGCTTCTCAAATGTATAAACCAATGTGCTCCATAAGAGGTTTTATCCAGAAACAACATACTATAGTTGTTACAAAAGATCAGAAAATATGTTCACTAATTGCATTTCATACTAAATAGAGTATCTGCTCTAAGTCAACCTGAGTCATATTCACACATGATCATCATTTTAGCATCCTGCAAGTAAAAAATGTCAGCTACTTTATTTAAAAAATTCCATCTTGTTAAAGTTACATCATCAATTGTATTTAAGAACAGAATTCAAACTGAGAATTAGTTGTTTTGGGATACAGTGATTACAGAATACAATAAGCTCAAAGCTGTTGAGGCATGTGAAACTTTTAACACAAATCAAGCGACAGGGAAGATTACTTCGATTTATATACACACATCTATGGTGTTTCATACCTCAAATCTCAACTGAAGAAAACTGCAAACATTTGTTCTCATGAACTATCTGCCACATGTCAAGCAAGACATCTGATGCAGAGATGGTATTGCTTCATACATAGACCTATTGTTTAACTTTAACACCCAGTGCTTGGTTTGTGCACTATAAATCAAATTCATGATTTCATGTACTTCATTGCCTCAGCAGCCTGCTGATTAATCCTGCAAGAAAGAAAAGGTGAAATGTTTTAATTGAGGAAGCTAACATGATGACATTTCTGAACAGTAAAAACATTTTCAGTGCAAGGCCAGCAAGGGAGAAACAACAGGGAAAAGAGAAGAATGAGCACAACCTTTGTTCTGTGTAGAAACGATGATCAAACCATGAAAACTAAGCCATTAGTTCCATCCCAGTATTGCCTATGAACAACAAAATAGTCAGAGTTAGAGAGTAAGTTATTATTACATTGCCTTATAATGCTAAACACTTGCACCATATTAATTATTGATTTATAGAGGTCACCTCATTTTTGGGATAACAACAACTAAGAATTACGCAAACAGAGAAAGACAGTACATTTTGAAAAGTCTTGGATACTTGTTTATTGGAGTTAGAGAGTATGTAGAATATCAAGAGATAAGTGATGTCAGTAATTAAGATATTGCCTTCATTCAGTCGGAAATCTAGAGTGCTCTAAACCAAGATATAACTACAACAATAACGTAGTGTCAATTAAAACGATAAAATCAATAAGGTTATATATATGTTGCTTTGCTGAAAGTTAACTTCGTTTACATGAAACTAAGTCTATATGTGAAAATGAATAAAAGAACCCAATATTAGAAGTTTTAATACTACCCAAAAAGAATGACTAGTTACCTCAATACGATAAATTCCCAGTAGAGGAGCACCTTGGGATTTCATTACAGTTCAGTGCCAAAGAACTGATGAAAGATAAGTAGTTTTCAGGAACGCAGCTGTTTCAGTTTCTCAACAACCTGTCTCATTGATGGCCGAATGGAAATAGACTCTACTGTGCAAGTTGATGCAAGTTTTAACATCCCCAACAAATTCTCCTTGGGCCCAACTTCCCACAATTCTGGAGAGAAAAGCTCTGAAGAACGTCTCTCCTTGATCAGCAACTTGGCCCATGCAACAATGTTGAACCCATTACCATACTCAGAGAATGATGGATCCAGGGACTTCTTCCCTGACATCAGTTCTAGGAGCACAACACCGAAGCTATAAACATCGGCTTTGTCAGAAACCCTGCATGTGGTTGCATATTCTGGTGCCACATACCCGAATGTGCCTGCGACATCTGTAGTGGCATGGGTCTCGGAAACTTCAAGAAGCCTGGCCAACCCAAAGTCTGAAAGGTAGGCGTTAAGTTCCTCATCCAGCAGTATGTTGCTAGGTTTGATATCTCGATGAACTATCCGAGGAACGCAGGAGTAGTGAAGGTAAGCAAGGGCCTGTGCTATGTGAAGGGCTATTTTGTGGATCACTGGCCACTGTACATTTTTCCCCGATCGATCATGTATGAAAGTTTCAAGATTTCCTCCAGAAAGAAAATTATAAATCAAGAACATCTCAGTTTCACCCACATGATATCCGATAAGAGTAACCAGGTTCTTGTGGCGAATTCTTCCCAACGTTTTGATCTCTGCATCAAATTGTTGAAGGCCTTGAAATCTGCCTATTGAGAGCCTTTTCACAGCCACTAGGAAACCTGGGACCAATTCTGCCTTGTAAGTTGACCCAAAGCCACCTGTACCAATTAGGTTCCTGATGCTGAAATTCCCAGTTGCTCTAACCACATTATCATAATTCACTTCGGTTGGAGCATCTGCAAAAGTCACCACTACTTTCCTTCTCAGGCTAGTGAGTCTACTAATCTTTCTCCTCCCAAGAATAAGGACAAGAACCATTACTAAGAGAATAAAAAGTATGAAAGAAGCAGAAGCTACCATTGCAATCACAAAAGACTTCAATTTACTCTGCCTGTACTCTTTGTGGACCTCAAGGAGATCTGGAAGCCTATCTGGTGGCGCTGAGTATGGATCCAGGCATGGATGCAGATATTGATTCCCTTTAAAGAAGTCACAATTACTCAGGTGTTGAAGCTGGGGTATATGACCCGAAAGGTTATTGAAAGAGACATCCAGTTCGGTAAGACTGGAAAGGGTCGAGAAAGATGAAGGTATTTCCCCAACGAGCCTATTGTGATTGAGCAACACAATTTCAAGATTTGTGGCATTTGTCAAATTTTCAGGTATAGAACCTGTTAGACCATTTCGAGACAGATCCAAAACAATAAGAGATGTCAACTGACCTAGCTGAGATGGAATTTCTCCAGTTAAATTGTTCCCTCCAAGAAGAATCCATTTCAGATCCTTCAACATCCCCAACTGACCAGGGAGAGATCCAGACAGCCTGTTTCCTCGTAAGTCAAGCCGTTGAAGCATCTTCAGATTGCCAAAAGCAGGACCGATTGATCCACTTATCTGATTGTGTGCTGCTTCAAACTCCTTCAGTTGTAAACAATCAAGAAGCAACCCCGGATAAATTCCACCTGATATCTGGTTGGTGCTCAAGTTAACTGAAAAGGTCTGCAGATCATTACAGTTTGAAACCAGCTCACCAGGAAGAGACCCATTGAGCGCATTATTGTTCAGGAACAATTTGTACGAGGGTTTATGGTTTGTTGCTAGGAAGTCTCCTCCTATTGAGAAAGAAGGTATTGGACCAATGAATCTATTCCAACTAAAGTCATGAATGAATACTAAATTCTCATCCACCAGCGACCCAAAAATGGTGCTCATCTGATAACCCCAAACAGGAATGTTAGAGTAAGCATTCTGAATATCTTCCACATCTAAGAAAATAGGAGCTTGTCCATAAGAGACCATGATGCTGTGACAACTCTCCTTTCCAAACCTTGGAAGTACACCAGTTAACATGTTTCGACTGATATTAAAGTACACCATACATGGAAAGAGCCACTGAAAAGGGAGGTATCCCTCCAAAACATTTGAACTCAAATCCAAAAAGGTAAGGTTCTTGCATTTTCCCATACTTTCCGGTACCGCAGCACTAATGTAATTCTGCCCCAAATTGAGTGCTCGCAGTGAACATGAATCACTCCAATTACTAGGCAACCGTCCACCAAGATTTGCTCTAGGTGCCCAAAAAATCTGAAGCTTGGGAAGCAGCAATAGCTCATAAGGAACACCTCCCATAAAAGCATTGAATTCTCCACTAGAACTGTCGGCTAAGTTGTCCTCAGCAGAACTGAAATCATCTAAATTTGTCAATACTATAACTGACAGCTCCCGGCAATTCGCTAGCTCCTTTGGAATCCCGTCGGTGAGACTGTTCCTAGAAACATCCAAGACCCGAAGTTGGGAGATACGGCCAATCTCAGCCGGAATCCGACCTTCAAAAATATTACTGTCAAGCAAAAGAGTCCTCAAATTCCAGCATTTTCCGATCTCCGCCGGAATATTATCTGTCAGAAAGTTGTGAGAAAGCTTCAAATGAACAAGAAACTCGCATTCACTAAACCTGTCAACTCCAATTTCACCAGAGAGCTGATTATTCGATAAATCAATGACTCTTAACTTTCCAGAACCGATCAATTTGTCCGGAATCTGACCAGATACCACATTGTAAGACAAATTAAGCATGCGTAGAGACAAAAGAGAGCTTATCTGGTCAGGAATTCGCCCCGAGAAGTTGTTTCCTTGAAGTTGAAGAATTTCAAGCTTATGAAGTTTCGCAACATCCGCGGGAATCTCACCGGAGAACACGTTATGAGGAATAGATAAAATGCGAAGCTCTGATAAGCCTCCAATGGAAGCCGATAGGGTTCCGACGAGCACAGAGTCCTTGCCGGTGAAATTGTAACCCAATTCCGGCAATCCAGAAGAACTCATACTGCCAGTGATGCTCAAAGCTACTACTCTGCCAGAGAATCGATCGCAAGTGACTCCATACCAGTGGCAATGATTCGTAGACAAATTCCAGTCAGAGAGAAGACTAGCTGGATCAAGAGAAATGGAGCTCTTAAAGCTAAGAAGCAACATTGCATCTCTCGAAACGGAAGCCACAGCGTGAGAGAAAGCGAACGACAAGGAAAAAACAAGAATCCACAGAACCGCCATTGTTGCCGGAAAATGTTGCAGAGGCGTGATCCTCCAGTTCCGCTCCAACTCCAGCAAGAGCTTAGCCGGAAACTAAGAGCCAACGGAGCCGCAGCTGTTTCTCACTGACAAACTCCAGAGCTAACTGGCGGACGCCCAACCAAAACGGTGCCGTTTGTTTCTTCAATTATCACTCTCTTTCCCCTTCTTTTCCCCCTCCGTTTCAGTGAGACTGTCCGTTTATTGTGTCTCACGTCAGAGGAGTAGCAATCCGTAAACCAGGGTTAAGCTCGTGGTTAAATGGCCAAAGCCATGGGTTCCACTTCGACCCAATACAAAAGCCGGCAGCAGAGACGAGTATTGTACGTTTTTTGGGCACGGTGACGTTTCGAATTGCCAAATATACAAAGATTCCCATTAAAATATGCAAGGAATAGTAAGTTTATGGCTTAGAACCCCGTTTGGGTGAAGCGGAAACATTGATTGAGAAACGGGCAGAGCTCACAACATTCGCCAACAAAACTTTTAATAAAGTCAGATTTGCCTTTCGATTGGACAAGCGATACTTCCGGTACGGTGGGACCAACCAAACTCTCCATCATCCAAACTGACGAAAAAGAAAAGGGAAAATAAAAAGTAAGAAAGACGCAATCTGGATTCTGGACAAAAGGAAAAGGTTCATTTCACTCCACTCCTCTACAAGAGTCTCAAATCCCACCCTTTAAAAAAACTTAGATTTTAATGCAAATCATTTCCCAGAAAGAAAATGATTGTGGCTCCCAGCCAAGAAAGGGGTGGGGGGCCGTCTCCTTCCTACCATTGTCCTCTTTGCAGACGTGCTTAAGCAGGCGCCCGATGAAACAAACGATATCTAACGCTTTGTCATGCTGCCGTAATCAGGTAATTCAAAGCGTGAAAGCTGTCACATGGCCTTGGTATTATTAATGGTTATTACGTGTTGGAGACGAGTTCCAAAGAGACAAAAATTGAAGGGAAGAGGCCATGGGCATGTAGCTGGGAAGCTTCACGTGACCCACAGGCATTAGCAAAAAAAGAAGTGCAAGGGAGCTGTCAGAGTCCGCATCAAACTACATAAAAAAAGAAAAGAAAAAAACTGAGGGCAGAAAGGCCACCTACTTTTGAATCCATGCAAATGAATTACTAAAATCGATAATCAGGGGCCATCTCACCTCGGGAAGCCGATCCCGATCTGTTAGTATATTAATTACTGGGGACACAAGAGGACATGAGCCACGAATCGAGCTGAATGTTTGTCAGTTCTCACTTCTGTTCCATTTTTAACTTGTGTCAAAACATAAAAGATTCCTTCACCCTCCAGAAAAGAAACAAAGAGAGAGAGAGGGCTCCCCCTACCCTTCTGCTGGGTATGCCTCCCCGGTTTGTCCTGTTATGAATAGAATCTGCACCAGTTGGTCCACGTCCACGTAACAGTCAGATCACTTGATGTCATAGACTCATAGGAGCAAATAATAGACCTGTTTTTGCTCTTCTGGAATGATTAGGTAAAGTTTGGTTTTTTACCATTCAAGTTGAAACTCAAAAAGTTTTGTACTTCTGTATCCAAAAATAAATCTTAATTTTAAAATTAGTTATTTGATTTGATTTTTATTTTTTTGTATTTTTGTGAAGATTGAGTGAAGATATTGCAACCGGGGCATGAGGGGGTAGTAGATATGAAATGAGCTTTTTTTTCCCTTGGAAGGGACTCTAATGGCATGTGACTGGCTGTTCTTGTGAAGATGTCAAATCCTTTGAATATCTTTTTTTTTTTTAATAGAAAAAGCAGGTAATAAAACACATGATTAGATGTAAGTCAAGGTTTGATCAAGCATAATCAAGAAGGGTTGATACAAAATCACAGGCTATAATTTAAGAGAAAAGGAACACATGGGGTCAGATGGGAGTGTGATCCTCCCATTATGAGGTCAGTGATGCTCAGATGCCTTGACTCCTATGTCCAAATTGTTACACGATTATTGTTTTATTTGAAAGAGTTTGAATTCCCATGTCATATTTTGACTGATTCCCCAGTTAGGTCACCTACAAACAGACTCAACCAAATTCACCACTAAGTTTACGTAATTGCAAAGCAACCCCCTACAGGAGTTTGGGCAACCCAAAAGTCTTGAGTACCAACCAAAAAGGGACCATTCCAAATTTTACTTCTAGAAACCATCAAATTAACTATACTGTCTGAGTTGGATTCACTGATCTTCCTGATTTAAAAATGAATTATTCTTAAACTTGATTCACTACACATGGAACAAAAGAGAACATGAGGAAATAGCAAGATGCTACTGTCTTGGTCCATGTGATTCCTCATAATTGATTCTTCAATTAAACGAGGACGCTTGATTTGTTGTGGTCACAAATGCTGGGGAAAGAAGATAAGGGTGGTTTTGGCTTTGGGACAAAAAGTGAAAGTAACAGTTGTTTGAAGACCAAAAAGCAAATGCTACTAGAGAATGTGTAGTTTTCAAAAACTAGAGAGGGGAAGAATGAGGAGAGTGACATAATTGGAGAATTGAAATGGGTGGAGACTAGTGAGAGGGGCATCATGAGAAGCACTACAAAGAGAGGTGTAGATAATGAGAGATGCATATATGGAATGCTAGTAGTCTACATCAATTGCCATCTTCCATGGCTCTCAATCGAAAACCCAAGCGACTTCCTGTGAAAAAAGTGAAAGCTAATCTACAGGACTCCGTGTCTCACAAGGCCTGTCCATCTCCAAACGTCAAAGCTGTAAAGGAGGTGCTCGATCCTTTGTCGCTCTGCAATTCGTAAAGGAGATGATTGGGTCATGACCCATGACTTCAATTTCGCACTTTTTCTAGTTTTTTACAGTTGGATCCAAAAACAAACCCACAATCCCTCCACCACCAGCAAACCACACCCCCACATCCACCCCAACCCAACCCCAGGCCCCAACAACCATTTGGACTCCTTTCAGATTGTCTGAAATTCCTTGTGCTTTTCCTTTTCATGCTTCTTTAGGATAAGGCAGTGTCTCCTTACCTGATAACAGTTTTTTTTTTCTTCTGCTTTCTTCTCCCAGCAATTACTTTGTTTGATCCAGATGACCAAAATGCTATCTTGCTTCTCTCCCCCATATAAAAACCCTTTACATCATTAACAAAGGCTTTTATCATTTAGTTTATTTGGTCAAGTATCAATAATTAAACCACTTGCATTTAAAAATTCTAAAAATTTGAAATCGAATTAAGCTGTGAAAGCAACTGGAGGAAAATTCTTAGGCTAACAAGCTTTCTAATACCCAGGGGTATACATCCAGGAGCCCCTTGAATGTTCCAATGCACAGTAAGGGAATTGAGGGCGAAAAGGCATAAACAAAATGCAAACACTAGCACCTTGGGAAAAAAGGAAAGAAAATAAGGAATATAAAATTCTCTTCTTTGCTTTGCCATAAAAAAAAAATATGTAAGACAATTCATAACTAATAAAATTCATTTAAAAATTTATATGTTTTCAAGTTCTTCATTCTCTATAAAAATGGAAACTGGAAACCTAAAAAAAAAGAAAAAGAGGTGAAATCTATTGAAGTCAACTATATGTAAGTTCTGATCACACATTTCATGATTGAAACTGAGCCTAACAAACCTAGCTGAGATTCTCAGTATTGGGATGGAATTGTGGACCAAGAGATTAACGAACCAATCAGGTTTGAGTCTCTAAGTTGTCCAAGTTTTAGAGCAATGGTTCATAAAGAACCTACCAGATGTTCCCACTACACACAGAAGACCACCCTGTGCATGGATGCAGGGGAAAATAAAAGAATTGCCATATCTATGGAGACTCAAATGTAATATGTTTCCATTAGGTTCTGTAATGTCAGGGCTTGCAACTCTTTGGTGGGCAAATAAAAAAACCTGAACACCAGAGATCCAAACAACATTTGAAGAGAACCTGCTGCACCACCTTGGTGACTGTTTAGCTCTATCCACTGGAAGCAAAGTCAGACTGACCTGTTTACTCCATATAAAAGCCAAAATTTTCGAACTTTTCCAATTTGCTAAAAACATGTTTAACCATCCATCTCTGGAAGCTTTTTGCCTTTGCGTGACCTCTTTCTTTTCCTACTGTTTCTCACAGTTTTGCCAGCATCCTTGTCTTCCTGCATTCAAACCTCTACATTTCAATAACTGTTAACCATTAAAAGGAATTTCATAACATAAAAGCTTATTATGGCTAAGCCAAAGGATGATGAGAATCCATTAATTTATTGGCTATCATAAGTCACAAATGAGTTTAGGTCTCCCAATATTCTACCTGGATTAGGATTTTCACAACATGCACCATAAATACTGTTTTGATGAAAGCTCAAAAACCAAACCTTAAGTTGTGAATTACCACATATTTACATTGCTAACATTTTGAATCCCATACATCTTTACCATGGAGTTTGTAGTTTCCACCAGGAATTTTTTTGTCTATTATATTTTCACAATTAGTATCCAAAGATTGCCATTACCATAGGCCCATATAGTGATTTCTACCGACCAATGCTTTTCAAACCTGTGAACACTGGGCACTAGGATTGCCATGCATGAAGATACTAATGACAACAGTTCTATATTTCCAAATTTTTCCTGTACTCGTTATTTTACAAATCCACTTCCCCAAATAACATTCCAACACCAAAACCAGAGCAGGGCCACCCCATCCCAACAACTCGAGTCTGGGCCAGCTTTTCAGATTGAAGACTACTGATAACTGGAACTCAACCTGATAACAAGCCTCTACAAATTGATGGCATATTCTAATAAGTTTAATGCAAAAGAAGCTTTTGCCCCACTATTGGTCACACAACATAAACTCATGCAAACAAGGACACACTAAACCTAAACCCATTGATAAGAAATAAAATCATTAAAGGCTATTAGAGAGCCAAGAAATGACTCACTAGAACATTATGATTCATCTTTGTTGGTCTCTTTATTGCAAATCTTGGGGATATGGCTCAAGTCAAGTCCCATAATAGACTTCCACCCCTACCCAATTAGGCCTGTCCCCAACATTCTTGCCTCATTTAAATTTCCTTATTATCATAGTAGACATTTAGCCCTACACAACTAGGCCCCTCCCAGCATTCTTCAATTATTTGACTTCTGTTATTGCCACCCTTGGCCACAGGACAGGTTTGGCCAGTCCATGGAATATCTGTTTAGATGGCTAAGACTTGATTGAGAATACACTTATGTGCTTACTAAACTTTTCAGGAAATGGAATGTAGGAAATCAAAATAGGAAAGAAAGGGAATAAAAGGAACTGGAATCAGAAATTCCATTGAAGTGTTTACAAAATTGTTAGGAAAGGAAATGAGTGAAATTGATTCCTTTTGAAGTATTTACTAGAGTAAAGGAAGCGAAATGAAACACATAATTTTATTATAATGCCCTTGTATAAAATTTTTTCATGTTTATCATTGTAGAGATGAAGAAATAAAACTCATTTCTTAACTTATTGTATTTTCCTTTTACATTGTGGCTTGATTAAAAAGATTTTGGGTAAGAAAACTTTTCTATTTATTTGATAATAAGTATAATTTTACCTTAATGATTGTATCTATTTTATTTTACATCTATGATTGTAAAGTTTAAAATGATTTGAGCATAGAAACAAAACTTATTTCTTGAATTTATTATAATTTTTTTGGATAAAAATATATCTTCCTATTTATATAATTGACATTTAATTAATTTATTCTCTTTTTATCAATAAAAAATTATTGGTCACATAAAAATAACTATAATATGAATAGTGCACTATCATATTGAAGGTATAACAATTATTGCCTATTGGAAGCACAAGGGCAAATTAGGCAGTCCCTTCACAACATCTGACTTCTCAAATTTAAGGAATCCAATTTGTGAGGGGGAGTGGGAGAATCAATCTCCTCAAATTTGAGAAATAAATTTCCTCAAATTGTGGTAGGGCCCACACATACTTTTATTCCAAATTCAAGTAAAAAAATGAATATGCTGGAAAGGGAATCACACATTTTCTCCTGATTCCACTGGAATCAAGTAAACAGGGTATTAGAGAGTTCTGATTCTTGTGTTTTAGCACATATGCTTTTTCGTTAGAGTCATCTGAATTGGGGATGAAGAACATCCTAAATCTCTGTCTGGCTAAAGGAATCTGCAAATGCGACCTTATCTTCATAGATTTCTTAGAAAAATTGGGATAAAGGTTTTGTGATGCCCTCATTATAGGTCTTTGTTTTTTATGCAATTTTCAAACTGTTATAAAATAGTCACAACATGGCATCCTTGATGCTGCCATACTTAAATTTGTCTTCGATGAATTGATGATTGTCTGTACTCTGGAAACATAGGTTATGAAAAAAAATCTAATTCTCTAGATGTGAATGGTTTAACCAATAAGAACATGCAACAGGCTTGAACGGCAGGGTAATATTTCTACAATTAACCCTATGATGATTTGTTTTATCTTTCAATAATGATGTAACAACTCCACTACTGAATCATGTGACTGCATGGTTCAAAGTCCCAAACAATTGGGTAGAATTGTGATGTATTTAGCATCCAATTTTCTAGGATATGCTATCCTCTGAGGCAGAACTATCAGTCGTCAAACTATTGTCCTCAACTATGAACTGTCAAGGCTGTGCATAACATACTCAAAAGAAACTTTGTGCAGAATTAAAATAATAAAATACAAAAGTTACCTTCTCCGAGGCAGGATTTGGTTGCCTCTGACTCTTTTTCTTCTTACAAGAAAGAGGGTTTGGACCCTGCAAAGTTCAAGAGGAGTAAAAACCCTGAGCCCATGGAACAGCCATATCAAAAGAAACAGTACTAGAAATAATATCATATCACCACAATGAATTCAATTGGAACTAACCTAGCCAATATCCAGCGACCAAATTCACTCATAATAAGTAAAAATGATATTATATTATAACATTGACCCACACTTCTTCTAAACACTTAAGCTATCCTCATTCCAACACTTTCCTTTAAGCTATCCTCATTCCAACACCTTTCCTTTTCTGTTCACAATTTGAAATTGTGATAAAGTTATATAAAACAGGAAATGAATTAGCTCTTTGTAAACATTTTGATCAGTGAAGATGGACTATAACTTTACAAATTGGACAGGCACCTTGCATTTCCTAACCTAATATATACAGGTGGCAGGCTGACCTGAAGGCTGCAGCAAAGCTAACTGAGGAGGACCAGTAGCAATTATTCAGCTCATCTTGAGGGTAAAGAGGCTGAGGGAGAGACCTCTTTAATCAGACATGGAAGGTTTGCTTCTGTACAATTGTTGCATAAAGATTTAGTAGCTTTTTGGGACTGTTCTTGTGGAGTATTTAAAGAGGAAGTGATGCACCTCTTATCTGCCACTAAGGCTACACTGGTAAGCAGGGACAGTACAGCTCCAAGACTAGGATGGGATTGAGTTTGCAAGCAGTCAGTGCAGCCCCAAGGATTTTTTGACTCGGGAAAAAGTAAAATTAGAATACATGTTTAGGATAGAATTTTGAAGTGATATGTGGGCATTTTAGGGGTTTGGGGCTGCCTTCAAAGATAGGGACATAGCTGATGGCTCGTTGGTGATGTGGGATAAAAGAGTCCAGGAAATTCTTGGCATGGAAGTGGTGCTTTCACAATCTAGTGTTGGGTGTCTTGAGAATGCTTTTTGTGGGTTTTCTTTGGGATTTATGGGCATTAGCAGAGGGCAGAGTTTTACATAGTTCATAAGCCCGTAAGGTATCAAATATACAACATCCCTTGAAATCTAATTATAATAAAATTTTGTTTAACCAAAAAATAATAACTGTTTCTGGTAAATTAGCCATTTGGATCAATGAGAATCTCCCTCATCTGCTCAAGTCTAGAAAAAGTGATTGTTGAATTCAAGGTGGCGTAAGGAAAAGAGGAAGAAGGGGGAAGGGAAAAGAAAGGGCAAAGAAAAATTGTGGGCTGAGATGCTAAGAAAAGATTATCTGACTTAAGGGAGGAAATGGCTGTAGATAGGGCCGAAACATAAACAATTGAAATGCCAACACCAAGTAGCTGGGGTTTAAGCTTTGTCTAGTTCAGCCAAGTTACCGTGGTGGACATAAGTGGAAGATGATCAGCAAATTGTTGGGATAGTTTCATCCACAACAAATCATCCCAGATCCAAAGAACACTAGAAGGAAGTCTCACTTTAAGTGACAACTGACAAGAGTCCCACCATACTCTTTACTAGTTCAAATCAGTATTATATACATAAATTGATAAATATAAAAATACTATCAATATCACAAGTAGATGACAAAACTAATCATCAAAAGTCACTGTTCATCATTGGAATATCATAACAAAGAAGCATCAACAGCATTAGAAGTCAAAACCATTCAATAGGTATGAGCCAGAAAGTAGCATAGAATAAATTGCAATCAGGAATCTGAACTTTTGAGTGATGAGTGACAGAGGGCACTAATTTGTGTTTAATCTGAAGGGAGCGGCACAAAGGGTCCAATAATTTCAAGTAATAAACCTTGGTAACAATGCTGGCAGGAATGCCAAGCCCATGTGATAGGAAATAAGGAGTAAAGAAATGATATAAATGACTTCTTACTCCCTTCTTTAAACCTAGAGACTCTCAAGCATATTACGAAAACTTGAGGCTGAGGTGAAAAAATTTTGAGAAGGAATCATATTCTACATATTAGTTAACTTTATAGAAAAAACCTTAAAGCATTTTTAAAAATACCTCTCTGACTTAAATGCAGACAATACAATCAAAGATTTAAAATCTCCACACCAAATAAGCTTATTTTAACGCAAGAATAACCATTACTTTTTTCATAACGCAAGAATAACCATTACTTTTTTCATATATATGTGTGTTATGTGTGTGTGTGCAGTTATGTCTGTAAGTATATGTTAAAAAAATGCATCTAAAGAAAAGGGGCACAACTCAACATGAAGAAGTACACAAGACATGCCAAGAACAATGAAAGAAAATAAAGAAAACGTCCCAGACCAAGTTGAGACCAAGCTATTGGCAGAATTTTAAGCAGAATAAACATTTAGTTTCCCAGAGCAACTGACTCGTGAATACAAACTTTTAAGGAAGATATCTTTCACCCCTAAGTCTGACCTCTCCAATCCCTAAAGTTCTTATATTTCTCCTGTTCCATATTGTCTAACATAAACGGATGGGACCTTTCTCCAAACACAAGAATAACAATTATAAAGTGTATTGCCAAAAATCATATCCACTGAACCTATAATCAACTGAACAAGGCATATGGTTGTTATTATTATTATTTTTTTTTTGATAGACGAAGACAACTTGAATTGAAAAAAAGCCAAAACAGGGGGTACACCCTACGTATACAAGCAGTATACAAAGAGAGCCAAAACAAGGCTGCAAAAAGAAAGAAAAAACCTAGAGAGGTAAAAAGCTAGCCAACATGCCAATCACCTAAAAAATTCAGAAAAGAGGGAGAGTCTAAATCCAAAAACTGCTAAGACCACTCTAGAAGAGACCGAAAAAAAAGGTTCCTCAAGCATGGATCTGACATCTCATCCTCTTGGAATGTTCTTCGGTTTCACACTCTCCAAATACACCAAAAAGGACAAATAGGTGCCAATCTCCAAACTGCTCTCCTCTTCTTCCCTAGTCCCTTAACTTTCCATTCCAGAAGCAGATTTCTCACCAAGGCCGGGAACACCCACACCAGACCAAAAGAAGATAGCAGCGAAGTCCATAGCTCCCTTGTCTTACCACATTGAATGAGAATGTGGTCCACCGATTTCTCATTTTTTTTACAAAGGCTGCACCTGTTGACCATGGATCAAACCCTCTTCATTAACATGTCTATTGTTAAAAATTTTCCCCAAACTGCTTCCCATGCAAAAAAACAAGTTCTAAGAGGGGCATACGAACCCCTAATCTCTTTGGCTGGAAAGAAAAGGCTATTCTCAGCCCTTAAAGACTTATAATATGATTTGACATTAAACTTTCCCCTCCTAACATTGAAGAAATAATATATAAGCCTTACAAAAATCTCCCAACTAATAATATACAAGGTTAAGAAGTATAAACATAATACCATGAAGGAAAATAACATTCACAAAAGGCAATACACGGGCATGCAAAAACAGTACGGGAAAAAGAGAATAATAATCAAAGCTTGAAGCAAACAATCAAGATCATAATTTAGAATAAGAAAGACGATCATAGATTATAACCTTAGCTTTATTTCTCTTAAATTGAACTCTATCCTTGACAACCATTCTCCTTTTTGCATTATTTTCATTTGTTGCAGCCTGCAACCCTAAATTTTGATCTTCTAGAGCTTCATTTTCATCAGAAGAATCCTTCGTTTCCTTGGATGTCAATCTGTTCTTTTGCCTCTTACTTAACAATTTATGTTCCAACTCAGTCATATGCAAGCGTTCTTCTTCAGAGGATTTGACAAACTGGCGTTGAGACACAGATGGTGGCTCAAGTAGGAGGGCATTTCGGAGACCAAATATAACAGGAACACCTGGTATCTGGAACCAATCAATAAATAAAAAATAAATACATTTTTCATGAATTCATCAGTGCATCTGTGTGCATTTCTGTCAGGCAAAAAGAATGATGCAAAATCAAAACATCAAGCATAGTGACAAAGTTTTAAGAACTTCTTAAGCCCCCAAATGGGAACCAAATGCTTAAATAAATAAACCTCACTACAAAACCTTAGCCCATAAATAATTAATAAGAGTTCCTGAGTTATTTGAAGCAGTTCCACAGTGGAAACATAGGTCTCCACCACCCACCCGACAATTCTTTTATTCTTTTCCTAATCTGTCACGAATTTCAGCAGAAACACAATTAAAACTGTACCAAGGAACCCAAGAGCATCAGCTAAAGGTTACCTATTGGAAAGACACACATTAAAGCATCATGGGTAAGATTGGTTTCAATTTCACATTGATATGATGCAAGTAAACCACTAAACCCACAAATCAAAACAATAGTTTATTTATTTGCACGGACCAAGAAGAGATAGTTATAATGGAAAAACATATACTTAAGTTATTCATACCAAATACATGACAATTAAATGATGGATTTGGTAGTGAACGAGTTGACTTTCAAAAGTAAAGTGTACTAATATCTAACAAACCAAGTAGCCTCCAGGTAAGAAGCTTAAATCACCCTGGAAAACATGATTGCCAGACAAAACATGGTGATATGTTCTTGAGATAAATGAATTTTGCAAACCCTTTAAAATTATTTTAGCTTATTTTACATTCGTATCACACTTTCAAGTTGTCCAATCATATATAGAAAAAGGGTCATCAACAATAAGCCTAAGTAAGAAACAACTCAGGCATGTTTCAAAAACCCTCAATACCAACAGGCTATTCTCCAAGAAAAGCAGCCAACAGAATAAGGGGCACATTCCTATTTCACTAAATGTTACTGTGCCTTCACAATATGCTCCCTTATTGACACATTCCAGAAAGGGTCACAAAGAAAAGAGTGATGCAACAAGAAAAAGAATTAAAAACATGAGAAAAAATGGAATGTGTCTCAAGTGATAGAAGCCAGCTTCTACCCACAAATATAATGCAGAAAAAATAATTTCAGTTATAAACAAGGGCTCTATTTTGTGGCAATTCATAACAGGTCCTGTTACATAAACCTTCTTTCTTATACAAAGCAGAAAACATTTATGAGATTGAAAGATAAAAAGGTTACAAATGCTCCTTTTTGAATCAAAATATTAAGTGTGTCAATTTAACATGTCTAACACAATGCTCTTTTTACTTTTATTTTGCTGGTCATATATATATATATATATATATATATATATGGTATGTCAGTTTAACATGTCTTAGCTACAATCATGCATCACTCGTACAATGATTTTAAATTACTTCAGTACCCATGTCTAGCAGCTAGATTCCTAAAAAGCTCTTGATTAACTTGAGATAGATGTGAAGAAAAATTGAACAACATCATGCTTGAGCCATTTCTGCATGTCTAGGTCCTAGGATTCAACAGATAATCTAGTGTTTCTTCTATGTAATTTGAGTAACTAAAGAACACTCAATAAAAGTTCAACTAAAAGAAGTGACAGAAATTATATATTTGACAACACATGGATGTCACAAAATTCAAGAGAGAAACTGTAGCTTAATGGAACTTTTATTTGCTACTTTTGGAGACAGACCTTCCTTGGATTTAAAAGGAGAACTTTGTAACACATAGAAGTTTCAAGTACCATAATGTAAAACAATCAGAAGATTAGAGAGGAGACACAAAGGCAACAATTGGCATCCAATAAGAGAAAAAACACACCAACCTCCTGAAACTTTTTGCGCAGATCAGTGTCTTGAGTAGCAACAAAGAAGTGCTCTGGATTGTTTTCTCCAATAATCTCAACGAAGCAAGCCTCAGCACTCTTCCTCCTCTCATGATCACATCTGAACATGAAGTTCAATCATAGTTCCAGTTAAGGAAAAAAGGAACCAGTTCTCTCTCTACATACCATAAATTTTGTAACTAAAGCAAACTGATAAACCATATCCTACTTTGCAACCAGTTTTCTCAGTTGCCTTAAATCCTTTTTTTTATCTTTTTTTTTTATTTTTTTGCATTTAAAAGAAAAAAAAAACTATTCAATCCCCCTCCAACCCTCCCTCTACACACACACGTACAGTTGGATGGCTCACCTTGCGGCAATAAGCTTGCCAGCAGCCTTGAGAGATTCAGAATATGAGTCACCAAGGCTTTTCAACTCTGCAAGAACACATCTACAGCCAAGAAAACAGAAACAAGTTAAAGAGTAAATGGAAATAAAAAGGTTTATTCCTATTTCCTGAAGAATAAACTATTTTGTCTTCTGTTAACAAAGTAAAGGTGAAGGACAGAACCATGACACCAAGAGAAAGGCATACCTCGTGGTCATAAGCTTCACTGGGGCACCAAGGATAGTTGAAACGGCATTATCAGGTGGTGAGATATGATTGACAATAAGGTGATGTACAAAAGTTCCATCGCATAGGACCTTAAAGGGCTGTCTGAAACCAAAGCAGGCTGTGTAGAATCTCACAATTTTGCGATGACGCTTCTGTTTTTTCAATCTCATGTCTGGAAAATATGATTACCTGAACAGATATAAGAGCCAAAATTTAAGTAAAGAAAGAGCACATACTGAACCTAATTTTTTTTTTTGATAGATAAACACACAAGGATAATATTAGATAAAGGGTGCTTGAAAGGCGACCCAGAGCATACAGGGGGTATACAATCGTCGCCTAAAAACAGGAAAACAAAAGGGATAAGCACTCACCGGCCCTCAGAAAGAACCCAACCAGTCCACAAAATTAAACAAAGTTAAGGGGCCTACAACTATAGAAGATTTAGCCCAAGAAAAGAGATTACAAATAAAGGAATTTTTCAACCTTTGAACCAACAGAACCTCATTATCAAAAACTATCTTATTTCTTTCCATCCAAACCGTCCAAAATAAGCAAAGAGGAGCTGCCCGCCAAACCTTTCTATGCTTCTTGTCCTTAAAGGTAACATACCAACCTAAAAGAGTGTCTCTAACCATAAACGGAAGGACCCAATTAACACCAAATAAAGAAAACACGAGATCCCACAAAACCTTCGCCTTAGAACAATGAATAAGAATGTGGTTTATCGTCTCGTCTTCAGCACAACATAAAGAGCATCTGTTAGCTAAATACCAGCCCCTCCTCTTGAGCTGATCTTGAGTAAGAACCTTCCCCCATGAAGCTTCCCAAGCAAAAAAAACCCACATTTGTAGGAACATATGGACTCCAAATAATCTTCCACGGAAACAGGACTACACAGCTCTGATCAAGAGAATTGTAAAGGGACATTACAGTGAAAATCTCATTTTTTGTCTCTTTCCACACCATCCTATCCTCCACATCAGCATTTAGCCTCTTTCCTTGAATGGTCGAAAGGAATCTCTCCACCTTCTCCATCTCCCAATCATTGAAAGGTCTAAGAAAGCGGGGAGTCCACCCTCCTTCTTCCCCCATTGAATCCCAACAGTCCGCTACCCACGCGTCTTTAGAAACCGATAAATCATACAAGGAGGGAAAGGCCTCGCAAAGGGGAATGTTCCCACACCAAATATCTTTCCAAAACCTCACCCTTTTGGCCATCCCCCACAGAGAAAGAAACATTGTTGAGCAGCAATAAACCTTCCTTACTAATTTCCTTCCAAAGCCCCACCCCATATCCCTCCCTAACCCCTCGGGTACTCCACCCGCCTCTTTCAACCCCAAACTTTGTACTAGTAATATGCTTCCAATAGGAGTCCCTCTCATCCGCAAAACGCCAACTCCATTTGCACAAGAGGGCCCTATTGAGAATAGAAAGATTTCGAATCCCCAAACCACCCTTCTTTTTATGAGAGCAAACAACAGCCCACTTTACAAGATGTGGTCTCTTATCCAATGCTCCCCCTCCCCAAAGAAAATCCCTTTGAATTTTCTCAAGTCTTAATTTAACCACTCTTGGCATACGCAATAAGGACATAAGGTAGATTGGCATGCTCGCCAACGTGCTCCGAATAAGAGTGATTCTTCCACCCTTAGAAATGAATTGCCTCTTCCACAAGGCTAATCTCTTCCGCATCCTCTCTTCCACTCCGTCCCAAGCCCTCATCGACTTATGCGAAGCACCCAAAGGGATCCCTAAATAAGTGTAAGGGAGATAACCCACTTTGCAGCCCAGCTCAGCAGCCAATAACTCAGCATTATCCACTCTACCCACCGGCAAAATTTCACTCTTGTTCAAATTAATACGCAGACCTGAAGTAGCTTCAAACCACATTAATAACCAACTTAAAAAAGCCAGTTGCTCTTGGGAATCCTCACAAAAGACTAGCGTATCATCGGCGAACAGCAGATGCGAAACTTGGATCTCCACGCCTTCCCTACCCCTTATCTTGCAACCTGAAAGAAAACCCCCTCTCACCGCTCTGTTAATGAGGCTACTTAAAGCCTCCATTCCTAACACAAAAAGGTAAGGGGAGAGAGGATCTCCTTGCCTTAACCCTCTAGTACTCTGGAAAAAACATGTTGGAGAACTGTTAACCAGTACAGAAAACGAGGCGGTGGATATGCACCACTTAATCCACCCAGCCTACTTCTCCCCAAAACCCATTTTTTGCATCACTGACAGCAAAAAGTCCCAGTTAATATGATCGTAGGCCTTTTCTAAATCTAATTTACGGAACACCCCACTTTCCTTTCTTTTCAGCAAGGAGCCTATGACCTCATTGGCTATTAACGCAGCATCGAGGATTTGCCTACCTTCAACAAAGGCACTTTGGGTTGAAGACACCACCTTTCCCACTACCTTTTTCAATCTATTGGCTAAAACCTTTGCAAGCAGCTTGTATAGACTTCCCACCAAACTAATGGGTCTAAAATCGCTCAAATCTTCAGCCCCTCCCTTTTTTGGGATTAAAACAAGGAAGGTGTTGTTCAAGCTTCTGACAAATTTTCCCCTCTCAAAAAAGTCTTTGAAAAAACCCATAACCTCAACTTTGACGAAATCCCAACAGAATTGCCAGAACGCAAAGGAAAAACCATCCGGACCAGGGGCTTTATCCCCATTCAGCACTGAAAGAGCCGAAAACATCTCCTCCAACCTGACTGCCTCCTCAACCCCAATACTGTCAAATTCAAGATTGTTCAAACAAGGGCGCCAACCGCCTGGATCTGATAAAAGATTCTGAAAAGCCCTCACCACTCCCCTTTGAATATCCTGATCTTCTGACAGCCAAGTGCCATTGACTTTAATTTTTTTCAAGCAATTCCTCCTTCTGTTGGCATTTGCCATCTTGTGAAAAAATCTCATGTTTTTATCACCTTCTTTCAACCAAGTTTATCTTGACTTTTGTCTCCAAGAAATCTCCTCCATAAGCGCCTATTTCTTGAAATCCTCCCTAGCCTCCTTTCTCGCCTTTAACTCCTGCTCGTTTAAGACTTTCAGCCTTTCCTGATTATCCCAGTAAAACACTTTGTCCAGAGCCAACCTTTTGTTCACCCCCACTTTACCAAACACTTCCCTGTTCCAGTCCTTCAACTTTAATTTTAAAGCCTTTAATTTTTCTGTCAGGATAAAACTATAGGACCCGCTATAGTTGAATCCTTGCCACCAGCCCTTTAACAACTCCTTAAACCCCTCCTCCTTCAGCCACATGTTCTCAAATCGAAACGGACTTGGACCACTCCTCACCCCACCCCCATCTAACAAAATTGGGAAGTGATCAGATACCGGTCTTGGGAGAGAACACTGGATCGCCTCATTGAAATGGTTCTCCCAATCCTCTGAAATCAGAAAACAATCCAATCTAGACTTGGAAAGACCATTCAACCCTCCACTCCACATAAACGGCCCCCCATGAAGAGGCATATCTCTTAAAGCCAACTCCTCAATTACTTCCGAAAATCTTCTCATGGATTCAGTCAATCTTCCTTTTCTACTATGCTCGGTGGGAAATTTGACCACGTTAAAATCCCCGCCAATACACCACGGATCAGACCACAACCCTCGGATGGCACCTAACTCTTCCCAAAACAATTCTCTATACCGTTTCAAGGTAGGCCCGTACACTCCCGTAAAGGTCCACAAGAAGCCACCCTCGCAATTTTTAAATCGACATGAAATTGAGAAAAGACCCACCTCCATGCCAACTAACTCCAAAACTCTTTTATCCCAAAACACCACCACCCCACCAGCAGCCCCTCTTGCACTCATGGCACCCTAGCCTAAGAATCTTTCCACTCCAAGACTATGAACAATCCCCCTAGACATGTCTTGAATTTTGGTCTCCTGCAAACACACCAAATCTGCTCTTTGCGACCTGATCAAAGCCTTAATAACCTTCCTTTTAACCCTATCGTTGGCCCCCCTTACATTCCAAGACAAAATCTTTATCTTCATCTAATGTTTGAGATTTTAACCCCACCATTTCTAACCAGAGATTTCTCCTTCCTCGCACCATTATAATTTAGGGACCACTCCAATTTTTTCAATTCACGGTCAAACTTTGTGGTTCCTTAGATATCTTTCTTAATATTCTGTTCTCTTCTCCTCTCAATCCTTAGGAGCAGATTCAACAATTCGCCTTCAAATCCTTCCGTCGAAAAACCCAGGAACTTGCTGAACCTCGCCAAGCAGCTATCGTCCCACCAACATCCTTTTCCTTCCAAATCCTGTAACAAAATCTCCAACTCACCCCCCCTCCACCTAAACCACCCGCGAATTTCTCCCCCTCAGTGCCCAACTCCCCACTGTTGTCATCTGCCAGGATAATACTCAGGGGAAGTTGCTCCTCCCCCTCAACCACAGAGACCAAACCAAACAAGGCCCCCTCCTTCACCCCGACTTGGTCTAACCCAAAAGAAAGAGAAGAAGAAGAGAGCTCTCGACCTCCCACAAAAAGCGCAGAATTTTCGACATACTTGAAAGCTTCAATGCGCAGCACTTCGTCAGTCATCGACTCTCTTATCACCACCGCAGAGACTTCCAATGGCTTTGCAACTAGTGTTGTGTCGACAATAGGGTCTTCGACCCCATTTACGCCTCGCTCCATTCTTATCGTTCGAGCCCTAGTACGCGCGGCCAAAGGATCTTCCCCTAGGACAGGAGGATTGGGCTCTCCATTGACGCCTCTCTCCAAGCATAACAAATGTGCCCTAGGAAGAGAGGTCGAGGATCCTTCCCCAATTAGAGCCCTACCATCCACTACGTCAAGGCCCGCAAGCCCAAGGCCCGCGCACTTTGCCCCTTCTCTACAACCCATCGCGTCAAAAGAACCAATGGGCCTACAGCCCATAATGACGAAAGAATCAATGGGCCCAAAGCCCGCACCCTTTTCCCCTTCTTTGCAGCCCGGCCCCTCTTGGATTTCTTTAAAAGGGCCCTAGGGCTCCCCGCTTTCTTTAAAAGGGCCTTGAGACACCCCATTAACTGAACTGCTAGGCCCAAAACAAGAGCTTGTTGGCCCAAAAACTGAATCTTCCATCCTTTTAGCAGAAAGCACCTTACCCCCATTCACACGTCCATCAACAAAACCACCCTACCCTCCGCTGCAATCCCTACGTCAGAGGTTACCGCATGAAAGAAGCAAGGAACACCTCTAGAAGAAGACGCATCAAGCACTCCCTGCTTCAACCTCAACTACTCCAACTTCTCCCTTTGACTTCCGTAGCCAATAGCACGTGATGTTCCACCATCATCTTCTCCTTCCCTTGAGCCATCTTCTCCACCAAAGCCTTCCGCCAGCACCACCTGCGTGAACTAGGGAGATGACTCCCACCAAAGTTGAAGGGAATAACAGCCTGACCCCATTGCATCTCAGACGAATAAAACGATTTTTCGTCCGCTACTACAAAACCTCCGCACCCATCCCTAATTCTTTTGAACACCTCCGAGCTCCATAGATGAAGGGGGAGCCCAACCACCCTTACCCAAGCTTCTTTAACTCCAACATCTTTACATAGACACCCCACCTCGGGGTTCCATCTGTCCAGAATAATAACATTCTCCTTTATGTTTCTTGATCTTGTGGCTAGAACACATTCAGCCTCACTTGAAGACTCGAACTCAAACAGCAATAAACCTCTGCCTAGCCTAGCAATCCTCATATTCCCCTTTAAATCCCAATGCTGCGTCGCCCACCTCCTTACGAACTCCAACTCAAGAAAAGAAGTTGAGTTAAGACCCCACCAGCCTACTAGACACTGTCTCAACTAATCTAACCTTCCACGCACTTCTCTTTCCCCCACCTCTAACCAAATTGACCGGCCTACCCTTCCCGGGCTAGTCTTAACCGCTTCTGCATAAGATTTCAACTCCACCCCTTTCTCCCTCCATTGAACCTTCAAGCCCTCTTTCTCCCTCAATAAAACCTCTGGCCCTTTGGGAGCCTATAAGCCACCCAAAGGAGCCACACCAAAACCTCTCAACCTCTCGGCCAAAGAGTTCCAACCAAGGGACTGTCCCTTCCCCTCTAGAAAAATAATGTTGAACTTTTTTGATTCAATATCACGAACTAAGCAAAGGATGAACCTTCCTGCCTCATTTGACCGGCGCTCCAACCTATACTTCCTATTCCCCTCCTCCCAACCAAAAGCCCAAGCTCGATTAATAACCTCTCTGCAACAAGCTTCTACTCCATCCAGTAAGCACCTTAAACTAGCCTCCCCAAATCTAATCCAAGAGGAGAAACCTTTGCTTCTCTCCCAAATGCAGCCTTTTAGCTTTCCTCCCAACTCCTCCACCAAAATCTCGAAAGATTTGGATTCCACCATGAAACAACATTTTCCTCCCCTGGCACCTCTAGCTTCACCCCGTGTTCTCACCATCCTTACCATACTGAACCTAATTTAATAAACATAGGTCAAAATAATGAAACTAAACCAGGTGAAATTTCATCACTAACTGCTAAATAGGCAAAGGTCACCTTGGAGCCTAAGTGCACCTCAAAGAAGTAAGGAGACAGCCAATATATCTAGTAAGTTGAACGATATTATAAATTTTTTGTTGGGTAGTCTTGAATTCATCCTTTTTATTTTGAAGATAAGATTTTAACTTGGTAACCACTAAAAAAATGAGCTTTCTGATACATTTTAGCCCTCGTTTGTAAGCCGGGAATGCAAACATAATTAGGGCTCATTATTTGGCGTTTTTGGCAGAGGATAGAGAGAGGTTCCAAGGGCATATTTGCAGGTTATGGTGTGTACTTTTCGTGATTGCAACTTCTTGCCATTTTTGCAAGTGGATCTAGGCTAGGAGCCAAACAATGTAAGTCACCATGGAAGCTGTAACTCTATATTTCTTTTTCATTTTTTCAAGTAATTAGGAATTTATTACAAAAGGCACCTAAAAAAGGGCGTTGCAACCTACTTGCACCAGAGGCATACAATGAGTGCCCAATGGGGCTGAATGCAACACCATAAAAAAACTTAGCAAGGATTCAGACAATCCATGAAGCCCAACAGAGACATAGGACCCATATCCAAAGACTTCTTAGTCCACAAGAACAAAGAACAGATAAAAGACTCCATTAAAGCTTGAATCGACTACTCCAAATCCTTAAATTCTCCGGTTCTGCTCCCTCCATGACATCCAATACAAGTGAAGGGGAGCTGTTCTCAACTTTTCTGTGATTTTTCCCAGTAATGCTGCCCTGCCACCCTAATAAAACCTCTTTAACCACCCAAGAAAAACCAAACAAAAAGAGCAGAAAATGCCAAAGATTGCAACACCCGTAATAAATTCACCTTAAATTCATAATAAATTCACCATTCATAAAAAGTCATTTTACTTATATTAAACTTTAAAGTTCTTCTTTTTCCATATTTTTAGATAAAGAGTTTTTAAATTTTTTGTTGCTCTTGCTTTTTTTCCCAAGCTTCCATTTACATTGGGATTCATTGGCAACGTGTTGAGTACCATTTATGTCTCCATGGTAAAGTGAGTGAATGTTAATTCAAGCTAAATCTTTTTTTATATGAATTGAACATTACAAAGATCCAGATAGTTAATTTTAAAAAGTTTTAGCTTTAGCATAAGTCCAAAATGAAATCCTAAAATTCAAAATTTTCAGCAATAGCATTGACAAGTTAAACGCATTCAAAGAGAAACCCTGGCCCTTTGTTTAGTTTCCAAGAAAATAGAGCGATAAATGAGGAAAAAAACTCTGGTCGACTAAGCCAAACACTAGTCAATTTTTATGTATTCTCGAATCCTCGATGGTGAATATTTTACAATTCAAAGTTTTGATTAGTTTTCTTATATTTTCCCTACATTTAAACTAAATCTATTTTTATACAATTAAACATTCCAAAATGGCAAAGACCATCAATCTAATAAAAATTTCAGAAGAAACCCTACAATTCAGAACTTCCAGCAACAGCATTCCCAAGTCATAAACCACTCGAGTAAAACCCAAGCCCTCTGTTTGACAACCAAGAAAATGAAGAAAAATAAAAGAAAACCACATTTTTATTCCTATGTTATCGTCTGACTTACTTCTCTGCCAAAACTTCCAAAAAAAAAAAAAACTCAATCAGCTAAGCCAAAGAGTCATACATCAGTTTTAGGTAAAAGACCATTTTCTCAACATCTAAACAACTGTATCTAACCTAGAATTCGATTGATTAAATTGGGAAATGAGATTGGATCAGTACCTTGAACTCTCAGAGTTCCAAACGCAGCATTGGGGAGTTGAATGCTTTGTGTAAATATAGATGGCGGCCTCTGGCACTACAAGCAAACCTTAAAAGGCGGTGAAGAACTCGACTTTGGCATCAGTCATTTGAGAATGGGTTGGGCCTGGGCCCTTACTTCGCTTTCAGACCTCGTTTGACTTTCCCTGCACACTCCCTATTTTTTATTTTTAAAAATCCAAAGTAATATACAAAATATATATATATATATATAGGATAGCAAAAATTCTCTAAAATTTCTTTTCGATTTAGTTGATCAAAGAACTAGAATGGATATTTTTTGTTTCCAACTCATACGAGCTCATATCCTTACTTTTCTATCAATATCTAATTCTAATCTTCCTTCCTAATATGAGACTATGGTATCGATATAGACTGAAATTTCATTATAGTCCAATTCTGACCAACAATAAATATAGGGACTTTGCAATATTTAATTAATTATAATTTTATAAAATTCATTTACTACAAAAGTTACAAGGAATTCATTAGAGGAATGTTTCTTATAATTATAATGAATTTTGGTATTCGAGACAAAAAAAAAAAAAAAAAACAGTGATTTTATTTTTTATTCATGCGATTTTCTCGAGTTTTATATATATATCTAAAAGATTTTTTTCTCCCAAAATAGAGATTTATCTTGTAATTGTAAAACTTTTTTCAAATTTCTAAAAAAAATTGTGAAAATTTTTACTTCTTTAAATTTTAAAATATATATATATATATATATACACACACATATAAATTCTTACATTTTACATCATTTTTGTATTTTTAAAAATAGGAGATAGGAATGTATCCAATCCTACTTGTCTCCTTAAAAATTATTTTTAAAATTTTTAAAATTCAAGGTAGTAAAAAAATTTTGATACTTCTATTTTTTTAAATAGTTTTTAAAAGTCATTGTATTCCAAAAGGCTTAATTTACCCTCTACTATTTTTATTTTCTTACTTTTGAAATAATTATGTAATGATAAGTACTTTTATCATTATTTAAATAAATTAATATTACACTTTCATTGATTTTTATCCATATTAAACATTTTCTTATTAAAATAAAAATATTATTTAAATATATATTTTTAAAATAATTATATTGAAAAAAAACTGCTTAGATAGGTTGACTCGATGGAACATGAATCAAACTTAGCTTTTGGAGAAGCTTAAATCAAACTTGACCTTTGAATAAGAAGCTTTAAAGTTTAGGCAAATCAAGTAGAACTCGAGTTTGATTTGATATTTTTATAATATTTATAATTTATATAAACTCATATAATAATAATATTCATTTTATATAATTTTTTATTTTTTTTAATGTCATGTTTTTATATATAATAGTGAAATATTCTCTCCCCGACAATTTAAATTTTGTTTATATATATATATATATAATTATATAATAATATTTATTTTACGTAAATATTTTCGTCTTGACAATACAAACACACACATATTAACTTATTTAACCCAGACACCATCATCAACATCATCAATTGATAAAATAAATAAAGTTAGAAAAAAAAAATTGAACTATTTTAAAAGGGAAAATTTATTTTCTAATTATTTTGAATATCTTATCTATATTTAAGTTAAGACCATTTATAATGTCTTATTTTCCAAAGTCCATACTAACCTATCATTGTATGTTGTATATTCATCTTGTGACACTTGAATATGTAATATTATTGGCTACAATGCCACATGCTTTGGGGCCTAGTTTCACATGATCAAGACAATTCTCTACTAATATAATACCTTATTCACCTAACCCTCCATCTCCTAACTAAATAAGGATAGGTCCTTGTTATTTTTGTGTACCTCTTATGCCATGGTGCTTATATCATTTTGGACATTAATGTTTACCTCCAAGGACATTGCTTGGGGAACATGGATGTCTACTAGTGGTATATGATAAAAGGGTCTAGCCTACTACATGGCCTAGTAAAGGTGATGCCATGTGTGCCTAAAAGGATGATTATTTTCTCCAAACTAATTGTATTTAGTTGATATCTTATAGCTCTTGAAGGTGTTATCCTCCATGTAACATTAGAATACTATGCCTACTTAAATCAAGAGTGGAGTTTAAGGTAAGGTTAGAGATAGTAATTGGGGGGTTTCTTTTTCCGGTACTTGTTTTATCTTGCTTCTAATAGAACAAGTTTGAAAAAAAAGATTAACGGGTTAGGAATAGGTTTGAAATTATATATATATATAATCTAGGATGGGGATCGAGGTGAATGTAGGTATTGTCTTGTCCTTCCTTGCCCATTTAGATATATAATTAATAAAAAAATATTTTTAATTATTTTTTTAAACACATAAAATAAAAAACCGTTTCTCATCAAGATAAGTTATAAAGCTTTTCAATAATTTCTTATTAATAAATTATATTTATTTTTAATATAATTAAATTAAAAAAAAAATTAAATGACGTAATAGGTATGAGACATTCTTATACACATCTTGTCTTATTTAATTTTTATTTATTTATTTTTGTTTGGACGAGGGTTATAATATGTTCAAATAATTGTAGTGGATTGAGGTTGAATTAGGATGAAAGTGTCTCATCTCGAATCTGCATTATTGTCATCTCCACCAATAGACTTGACACACTTCATTGATGAAGTGGATCTTTCTATAACCAATGTGGGATTGGTTTGATAGTTGAAGTTAAAAGTTAATCAAAGCAATAATTGACTGTCACTCTTGTTTTGATTAGAATGATAAGAAAAAAGGGAATCATTTTGTTTTTATAGCACAAGTCATCTTAAAAAGCTTTTACATCATTTTTTTTAAACATTTAATATATGGATATTAATTTAGAATACTAAAAAAAAAAAAAAAAACCTTTATCTATCATTCATCTCCTAGAATTCTCTCTTTCATCATACTATTATTTTTAAGATAGTTTAGATATGAAAGTGAAATGAAATTGGGCATGTCTATACGTAATTCACTGATTATAATTATTTTTGTGTACATATTATGCCATGATGCTTATATCATTTTGGACATTAATGTTTACCTCCAATGACATTGCTTGGGGAACATGGATGTCTACTAATGGTATATGATAAAAGGGTCTAGCCCACTACATGGCCTAGTAAAGGTGATGCCATGTGTGCCTAAAAGGATGAATATTTTCTCCAAACTAATTGTATTTAGTTGATATCTTATAGCTCTTGAAGGTGTTATCCTCCATGTAACATTAGAATACTATGCCTACTTAAATCAAGAGTGGAGTTTAAGGTAAGGTTAGAGACTGTAATTGGGGGGGTTTCTTTTTCAAGTAATTGTTCTATCTTGCTTCTAATAGAACAAGTTTGGAAAAAAAGATTAATAGGTTAGGAATTTGAATTATTTATTTATTTATTTATTTATTATATAAGATAGGTATTGTCTTCTCCTTCCTTACCCGTTTAGATATATAATTAATAAAAAAATATTTTTAATTATTTTTTTAAACACATATAAAATAAAAAACTATTTCTCATCAAGATAAATTATAAAGCTTTTCAATAATTTCTCATTAATAAATTATATTTATTTTTAATATAATTAAAAAAAAAAAAAAACTAAATGACGTAATAGGTATGAGACATTCTTATACCCATCTTGTCTTATTTAATTTTTTATTTATTTATTTTTTGTTTGGATGAGGATTACAATATATTCAAATAATTGTAGTGGATTGAGGTTGAATTAGGATGGAAGTGTCTCATCTCGAAGTGCATTATTGTCATCTCTAGCAATAGACTTGACACACTTTAATGATGAAGTGGATCTTTCTATCAACGATTTGGGATTGGTTTGATAGTTGAAGCTAAAAGTTAATCAAAGCAATAATTGACATGTGTCATTCTTGTTTTGATTAGAATGACAAAGAAAAAAGGGAATCATTTTGTTTTTATAGCACAAGTCATCTTAAAAAGCTTTTGCATCATTTTTTTTAAAACATTTAATATACAGATATTATTTTAGAATACTCAAAAAAAAAAAAAAAAAAAAACTCTATCTCTCATTCATCTCCTAGAATTCTCTCTTTCATCATACTATCATTTTCTCCTACCCCTCTCCTGTCTCACCCAATTGTATTCTCCTCTTCAAACTCTTGACACTTCATTGTTTCACATCATTGACCCTACAACTAAGGAACCTTGCATCCAACAACCACTAAAATGTTGAATGGGTCAAGATAGTTTAGATATGAAAGTGAAATGAAATTGGGCATGTCTATACCTAATTCACTGATTGCAATTATTAGTAGAAATTGTTTTAGAATCAAAACATTGTTTAATGTTAATGTTATCCTTCTCATTGTTTTCAACTTGTGAATATCAAATATATTTCCACTCTCCTCCAACTTGAAGACATGCTGTCATTAGGTTACAAGAGAGTAAAGAGGCCCTCTTCTATGGCCAACTACCACTACCCTGATACCAAATTTTGCTGGCAAATCTGCTGAGGAAGGGCATTTTGTTGCCATGTTTGGTAAGTCATATGCCAGCATTTAATGGATATATAAACACTCAGCCAGGTGGAGCACACTGAAAATTGAAGACAAGCAAGAAAATTCAGGAAATAAAAGAGGTGATAGGCCTTAGGTAATGGATTCATGGGAGGGAAAACACATCCATTATCAAAATTCTAGGCTAACCAACACAACTCCCAAGTCTGAGCCTTTCATTTGTCTACAGCATCCAACTTGAACTTACCAAAGCCTCATCCAACTGCCCAAAAGGGCTAGTTTAGGCATTGGACCATCGGTCCCCCTTGCCTTAGGAGACTCTAGTTTTCCTGTCTCATCTTCTAACCACACCCTCCATCCCAACTAATAAAAATGGGAATTTGTTGCTTTCAGCTGTCAATTTGTTGTATATATGACGAGTAGCAGGCTTCATGAGACAAAAGACACTTGATTAACCAACTAAAACAAATCTGAGAATACTTCCACGGCTGTGATCAATAACTTCTTACTACAAAGATGTCAAGAAAATAAAATATGATTTAGAAAAAGAAAAAAAGAAGGCTTGAATCCTGCAGCAGTTCTTCCAAGCTCTATTTTATTTTTCTCTCCATTCTCAGCCACCAAGAAGACATGAGGAAAGAGGTGGGGAAAATTTGCAAAGATGCTCAAATTTGTGTCCTAATGACACTTTGTTGTCACAGACAACCTCACAAAGAAGATCCAAATGAAATAAATACATTTAATTCTGGATAATAATTGGTATTTATAGAAGTTAAAGCACCCATTTACAGATATAACCAAAATCACACTGAACCCAACCTTCATTATGATATGAACAAATAATGGCTTACAACAATATTCTCATACATTTATGGCAGAAAAAAATCAAAAAATAATACAGCTGTTTTTTATACACTTATCAAATAGCTGGATCTCCTTTAATGTTTTTTTTTTTTCTTTTTTTCTTTTTTTGAAAAGGGAAAAAATTAAAAAATAAAAGGTATTTCACAAAGATCACACTCAACAATTGGAGGCAAACAAGCCAAATCCTCATTCTTTTCACTTTGATGCTTTAAATAGCTGGCTTCCAAGGATCACATTTGGTATTCCTTCCCCCACGAGTGTTGTCAGGGTTGTCTCTTTCTCAAGTATCCGATCTAGTTCCATTAACACATAGCTCATGGAGGGTCGTCTCTCACTAGAAGTGTCCACACAACGGATTATAAGCTGTATGAATTCTTCCATGCCTTCAGCTGTGAACCTATTTCCTAGTCTTTGATCGATGATGGTAGAAATATTGCTGTGGTCCTGATAATTTTGCACCTTCATCAAAGAAAAGAAAGTGTAAAAAAATCGTTACGAGACAAACTGCCAGTATCTCAAAGAAGTGTTGCATTTCCTACCTGGTATTAAATCCTTTAGTAATGTGAATGAGAATAGCTAAAGTTTTTCAAACATGCACATACAAGCCTATAAATTGTATGTTTAGTGTGATATCATTTGGTACAACAACACTAAATGAGGCAGCTAAATACCATTTCAACCAAGTTTAAATTGGAGTCTGGAGACAGCAATGTGTTTGCTTCCTGCCCGCTTAGCAACTCCAGAAGGAATACCCCAAAGCTGTATACATCACTCTTGTCCGAAAATCTTCTGAACTCTCTTACCCTGCACTAACAAACAGGACAAAATCAATATACCACATGAAAAGTAACAAGAAAAGGTTTAAAAACATCAGGTGTGGGTGTTGGCATGGGGGTGGGGATGAGGGGGGGGAGTAATACTCTGGAGCAAGGAATATCTCATCAGCCACCACTTGAGAAGATGGGCCTGCAATATCAATTCTTCCAAGAAAATTGCGGAGTCCTGCATCTGCAACCTTAGGAATGAAATTTTCATCAACCAGTACATTCGCTGTTTTGAAATCCTTATGCACCAAACGGGGACTTAGGGTGTGGAGATGAGCCAAACCTGCATATAAACAAAATGAATGAGGCTGCAAAAATCAGTAAGCATTGCTAGAGCCCTAGTGAAATTTGAAGAAATCTTCAAATAATTCAAAGTCTTATGGAAGCTTACAAAAGAAGTTTGTGGGACCGATATTGCTATTCGGGTATTTTTATCTAAAGAGAAGAAAACTAATACCAGGAAAGCCACAAATGCTCACGGATTTTGCAGAGGATCACCTTTAGCTGCCCCTAGAGCTATTTGAAGCCTATTCTTGAATTCTAGCTTCTCCTGTGAAACCTGAGCAGCAGTGCCTGCAAAAAGAAAGCCACATAATTTAGATAGTTAAGCTTATTTTATCAGATAAAATATCATGGATCCAAGGTTGCTTTAAGAGACCAGAAAGTAAGAAATTTTAGACAGAAAACAATTGTGTCATGACCATACATACATATCACATTGAGAATGAGGTGACATAAATATATTGGATGAACAAAATGGCAAAAAAGAGCAAGTGATCTATCAGCATAAAAGCAAAAAATAATGATTGGATGGAGAATTACCATATAAGTAACTGGAAATACTTCCACTAGGAATATGCTCATAGATAAGGAACTGTTGACCATTTTCTTGGCAGTAACCCAGAAGAGTCACAAGATTCCGATGCTCAATAGCTGAGAGATAGCGTACCTGATAGGAAGTTCAGTTATAATGGATCCAATTGACAATAAAATGAAAAAACAATAACTATGGGAAACATGGAAATATCACAAATAAAATAAAGTTGAACTAGTCTTTGTTGAGTCAGGTGGACTTAAATTAGTCTTTTGGAGTAGGTTACAATTTAGTAGCGAGTGAAAGACGACACTGTTGCCTGTGATTTAACAGAAGGCATAGATTGAGAAGATTTGGGGGAAAAATCGAATTCTCATCATACTGACCCAATGACTAGGTTAATCTTTGTGCAACTGAGTTGAGTAGTGTACCATTGATTGAAAAAATTGTAAAGATAACAAGGTAAAGAAGGCTGCCTGTAAAATGTTCATATTGGATGGCATATTAAAAATTTGTACAATAAAACAAAGGAAGGATACTTGCACCAATAAAAATTTAGACTTCCAAGTCTTTCATTTGAAACTTTTTCAAGCCAATAAAAAAAAATAGCAGCAATTTGAAAATTGAAAAAGTAAAGAATGAATGGCATCGAAGAAATTTCAGACTCCAAATACAGATGTTCTGCATCCAAGCAAGTAAGGAAATCAAAAGGGTGATGCAGTGGGAAATTAAAACAATTAGCCCCAAAAAATGCATTTGAATAAGTGCTTATATGTAAGCATCATATAACTTTTAGTCCAAGTAAGAAAAGTGATTATTACCTCATCAACGAAGTCCTGACTAGGCCCTCCAAACCGCTTTTTGATTGCTACAAACATCCCATCATGAAGCAAACCCTTGTATACCTCACCAAATTTTCCCTCCCCAATCAAACTTATGTCGCTAAAATTTTTTGTGGCCAGAGACAATTCGGCCATCTCAAAGTGCCTTGCTTCTCGTAATGCCAACTCAACTCCAACATTTCTTCCAACTGCAAGTTATGAGAGTAATAAATCACAAAATGATTGTTATTTTGCACTTGACTCTTGCAAAACCCTCTTGAAAGTACACATAATAACATTACCTTGAACGGAGGGATCAGAAGATCCTGTCTCTGAAGTTCTCGAAACGCTCCTATTATGAGATAGGCAGAACCATATTATTAGAATTACTATTCCCACCAATGCCACGGCTCCTGCAGCACCTCCTAGAATTGCTGCAAGAGTCCTTGACATTTGGCACGGGAACCAATTCACCTATATGATACAGTAGTATAGGGGTGTGAATTTATATACATTGAACCTGAAATATAAAGGATAGCATAAGCAGAAGAATTATAATCTTTAAAAGAGAAAAAAATCAACATCAAAGGCAAGCAACAATGAAATATATCTTTTCGAGCAAGTAATAATACCAGTGAACAGATTTTTCAGAATTTCAGGCCTCACTTTCCTAAAAGCTTCTTAGTGAGAATAAAGCTGAACCGAATCATTAAATTGGAATAAGCAAATTTTCCATAAAAGTTTAATCCCCATAGAACTACACAGTGCTTGAACCAATCTAAGATTCAAGAAGCATGCACATTCAAGCACAAATACCCCATTTGGAAAGATGGGTATTTGTAATAGGTGTTGTATTGGCCCAGTCAATGCCTGAGCATAAAGCTAAGCAACATAACAAATGCACTGACTTGATTATGCAAACATAACCATATCCAGTCCAGCTCAATTTCATTCTATAGCAACTGGGTCTGTTCATGGCGGACAGATAGATAGCAAATGTAATTCACTAGGATAGATATTATCGTTTGGCAGATTGCCTTAATGGTGTTTTTATCTAACTCAAAATGCATCATAGTTTTGAAGCTTGTCCAATTCAGCAGAGACTCAAAGCAATTGCAGTTGAAAACACTCGAATAGAGAGAAAAGGGTGAGAAAATAAGATAAAATAACAATAAAAAAAGGGAAACTCACAAAGCTCCAAACCTGTATACCCGCAGAAAGAACAAAACCAGGCCACAGAAAAGCACAGCTTCATTTGCAGCGGAAAATTTGATTTGATTTTCCAAAATCTGGATGGCCCAAATCAAAATTCACCCGCATTCCCACATTGAATCCTCAATCCTGTGCAGATCCCACTTCCGATCACGGCCAAATCGAGAATTTGGTAGTGGTGGGGGTGATGGTGGTGGTGCAGCACAGCAACCTCCTTCAGGGCTGAGGCAAAAGCATCTATTCTGCGTTGTACTTAGGATAGTTTAATGGAAATGCCTTCTCTGTATCATCGTTGGATACAGACAATGCCGACAGAAAGTGACCATGCGCCGACACACTATCAGGGTTTATTTACTCTCCTACCAAACCACCAATTCCAATCGATATAAAGGAGAAACCAATAAACAAAACCCCTCTTATTCTTTTAATGTTTCAGGTAGAATTGGAAAACCCACCCTGGGAAAAAGGGTTCAAAGCGAAGCAGAATGAGTATCAAGACCAACTTGATTGATATTGATCCAAATACGAGATAACAACCTCTCTCTGCCTTTGCCCACTGCCTCAGCCTCGAAGAGAGAGAGAGAGAGAGGAGAGAAGAAAGAAGAAAGAAGAGAAAGAAGAAAGAAGAGAAAGGTATTTTATTATTAATATGTTGTGTGGGCTGTAAAGCAGTATAATTGTTGTCTGCTACTGCAACTTGGAGGAAGCTGAGAGGGTTATTTTCTCTGTAGTGTCCTCCAGAGCATCTTGGCTGTAACAGTACAACACAGAAAAGGCTAGCAGTATAGAGGAAAATTACAGAGAAAACTCTTGTAATAACCATAAAGCAATAATGAATTGTAGAGAGAGAGATTCAAAGCTTTTGTGGGGTTGTTATCCCCACCAGCCAGCTATGTTGACATTGCTCCTACTTGCTAATTTTATTATTCTTATTATTCCCATAAAAAAGCGATCTAAATACAACGGCTACCTCTCCTCTCCCTTTTCCACTTTTATACTCCCATTCCCACACCGAGCCTTTGGATTCTCCTCACCCTTCTCTGCATTTCAGATCTTAAGACTTTGTCCACACCTGAAGCACCTCACCAATGCCCACAACACACTGTTTGTTTATTGTAAACCCTGATGCATGATTAGCTTGAACAGCCATTTTCTGATTAGAACGTGACACCTATAATTACTATAATAATAACAATAATGCCGTATCCATCTTATCATGCTTGCGTACAAATGTATCTTCACACGGAAAATTATTGTTGATCGAATATTTTCTAAGCTTCATCCTGTGTTGTGTTAGAATAATTTTCATTTCTTGACTTTACTTGATTAGCTGGCCCTTCTCTGTAAAGAAGAGTGTTATTCTCCCAAATGGCTGGATTCATTATTCAATCTTCTCACTTGAAATGATCGTTGAGGAATTTGGGGTTTTAATCATTGGGCTTAATCCCAATCGCTTCTAAGAGTTCGGTGAAATTTCGTCTACAATGTTGTGAGAAGTCCACTGAATCTTATCATTTAAAAGAAAAAACCTAAACTCAATCCAACTCAATCTATACACCGTGGTATTCAATCTAACTTCAAATCAATCTTATTTCTCTAAACTTGGGTTGAGTTTAGGTTGTTTATGTTAGATTTGTGTTGGTTAGGTCACACTCAGGTTAACCCAGGTTATGTTTGAGTTGATTAAATTGCATAATTTAAAATCTATTTATAATATTTTAAAAAAATACTTTTTTTTATGTATTTATATGAAATTTTAAATAGTAAATAAAACAATATTTCAAGCTATCAATAAAAAATAAACATATATATATATATATATATTGATATTTTTTTCTTAACAATATAAAAAGAAAATGAATATTATTATTTAGGAAAATATACGTTATAAATATCATAAAATAAATAAATAAATAAATCAAGTTTGTGTTATTGGAACTTTGATCCAAACCCAACCCAAATTAAATTCAAACTCAAATTTTTTTTAATATAAGTTCAATCTCACTCAAAAGTTGAATTGGATTTGGATCGGATGAAACCAATCCATCCAAGTTGCAAACTAAAAAGACAACCCATTAAAAGGGGGCCACATACGCATGTATGCAAGTTTAGTTTCCGGAATGAAGCTGAGATGCTTCCACATTCATTTTCATTGAGCCAAGAAACCACAATGGGATTGGCTGTCCCATGGCTGCGTCAACGGTTCTTTTGCTGCTTATTCAAAGAACTAAGGCCTATTGAGTGTTGAGTGTACGAGAAAGCAGTGGAGAAATACCCAACAACCCCAACGTTCCATTATTATCAGATTCAATAGCTGATATTTTCCGAGGCTTCCATTGGCCCAAAGTCCCTTTCATGCAAAAACAAACTGTAAGCTTACTATATTTGTTTCACTAAGTCACCCCCTCCATCATTCCCCCTCACCTCCTTAATCAACAAAAGCTTATGGTTGGGATACTGTCCCGGTGGCAGCTTCGATAGACTTGCAATGGGTCCTATCAAAGTCGTGTCAGGTCATGTCAGCTCCAAACTTTCGAACCCAATTAATTGCTTAATTAAAAGTAGGATTATGACAATCCATATTATATACTTCTAATTTAATAATGTAACACGCTTTTGTACAAATAATATTACCCAACTTTATATAAACTATATCTATAAGTTGGTTTACATCATACGTGAATTGACATGAATGAGGGATTCCTTGAATCGATTTAATTTTAAACATATTTGTGTCATTTTCAAAATATTTTAAGGGCTTGTTTGTCCATATTTTCTTAAATTTATTTTTTAAAAATTGTTTTTAATTCTTTGACTTAAAAATATTTTTAAAAACAAGTTTTATAAAACATGACCAAATGGGTTCATTTTTTCCTTTTGTTTTTACAAATTGGTGAAAACAAATTCTGTTTATTCTCCAAAATTTGTTTTCTATTTTACTTTATTTTTAAAAATTGTTTCTAAAAAACAATGATCAAACAATGTTAAAAAATTTTTAAAATAGCTTTTTGTTTTTAAAAATATAAAATTATTTTTAAACCACATGATCAAATAAGTTCTAAACTTCCTACCCTGCTCTTTCTTATCTTAAATTTTAATTAGATGTTATTTAAATTTTTTATTCTAGATCTATTTTAGAGCTTTATATAATTTCTAATTATAGATCTAATTTTAAACCATGAGATATTTAAAAATAAAAATAAAAAAATTTGAATTTTAAAATTTTAAAATATATAAAATTACATAGATTGCATTGATTGTAAACTAATTAGGTCATTATCATGTTATATTCATGTTATTTACTTAGTTGGTGGGTGCTAACATTTGAACCAAAAATTAATATGTTTATTAAATATACTAATATGATTATATTTAGAAAAATGTTAAGTAACTTAGAATTTGTACAAAGTGCATGATGAAATCTATATAAATGAATAAATATGTGAAATTAAAGTACAAGCAATATTCTCATAATTGGGTCAGGCATTGAATTAGAAAAGTTATCGGCCCGATGGTTGAACCATAATTGAACTAGTAACATCATAAATATATAATTTATATTTTATTAAATTAAAAATAAATACAAGAAATTAAACATATATAATTAAATTTTTTAATTTTTAATTTTTTATATTTAATATATCAAATTAAATGATAAAGATAAATATAATTTTAATTAAACGGAATATGTATAATATTTAAATATAAAGATATATTTAAGATGGAAAGAAAATTATAATATTTAATTTAATTACGTATGTATGTATTTTGTTATTTTAAAATTTATCATATTAATTAATTTATATCACTTTTATATTTATCATTAATAATTATTATAAAAATAAATGTAGATATGAATACTTATATTTGTTTCTAAGATTAAAATTTAAAAGGAGGATGTATAAGTTTTTTACCATATTATATACTGAAACAACTTTGTAGCTTAGTGGTTCGGACCCAAGTTTAATTCCCCTCCATGCAAGCCTCTTAAGCATAACCTGTCCCACATTGAAAGTCCTACAAACCAAGATATGATATTTATATCTTATTTACATGATTATAAAAATGATACAATGGGCTAGAAGTGAGAGTGTTTGGGTCTTATCGAATCATAAAACGACCCTCACCTATCGAGACTATTGTCTTTATTGAATGAGTTAAGGGATTCATGACACATGACTGGTGAGACTATTGTCTTTATTGAGTGAGTTAAGGGAACTATGACAGGTGAGACTATTGTTTTTACCTAATGAGTTAAGGAATTATGACAATTGACATCTAAATTTTAAAATACCAAATTAAGGGAATCATGACAATTAATTAGTAAATCATAGATACCATTAGTAAACCTTAGATTAAGGAAACCATAACAATTGATTAGTAAACCTTAATCATAGACTATCGTTTTTACTAAATGAGTTAAGGGAACCATGACAATTGACAAGTAAATTTTAGATACCATTAGTAAACCTTAGATTAAGGAAACCGTGACAATCGATTAATAAACTTTAATCATAGACTATTGTCTTTACTAAATGAGTTAAGGGAACCATGACAATTGGTTAGTAAACCTTAGATTAAGGAAACCATGACAATTGACAAGTAAATCTTAGATACCAGATTAAGGGAACCATGACAATTGATTAGTAAATCATAGATACCATTAGTAAATCTTAAATTAAGGAAACCATGACAATTAATTAATAAACCTTAATCATAGACTATTGTCTTTACTAAATGAGTTAAGGGAATCATGACAATTAGTTAGTAAACCTTAGATTAAGGGAATGATATTGGGAACCATGACAATTGATTAGTAAATCATAGATATCATTAGTAAACCTTAGATTAAGGAAACCATGACAATTGATTAATAAACCTTAATTATAGATTATTGTCTTTATTAAATGAGTTAAGGGAACCATGACAATTAGTTAGTAAACCTTAGATTAAGGGAATGGTATCAATTAAGGGAATCATGACAATTAATTAATAAATCATAGATATCAGATTAAGGGAACCATGACAATTGATTAGTAATAAATCATAGATACCATTAGTAAATTTTAGATTCAGGAACCATGAGATCAGTAAATCATAAATACCATTAGTAAACATTAGATTAAGGGAACAATTGTCGGATTAAGGGAACATGATAATTGAAACTATGACAATGGATTAGTAAATCATAGATACCATAAAATAAAAATAAAAAACAAAAAACAAAAACAAAAAATACAAATGTATGTCAAAACAATTACACAATATATACAAAATTAATACATGGGAATAGACAAAATGATTTATTAAAAAGATTTTATTATTTCAAGTATCATAAGACAATTTTAAGAAATCTTGAAAGAATTTGTTTATCAAAAGATTTAATTTTATTCACATTCACATTTATTTTCAAAGAATTTTTCTTGTTTTTTTTATTAAAAGAATTTATTAAGTACAATTTCATTTAAAGAGAAAAGTTTGAATTTGATTTTATTTACAAGGAGATGATTTTTATTTATTTTTACTAGAATGTTTTTTTACAATTTTTATTTTTAAGAAAATATTTAATTTCAAATTTTATTTAAAAGAAATGACTGGCTACAATTTTTTTTTAAAAATTACAAATTTATTTTCAAGAAATATTTCAAATCAAGTTTTATTAAAAAATATTTTTTATATAATTTTTTTTTATAAATTTACTTACAAAAAAGAATATTCCAATTTTATTTTATTTTATAAAGGAATTAATTTTTATTGAAAACAAAGTTCTATAATTTTATTCACAAATCACGAACTCGATTTCCATTTAGGAAAAGTGATTTTACACAGAAAGAGTTTTTACAAAAGAAGATTTCAATTCAATTTTAATTGGAAAATGAATTTTTTTACGAATTTTATTTAAAAAAATATGTTCAACTCAATTTTATTAGTTAAAAGGATTTTTAATAGGGAAAAAACATTTCAAAATTATTTACATTTATTAAAATCAAATTTTCTTTTAAACTTAAAAAAAAACTTTTTTTTTTTAAACTTTCTAAGATGAATTTTTTTTGGAACTTTACATTTATTTGAAAAATGATTTTTGAACCTTTTAAAATAAAAATTATGGACTATTTTTTATTAATAGAAATATTTTCTAAACTATTTTTTATTTAATAAAAAAAATTATAGACTATTCTTATTCAAAAATAATGTTCTGGGTTGTTTTTACTGAAAAATAATTTTATGGTCTTTTATTAAAACAATTTTTTGGATTTATTACAATTAAATTGTTTGGACTATTTTATTAAAACCCATTTTTTGGATTTATTAAAAAACAGTTGGTGGGCCCTTTTTCTTTATAATCTTTTTCTGGCATTTTTATAAAATAAAAAAAATCATTTTCTGGAAAACAATTTTTATTAAAATAAAATTTTGGAACTTTTTTTTATTTAAAAATAATTTTTTACTGTATTTAAAACATTTGCAAAATCGCACCGTGCATGTAGTGAATAATGAATATCCACATCTCAACCTCATATTAGCCCATGCAAAACAGAAATAGCCCATGATCAATAAAAGAAGTATAAGAAACCAAGCCCAATAAAATAGCAAATAAGCCCAAACATGGCAAACAACTTAATAACTTAAAATGACTTTATAACTTAATGATATGATTTAAAGTTAAAAAAAAAATTCAGTACTAAGTAAAAAATAATTAATTTATTTTTTAAGTCTACATATTTATTTTATTTTTTTACCTCCATTTATCATAATTACCTTTACGATATCTTTTGTTATTCCACGACATTCATTATTACTCAACTTCTTTTACCCTAGTTATAATTTACGAGGATAAATATATAAATGTGATGATTTAGGATAATTTTTAAGTTAATTTTATCAAACAACTTTAATACTTAAAAGTAAGAATTAAATAATAAATTTTAAGTCAATAATTTAAGTATAATTTAACTTGAAGTTAACTTAAATCATTAAGTAATAAGTTTTACCTAACACCCCCTAAGATATAAAATAGTTAAACTTTATATATGATATAAACGAATGAAACTCGGGGCTTCAAATACAAAGTAATGAGATTTGAGTTGTTTCGATAGGTATTGAAAAAGTATACTTTGATACTATAATAACACCTATTTAAGAAAATGCGAACTCCGATATCACTAATTTGGTATACTATTGATGGATGATGTCAGACATAATGTCCTTAATCATGACATAACATTAGAATTTCGATTTATTAAAGGTTTCGGATTTAATATTTCCTATTTGTATCTAATTCCTTGTCACCTTCAAATCCAACCCTAAAATCTGTCTATTGGGTCGGAATTACGAACCGAAGCCAAGCAATCTAATATTTTTAGAACCCATTTCTATACATTGATCCTATCTTTATAACCTAAGATTATTATTAAGGGATGTGGTGGAGTCTTGTCTTGAATAGATGCTGCTAAAATTGAACAGTATTTCAGCTCTCGAAGGAAGTCATGGGCTCGCCATAGTCCCAACCATGGGCCACGAATGTTGGGCCAGCATTGCAGGCCCAGACGTTTGTTTGGTGAACCCTCCATGCAATTTTCATCGCATGCCAACTGGTTGTCGAACCAAAAATGTTACTTTTATTGCCATTTCTACGATTCTATACTCCTATTTATTTATCATTTATTATAATAAAATAATAAATAAATTAGTTCACATTATTTTAATTTCTTAAAAGGGATGATATAAAACCCAAATTTAGGGGTGTAACTAAGGTTGATTTGATCGGTTTTTGAAAAAAAAAATGAATTGAACCAATATAATCAGTTATATATGTAACAAAAACTGAACCAACTAGATTTGGAGTGGAAAAAGCAAACAAAACCAAACCTTTTGAGTACAGTTTGGTTCGGTTACGTGAATTGGTTTTGACCCAACTTAATAACATTTTTTAATTCTGAACGTAGTTGTAAATTTGTATTTGTTTTGAGCTTAAATCTCATTAATTTGAGTTTATATTAGGTTATAGTCTAATTTCTTTTTAAAATGAATTGAAACCAACTTGAATTTGATGTTTAAAATATATTAAATGTATTTTGAATTAATTTTACCATAATATAAAAACAATGAATTACTTTAATATAATCTAATATAAAAAAATGATCAAATATTAAAAAATTATATATAAGTTTTAGAATATTGGTTAGGTTTGATTTTTATCGGTTAGGAGATAAGAAAATTGAAAACCGAATTAACAAGATTGATTTTAAAAATTCTCAAATTGAATCAACCTTTTTTATTTTTGAAAACCAAACCAAATATGATTGATTTGAATCGATTTTGTTGGTTTTTTTGGTTTTGCTTATACTCTTACCCAAATTTGTGAATCTAATCCTTCCATATTTTTATTTGTAACTCATTTTTTATGTAAGTGCTTTTTATCACTTTCAACTGGAATTTAAAAGATACATAAAAAAAAAAAGTGATGATATTTTTGTTGAGGTGGAAAAAGATGGAGGGTTAAGTTTCTAAATTTGGATTTTCATTAAGGGAATCGGGGAAATTGGAAATTACAATGTTGACTCTTTTGTGTTGATGAAATGTAACCTAAATAATTAAATAGGCCATTCTATCCATAAAAGATTGTATAAAAATAAGGAAATTTAAATGGGGTAGTGACTGATGATAATAAAAAACTAAATGATAATGAGGGTGATTATGATAAGAAAATCATTGGAAAAACTTGTTTTGAATTAAAATTAATTGCAATGTATGAAATTATACAAATGATTTTATATTTGTTATTAATCATTTTGTAACTTAACACAATGAAGATGGATTTCATTTTCATAAAGAAAACCAAGATTTTGTTTATTTTATACAAATATAAATATGTCAAGAAAATCATTATGTTGAATGATAATAAATTTATTAATTTATTTTATATATATATATATATATTTTTTATCTTTGTCATCATAAATTTCATGCTTTAGTATTAGTATTATTGCCACATTCTTCCTGCCTTAATTATACCTTTCGTACTTTGGTTACATTTTTTATATACCTAAGTCACATTTTTTTGAATCTATGTTGATCATATTTTCTGTATTTTAGTGTTTTGGTCATATAGTTTGTACCATATTATCATAGGCACATTCCTCGTCATTTGGTTATATTTTTTGTATTCTAGTGATATTATGTGTACTTAAGTTATACTGTTAATATCTTAACACTTTAGTCACACATTTCATATCTTATTAATATTTTTTGCATTCATAACTTAATTTAATACCTTAATAACATTTTTTTTACATTTGTCATATTATTTGTATCTTTGTCATATTTTTCCAACCGTAATACCTTGATCACATTCTTTACATCATAATTATATTCTTTGTATTTAGGTTATACTTTTTGTACATAATACCTTAATCATATTTTTCATACCTTAGTCACATATTTTGTACCATATTCACATTTATTGTATTGGCATGTGCAAAATTTTGTGTATTTTGGTAATGGAAGTTGTGATTTTTATTACTTCTTTTGGAACTTTATATTAAAATGTAGATGAGTTATACAAAGAAAGAAATAAAAAAATATTCCATATATATATATATATATATTAAGAGAATTTGTAAATATTTGATTTCTCTAGATTTATGGAAATATTGATGGGAGTATCTTCCTAACTTTTATGAACTTGATTCCATGTATCTCCATATTTTGACTTTGTGTATCTCCTTGAATATTTTGATTTTGTGTATATCTTTCAGTATTTCCTTTAACATACACCTCAAGCTAGGGTGAGAATGAGTATGGATGCCTAGCTTGTCTTGAAACATTGTGAAGATATCCTTTGACAAAGATTTGATAAAAATATCATCAAGTTGAGAGTGCGTGGAAACATAGAGAGTGACAAAAAGCATCTATAACCGTCTTCTCATATAAAATGATAATCAAACTCAACATGTTAGAACGAGCATGAAACATAGGATCAATGGTCATGTAAAGATCACTAACATTGTTACAAAATAATTGTGGTAATGTTGAGAAGGACACACCGATATCTCATAAAAAATAACTAATCCAAGTCAACTCAACTGCAAAGAAGACTAAAGAACGATGCTTTGTCTCGATGCTTGAGTGAGCAATTGTTGATTGTTTCTTTGAATACAAAGAGATACAATTTGCTCTAATTAATATACAATAATATATGGTGATCTTTCTTATAATAGGACAACCTCCCTAATTAATATCGCTAAATCCATAAAGGGATATTGAATTGGCAGAAAAATAATCTAAACCAAATTGTTAGGTTCCTTTAAGGTATTTAAGATGCACTTTACAACCATCCAGTGAGTCATAGTAGGGTTATTGAATTATTGACATACTCGATTAATTGAAGGACTCCAACAATATTTTAGAAAGCAGTAACATCAGTTAAGACATTGTCTAAAGCAAAAGACTTATCTACAAGAGCCTAATGTGTAGTAATGGAATTATTGCTAAGCATCTTAATTCTTAAAAGTAAGTCATGTATATTTTTGTTGAAAAAAAAGCCTATTCTATCAAAATATTTAATCTTTACACCAAGAAAATCATGTAAAGTGTCAAGATCTTTAATCGCAAATTCATGACCAAGTTGCCAAAGGAGACTTGCATAAATTGATTATTGTTGCCTGCAATAAGAACATCATCCATATAAATGAGGAGAACTGCAATAATATCCTGAGTGTGATAAATAAACAAAGACGAGTTTGCTTTGCTACAATAGAAACCAAGTTGGGGATAACATTGCGGGAGAAAATCAAACTAAGCACAAGGCGTTTGTTTCAAACCATATAATGTTTTCTTTAATAAACACACATAATCAAGAAAAAGATAATCAATAAATCCCAAGGTCGCTCTATGTAGACTATCTCCTTTAGATACCCATGCAAGAATGCATTTTTTTATGTCCAATTGGCGCATGCTCCAATTAAAAGAGAAAGAAAGTGTTATGATAAGGTGAATGTTGGTTAGTTTAACCACAAGGTTGAGAGTTTTATCATAGTCCACTCCTGATACTTGTGTGAAACCTTTTGCAACTAAATGAGCCTTAAAACAATCAATAAAACCATATTCTTTATACTTAATATGATATGCCCATAGAGTTGATATTGATTCCAAATGGAAAGAGTAGCAAGAACTTGTGAAAAATCCTCAAGTTGGTAGGAATAATTAAAACTATGCTAACAATTAATAACAAGATGATTTGGTTTTCCATAAATTTAACAAGTTATTTTACTGCCATTATTTGAGTCAATAGGATGTTGTTGTTAATGTCTTTCTTTTGATTGGGTTATATTATTATTTGACCATTTGGGAATGTTGTCATTGCTTTGAGGATTATGGTTACCATTATAGCGCCCAACAGGTGTGAATTTTCTTCCACTTGAGTTGAAATTTCTTTTATCCCTTTGGCCATTTCAACTACAATTAACCTCATTGTCCAAAGAAAACTTGTGCATGCTTTAAGAATGTTTTCTCCTCATTTTGGGTGATGAGTGATTGTTCATGTCTTTGAGAGCTAGCATAAGCTGGCTAAATGAAGGATAATGTGGCTATGTCCTAAGCCATAAGCAAATTGGAAAACTTTGTCTTGGTCTAAAGTTGACTTCTTGATTGTGACGAGATTATTACATATATTTTTGCAGTCTCTTAAATATTCTTCAAGAAACTGTGGTCTCTTTTTGAAAGTTGTCAACATATTTTTTATATTTTTTTTTACTATAATGGGAAGCAATTGCTTTTTAAGAGATGTTCATACTTCATATGTTGTTTCAACACTAAAGATTATGCTCAAAACTTCTTCTTTCATAGTTCCAAGAAGCCATGAAATAAGAAATTTGTCATTATTTATCCATAGTTGGTATTGTGGGTTAGGATTGTTGTTGCCCTCATCATCCTTAATTTCTTTAATAGGTTTTTTTTTCCATTTAATAAATAATGGAGAATATTGAGACCACAAACTAAGGGAGTGAATTGATTTTACCACGATAGGGAGTTTATAGTTTTTAACTTGTTAGAAATGAAACTAAAACTTCGGCAAAATAACTAAATACTAAGTTCAGATTTTGCATTTAGGAATGAGGAAAAGGTTAAAGAAGATATATTTTGGCTTTGTAAGTTCATGGCTTTGATACCATGCAAAATTTTGTGTATTTTTGGTAATGGAACTTGTGATTTGTATTACTTCCTTTGGAACTTTATACTAAAATATAGATGAGCTATACAAGTAAAGAAATAACAAATATTCCTAAAAAAATATATACAAGAAAATATCCTAAAATTGAGAGAATTACATATTGCAAATATTTGATTTATTTAGATTTATGGAAATGTTGATGAGAGTGTACTTTATGTGCTTGTGTATCTCTTTAGATATTTTCTTTAACAGTATCTAGGTCATACTTTTTCTACTTTAGTATATTAGTCCCATTGCTCGTACTAAGTCACATTTTTTATACCTTAATTACATTATTAATTTGTATATAATATGATTATAATTTCATATATATATATATATTCTCATATCCATGTTACAATTTTTACATGTTAATAGGTTAACTACATTTTTACTATTGTTTTAACTTTATACATTCATCACATTATTTATTTTATTATTATTATTATTATTATTTTACATTTAGTTTCCATGAATCACAAGGGAAAAAGAAAAGGCAAAATCACTGGTCGAACATATGATTATTTTTTCCTCCATAGAATTCTTTGAAAAAGTTACTGATTTTTCCTTTTAGTTGTATTTATCGTTTTTTGAATAGAATATTGAAATCTTTTGTATATTACCTTTTTTGTAGACTTTTGGGACAAGGAAAATGTAGAACTTAAAAAAAAAAATGTTGGTAGTGTGCTTGTATTTTTTTTTTTTTTTCATTTATTGTTTTGATATCTAAGATATTTTGACAACTTTTTAGGGCATCGAATCACAAACAAATAATAAAAAATATTATGAAAAAAAAAAGGTAGTTTTGTGCACTTTATGGAAAAGAGTGAACGAATGGTGGGAACTTAGGTGTGTCCCGCCACATATTATTGAAAAGAGTGGACCAATGATAGGAACTTGGGGTTAAAGGTGTACGTGCTCCTCCCATTGCCAGTAACTTTTTTTCCAAAATATCTCCTATATTTATATAAACTATCAAAAATGGTGAAGTCGTTAATTTCATTGTTCACACATCAGCCCAACTTGCATTTCTAGTACCTTTATTACTATATAACAAAAATACCTAATTTGTAGAACATTTTAAAGAATTAAGTTAAAATAAATGCTAGAGTTCACATTGCCTCATTCAAATGAAAGTTAGATAGCTAAAAACCATCAAAAGTCAACACCAATATCTTTTTTCTTCTTCTTTGGTGGATGGCTTTAATGTTTTTTCTCTATGATGAGAAAACAAATATACAAACATATTATTTATATATAGGATTATGATATAAATAATCGAGATCAAGGAATAAGTAATGAAATTAAAATATAAATGTATAAAATAAGGAATAAGTAATGAAGTCAAATTTATAGGTATTGAAAAATTTGACTTGAAAAGGTCACGGTAGTACATAAAAGTATGTGTAACATTTATGATACCTTGATTTAAATGGGCGTAGAAAAGCATATCTAATCTACATGGAAGGTAGTCATGTGTACAAGCTTCCTCTCATCCCGTGTCTATCTCTTCTTAAACAAAATACTAATTTTTTTTGCATATTATCTTTTTTGTAGACTTTTTCGACAAGGAAAATATAGAATTTAAAAAAAAAAATTTGGTGGTTGACTTGTGAAAACTTCTTAGGGCATCAAAATAAAAAACAAATGATAAAAAATATTGTGAAAAAAAATTTGGTTTTGTGTACCCGATTGAAGAGAGTGGAACGATGGTACGAACTTGGGGTTAAAGGCATGCCACTGTAATTGGCAAATATTATTGAAAAGAGTGGATCGATTATGGAAACTTGAGGTTAAACGTGTGCTATATATATATATATATCTTTCCAAAATATCTTCTACTTTGTAAATATCATATATGGTGAAGTTGTTAATTTCATTGCTCATATATTAGCACGACTTGCATCTCCACTACCTTTGTTGTTATATAATGAAAACACCTAATTTGTAGAAAATTTTAAACAATTAAGTTAAAATAAATGGAGGAGTTCACACTGCACCATTTAGATAGAGGTTAGATTGCCAAAAACCATCAAAGGCCAACACCAACCTTTTTTTTCTTCTTTGGTGGATGACTTTGAATGTTTTTCCTCTGTGGTGAAAAATGCTTTAAAATTAAGTGAAAGGAAAATAATAAGGTGTGGAAAAATTTATACCTATTAAGTTTTGAATATGGTTTTTTGGTAAAATATGATAAAATTTAGATCATTGAACAAATATATAAACATGTTATTTATATATAGGATTATAATATAAATAATTGAGATCAAAGAATAAGGAATGAAATTATTATATAAATATATAAAATAAGTATAAAATAATGAATGAGTGATGACATCAATTTTATAGGTATTGAAATATTTGACTTGGAAAGGTCATAGTATGTAGTACATAAAAGTATACATAACATTTATGATACTTTTGATTTAAATGGGGTGTAGGTAAGTATATCTACATCAAACTTCAAAGGTCTTGTTAAATTGGGATAGACAAAATAACTCAATACATGTGCCACAAAATAACAAGCTCCACCATCATCATAGTCATGTGTAGAGACTTTCTCTCATCTTGTGTCTCTCTTTTTAAGTAGAATGTTGAAATCTTTTGCATATTATCTCTTTTGTAGACTTTTTCGACAAGGAAAATATAAAACTTTTTATAAAAAAAAATATTGGTAGTTGGCTTGTCAAAACTTCTTAGGACATCAAAGTTATTTTGATGCCCTAAGAAGTTGGGCATCAAAATATTCAAAAGATGATTTGACAACTTCTTAGGGCATATAATCGCAAACAAATAATAAAAATTATTGTGAAAAAAATGTGATTTTGTGCACTCTATTGAAGAGAGAGTACGAAGGTAGGAACTTAGGGTTAAAGGTATGTCACTTCAATTGGCAAATATTATTGAAGAGAGTGGACCCGTGATGGGAACTTGAGGTTAAACATGTGTCCCTCCAATTGCCAAATATTAGGATCTATATATATATATATATATATATATATATATATATATATATAGAGAGAGAGAGAGAGAGAGAGAGAGAGAGAGAGAGAGAGATTATATAAAATACAATATATGGTGAAGTTGTTAATTTCATCGCTCACATATTAGCACGACTTGCATCTCTTGCACCTTTATTGCTATATGATGAAAACGCCTAACTTGTAGAAAATTTTAAACAATTAAGTTAAAATAAATGCTAAAGTTCACATTGCCCCATTTAAATGGAGGTTAGATAACCAAAAACCATCAAAAGCCAACATCAACACCTTTTTTTTTTCTTCTTTGGCCGATGAATTTAATGTTTTTTCTCTATGGTGAGAAATGCTTTAAAATTAAGTGAAAGGAAAATAATAAGGTATGGAAGAATTTATACCTATTAAGTTTTGAATATGGTATATTTGTAAAATATGATTAAATTTGAATTACTGAATAAATATATAAATATATTATTTATATATAGGATTATGATATAAATAATTGAGATCAAGGAATACGAAATGAAATTAAAATATAAATATATAAAATAAGTATAAAAAAATGATTGAGTAATGACATCTATTTTATAGGTATTGAATATTTGACTTGGAAAGGTCATAGTAGTACATAAAAGTATATGTAACATTTATGATATGTTTAATTTAAATGGGGTGTAAGCAAGTATATCTACATCAAACTTCAAATGTCTTGTCAATGTAGGATACAGAAAATAACCCTATACATATGTCACAAAATCACAATCTCTACCATCATCATAGTCATGTATACATACTTCCTTTCATCGCGTGTCTATCTTTTTTTAAGCATATACTGAAATCTTTGCATATCATCTTTTTTGTAGACTTTTCTAACAAGGAAAATATATATAGAACTTTAACCAAAATATTGGTAGTTGGTTTGTGAAAACTTCTTAGGGCATCAAAGATTTTTGATGCCATAATAAGTTGGGCATCAAAATATTCAAAAGATAATTTGACAATTTCTTAGGGCATTAAATCACAAACAAATAATAAAAAATATTGTAAAAAAAAACAGAAAAAAAAAGTGGTTTTGTCATTTGTGCACCCTATTAAAGAGAATGGAATGATGGTAGGAACTTGGGGTTAAAGATATGTCACTTCAATTAGCAAATATTATTGAAGAGGGGACCGATGGTAGGAACTTGAGGTTAAACGTGTGCCTCTCCGATTGCCAAATATTAGGATATATATATATATATATTGATCTATTTATCTATATATTTATCGACACACATACGATGAAGTTATTAATTTCATTGCTCATGTATTTGCATGACTTGCATCTCTCTAGTACCGTTGTTGCTATATGATGAAAACACGTAATTTGTAGAAAATTTTAAACAATTAAGTTAAAATAAATACTAGAGTCCACATTGCTCCATTTAGATGGAGGTTAGATAGCCACAAATCATCAAATGTCAACACCTAACACCTTTTTTGTTTTCTTCTTTGGTGCATAATTTAATGTTTTTCCTTCGTGGTGAGAAATGCTTTAAAATTAACTAAAAGAAAAAGAATTAAGATATAGAAGAATTTATACCCACCTATTAAGTTTTGAATATGGTATATTAGTAAAATATGATTAAATTTAGAGAACAAATATATAAATATATTAGTTATATCTAGCATAATGATATAAATAATTAAGATCAAGGAGCAAGGGATGAAGTGAAAATATAAATACATAAAAAATGATGGAGGAGTGATTAGGTCAATATTGAAAGATTTGACTTGGAAAGGTCAGTACATAAAAGTAACATTTATGATAAGATGATTGAAAAGGGTCCAGGCAAATATATGTACATCAAAAGTCTTGGTAAGGCGGGATTGAGAAAATAACTCTACACGTGTTACAAAATCATAGAGGCTTGGCCGCCATCATATTCATGTGGACAGACTTTTCTTCATTTTCTTCAACAATGCCCAAATTCCAAAAAAAGAAAATATTGCAGGCATTTCTACTGAAACATAAAGAAAAAGGTTTAGAGAGAGCATCTCCAATAATTTATTTATTTCAGAATCATCTCCGTGGAACGTAGACTACAGTTCAGAAATAAGAAACAATAAGAAAAAGATCACCCAAGGATGACTACGGTGCAGGACTGTAGCACATAGTTTATCACAAACGCTTCATGAGTTGATCAGTGACTCAGTGAGCCGCTGGTGCAGACACACTGTGCAAGACAACAGTCTCAACCGTGAGACCTGGTCCGAATCCAAACAGTACCCCCCATTCCAACCCTTCACCTGTGCTGCCTTTCCCTTCTTCAATTGACTTTTTCCTCATTTCGTCCAGGATAAACAACACGCATGCACTCGACATGTTCCCATACTCGCTCAGAACGTGCCGAGTTGCTCTCAGTTTCTCTTCCTTCAGACCCAGCTTTAACTCAACCTGGTCTAAAATTGCTGGGCCGCCGGGGTGAGCTATCCAGAACAAGGAGTTCCAGTCGCTGATGCCTATCGGAGTGAAGGCTTCCACCAAGCTCTTTTCTATGTTCTTGGAAATCAACCCTGGGACGTCTTTCAGTAAATGAAAGGTGAGGCCCACTTCACGCAAGTGTCCGTCGATTGCTCCTTCGGAGTCAGGGAGGATGGTCTGAGCCGCGGAGACGAGCTCGAACAGTGGGCGTTCAATTTTGGTATCCGGGTCTGCGCCAATGATAACGGCAGCTGCACCATCACCGAAAAGTGCCTGACCCACGAGGGAGTCCAAGTGGGTGTCAGACGGGCCTCGGAAAGTGACAGCTGTGATTTCAGAGCAGACGACCAGAACACGAGAGCCGGCGTTGTTCTCGGCGAGATCCTTGGCAAGGCGGAGGACGGTGCCACCGGCAAAGCAGCCCTGTTGGTACATCATCAGCCTCTTGACGGAGGGTTTGAGGCCTAGCAGCTTGGTGAGTTGATAGTCAGCACCGGGCATGTCAACACCGGAGGTGGTGCAGAAGACAAGGTGGGTGATCTTGGATTTGGGCTGGCCCCATTCTTTGATGGCCTTGGCAGCAGCTTCCTTGCCAAGCTTTGGTACTTCAACCACCACCATGTCTTGACGGGCATCAAGAGATGGGGCCATGTAGGCACAGACGTTGGGGTTCTCCTTGAGAATTTCTTCAGTGAGGTGCATGTAGCGTTTGTTTATCATGGATTTTTCACCTGTAAAAACCAGTAAAATAGTATCAAATAACCATCATCAGTATCAGATACTCGCCTATTTCCCATGCACTGAAATTGGCTCCATGCACAATACCATTCCTACCAAAAAAACAAACAAACAAGGATTACAGATTTAATCCATTAATAAGGCACGTACACATGCGCTTGAACTTCTCCTTCAACTCGGTCATGTGCTCACTGTTGGTGATCCGGAAGTAGTAATCCGGGTAGTCTGCCTGGTAGACGCAGTTGGCCGGAGTGGCCGTGCCAATAGCCAGAACCGTGGCGGGACCCTCAGCTCTCTGGGCCTTTCTAATTTCCGCAACTGACACCATTGTTGGCTACCTGCTTCACTGGCTTCTACCTCAATTTTGCAGGAGACCAAGAGAGAATGCCGATGCCAAGACTGAGGAGTTGGGTGAATTTTTATACGACAGAATTGGTAGGTTGGACAGTAGGGCAGGTAGCTGACCACGTGAGCTTGGGGTTAGGCCATGTAAAAAACGGTAGATATGCTTCCACGTTTCTACTCCAAGGTTTTTGCCTTGAGATTACTTTTAATATTCTTTGACTCTGAATCTCCCAGTCCCATGGTGACATTTTTTTCCTATTAATTAACAACCCCTTTTCGCTGAAAATTAGGTACCCAGAACTTTGGGACTGTTAGATGATGCTGTTTCTTTCACTTTATTTGACAAGACAAATAACTTCTAATTTCACATCCGCAACAAACAGGCCCTTATGCATGGGTGATAATTTTTCTTTTTTCATTAAAACTTGACTAGAAATTGGAAGTGTGCATATTTAAAAAGGTGATTTTTAATTAGATTAAACTAGAAAAGAAAAAAAAAATTCTGAAAATATCTTTTCTGAAAAGGATTTCCATCTCAATGCAGAAAGTTTAATGCTATGAAGTGATTGTTTTGGTCTTTGTAGCTTACCATACAAGGTACAACAATGTGACAGCCTATGTGAGGCTAGTATTTCAAGATTAATTATCTCCATTTTTTTTTTAAATTGAAGGGTTTAATTTATGTCCTATGTCCTATCATTTTATTAATTATAATACTAATTTGAAAAAAAAAATGTGAAGCAAATAAGAAAATTGGAATGAAAAAAAAAAAACTCAACTAACTTATTTTTATACATTTCTTTAAATTTATTTTATTTAATTAAATAATTTTAAAATATATAAATTTTTAACAAGTTATATTTGATTTTCTTCCAATCTTTTTTATAGTAAAATCAAATATGAATTTTTTATTGTGTACTTTTGGGGAATAAAGATAGCGTTAATGATTCATTGTGAATTGGTGTGACGTATGGCCTAAAAGTACATAAGAATATGGCTAGGCATTGAAAGGGAAGGTAAGGTGCTCGGTGGTAGATTGTTTTAATGGCCGCACAGTACGTGTACGTGACTTGCCACCGGCCAGTCCCAGCGGTGTTAGATGAGGAATTAAATGTGGCGCCACAGTAAGGTTAATTAGCCACATCGTGGGTTTGTCAATAGTTGATTGGAGACTTTATGGGTGGTCCAGACCAATTATCATGTTTGTATGTATGCCTTTGTCCTATTCATAGAATAAATGCCTCTTTTTCTTAGAGTACTTTGACATGGAAAACATCCTACAATCCAAAGTAAACCCCCTTTTTCTTAGAGTCTATACTTTGAAATGGAAAACATCCTACGGTAGAAAGTAAACCTCATCATCCTAGGAACTCACTTATTGGGATTTTTTATTGCCATGAGAGTATTTGACACTATGACCAATTTGAGATTAATCTCATAATCAAAAAGTTATGATTGAAGTTTAAATTACCTTGAAAATTTCAATTGCCTTGCTTATTTTGATTGTCGTGAAAGTATTTGGCACTATGACCAATTTGAGATTATTCCCATAATTGGAAAGCCACTATTAAAGTTCAAACCGCCTTAGAAAATTCCATTGCCTTGGTTATTCTGATTGCCATGAAAGTTTTTGATTGTCATTATTATTATTATTATTATTATTATTATTATTAATTTCAAGGGGTAGCTTTGATTGTCTTAAGCTTTTGATTTATTTATTTATTTAATTTTATGGTGTTTGTTAGTGTTTCTTGTAGCCTGAGCACTTGAGGAGCCAAGTAAGGCTTGGGGGGCACCTACCAAATCTAGTTCTTGCAATATGAGGATTTGAAAACAAGACTGATAATGCACCGATGACAAATCTTGATCATTAGGCTAAAGTCCATACATGCATTAAAAGTTGCCCCGAATGAAATTATTGACTCCATCATCATTGAGCCTGAGCATTCTATTATAGGATTTGTTGGCATATGTTTTCCCTAATTTGATGCATATGTCACTCAACACTGTTGTAAAGGCAATTAGGGGAGCCACAAAGCCAAATATTGAAACAAGAATGGCATGGAGAATAGTCATGTCATTTCCAAAGTTTGCAATTCAAATAGAGTCCGGATATGGAAGTTGTTCCATTGGGTTTGTGATGGTGTTTGGTGGACATGGTGTGGTTCCATCCATGAAACCAATTAGATCATAACCAAAGAGTAGATTAGTAAATTGTTACTCTAGGAAGCTTAGTTCCCTTTGAGAAGTTTGAAGCCTGTCAATGTCAATATTGATAGATATCAAAATATTTGGTTATGATGACTTTAACATGCTATCATTTTCGCTTTGTTAACTTCTAGTTGCTTTTTTTCTTTTTTTTTCTATATGTGTGTGCTGATGCACATGAGATCGATAAGTTAAGAAGTGTTAAGTTCTTTGTATATAAAACTTAATGATAATTAAGTTTAAGTAAATATTATGGTCAAGAACTTAAATAGAATTAATTTTTTTATAAATGAATCCAATATTATTTTGAATTAAAATCTTAAATAAGAAATTCACCTTAGTTAACTTTTTGTAAATGAAATTTAACCATAATACAAACTGTTACTCAAGATAGTTCACCGAGTAGAAGTAATTAAGTTAATTTCACTGGAAAGAACAATATCTCTTTTTCCTTCTTTCTTGTTCTTTTGTACATTGCGAGTCCTAAGGATACTGTACTTTGCTTTCCATTTTTCTCCCTTAAATTTAATGGACTGGGTCTTAACCCTAGTTTTTTTTAAAATATATATTAATTAATTAAAAACTCTAAATACGAACTTAACCCTAGTTAAGCTCTATGTAAATAAAATGTAATTATAGTATAGTTTAGAATCTTCTTGGCTCATATGTTTATATTTTTAATAAATGAAACTTAACTAATTTAAGAGAATATTTTTAATGAAAATTTGACTTTAATTAAATTTTTTAAATGAAACTTATTGTCAGTGCAATTCAAGTCAATGTACCATGAGTAAGAACAAGAAGGAGAATGAGTTTTCATGTGTATCTTTTTTCTTTTTTCTTTTCTTCTCCTGTGAATGATGGCAATGAAAGTGAAAATGAGGGGTTATCAAGAGATCAACGTCATCTAAGAAAGTGAAATAAGACACTATGAAATAAGAGGAGGTTTTCATAGAGCATCAACAACTAAGAAAGGATACTAAATTAAAAGCATGTGGGTCTTCCAAAGACAATTAGAAAGAAAGTTGAAAAAAAAAAAAACATGATGGGTTTCTGTTGATCCTAAAATTTGTTTCAATTTTATTTTTACATTAATTTTGAGTTCAATTTTATCCTTAAATTTTAAATTTTAATTATATATGATATTTTTTACTCACTCACTCTTTAATTCTTAATTTTTATTATTTTATAAAGTGTTTTATTACTATTTTTATTTATTATTATTTTTATTATTATATTATATTATATATATATATATTCTCTTTCTTCTCTCATCCATCCACCTATCCCCGCTTACCTCCCACGTCCAAGCCATACCCATATCTTCTCTCTTTCTTTATTTTAAGAATTTTTTTCTTTTTTATTTCTTCTCCCCTCATTCTCGATTCGGCACCCATTTTTCTCTTGTTTTTTTTTTTTTTTTTTTTTTTTTTTTGCTTCTTCTCTAATGGCTCTCTCTTCCCACAGACTCCCAACACCCACACACGGTCGGCCCCCATTTAGTCTCCTTTTCCATTTTTCCTCTTCCTACCCACACACTGCCACTCACGAGACCACCCTCACGTCCCCATTTTTCTTTTTTTTTCTTTTTTTCCTATTGTTATTATTATTCTTGATTTGATTTTAATAGTGATTATTATTTGTGATATTTGAATTATTGAATTAATATAAAATTTAAGTTTTGTTAATTAATATGAAATTTGGGTTAATTTGTTATTGGAGAATTAATTTGAAATTTGTTAATTTGGGTTAGATTAGTTGATAATTTATATGGTTATACTCATTTGAAATATTTAATTTAGATATAATATAATATTGTGGTATATTTTGAATGTGAGTTTGCATATTAAATTAGGTTTGGATTATGAGATATTAAATTTAGTTTTAATATGATTTATTTTAATTTATCATGTTTTGAGTTTAATTAATTGAGCTTATACTTTGGCTATTAATTTGAAAACTCTATATTAGGGTCTATAACATGTGAGATATTTTTGTTGGGTTATATTTGCTAATTTGGGTCCATTTTTAATTGGTGAAATTTGTTTAACTAATTTGAAATTTGAATTTGGATTTGAATATTTATTGCAAATTTTATACATTTCTAGATATTTATATTTAGGCTATTTTTGTTTTTGTATAGACCCATTTTGCAATTATGTTGGCTAAGTACGAATTTATAACACGTGGAGTACGGAATTTCATGGAAGAAAGTGAGACTTGAAAAATCATAGAAACACATTGAACTTGTTATAAGCTTATTTGGGTACATATTTGATTTCTCACTTATATTTAGTTTTATTTCTATTGGTTTCTCTAAATATTTGTTTGTGTATATTTACTTGTTATGTATAGAATTGAATATCGAACAAACCATAAATTTTATTTGAATAAGAGGAATAATTCAATAAATATGTTTTAATAAAGTAGTTCAGAAAAATGCTTTTAGAAAAATCCAAAAAAAAAATGTTTTTAATATAATTTGAAAAAAAATTTAATAATAATTGTCCAAAAATTGCTTTTAATAAAATTATCCAAAAATTATTTTGTAAATAAAGTTGTCCCAAAATTTTTTTTTAATAAAATTGTCCAAAAAATTTTTTTTTTATAAATAAATTCTATTTTATTAATTAAAATGGGATTAAAAGTAATTTTTAGAAATAGAGGATTTAAATTTTTTCTTTTTAATTAAAAATTCGTTTGAAAATAAAGTTATATTTTTTTAATAATTTGTATAAGTCACTTTTCTTAAATTAAAATAAATTGAAATACTTTTTTAAAAAAAATTGTAAAAATCCATTTTTTTTCTAGTAAAAGCAAGTAAAAATAATTTTTGTGTCAAAATTAAAATTTTGTATAAAAAAAATTTTGATACAATAACTGTAAATAACTTTTATGAAAATTGAATACAAATAAAATTGAGAAAATAAATTCACTATTTTTTGTAAATAAATAAATTGAAATCATTAATTCAAAATCATTTTTAATAAAATCCTTTAAAATTTATTGAAAACTAATTTTTTTTAATATCTTTTTTTTATTTAGTTCAATAAATCATTTTACACAATTCTCTTGTTATTTATTTTGTGCATTCTTGTAATTAGATTTCATCATTATTTTTGTATATATTGATTTTTACTATAACTTGTACATACTCATTTGCATTATTATTTTCTTGGTATTCATAATTAATTAATTAATTGTCACATATATGGGCTTAGAGGAGTGTTACAGCTCACCATCATACCTTCTCAATAGGTAACATGACCTCTAGATTCTGTTTTGCAAATATGTCTTTTCTAAATAAGGAGTCACACAGGATTTTATTTCTCATTTAAAGATAATATTTTATTTTAATTCGACAGCGAAACCCCTTCTACAAGGTATCACGTAAGCTCCATCCAACGAGAAGCTTAAAAGTAAAAAAAAAAAATTATGTATATACTTTATCTTAATATAAAATAATATAATTTATCTATATTGTGTAAATTATTTATTCAAAATGAATTTTTTTATTACGTCATAAATTGTGTTGTGTTTTGTGTATTGACAAATTTGTTCTTTTTATTTTGGTATGAGATCGTTTTAGATAATGATTTACTCTTTATTGAAAATTTGAGGTTGTTTATTGACCAATCAAAATGTCACAGGTAATTCTAAAAAAGTTTGAATAAAAGCAAATGAGTTTTGAAAGTGTAAGGGTTGGATCAAAATTTTAAAACTAGGGTAAAAAATTTTAAGTTCTTTTTTGAAAATTTGTAGTACTCAAGTGTTGGCCAAAGTACTCAAGCAGTGAAATCAATGCTCAAGTGGCTATCTAAAAGCACTCAAAATAATCAAGTAGTGGTTTAGTCCATTTGAACACTTGTTCCTGACTTTGTTAGTTTCTAATAGACCGCATTTTGGAAAATTGAGAATTTATCTTTTTAGGAAAATTTCGTTTTTGATCCTCTAAGGTCTTTGGACATAGCCTATGTATACCCTACTTAAATTCATTTTAGAGTTTGATGCTCTCATTAAAATAAAATAATAAAAAAAAAAGACCCTAACTTTCCCATTTTTAAAATCTCTCAAAGAAGAATTGAACTAATTCTAAGTTGGTGAAGAAGACCTATATCCCCTTGGGAGCTAAGACAAAATCCACTAAAGTACTCAAGATGTTATGTCACGAACGTGGATCGTAGCATAAGTTCTAAAGAGTAAATCTTGAGGAAACGTCTATCAGGTAATTTTATGTATTATAATTTCATATAGTAAATTGTTCATTCGAAATTTCATAACCCATGATTTTTTATCACCATACTTTATGTGGGGGTTTTCCATCTAAAATATTTTATTTCCCCAGGGTTGATTGTTTTTTTTTTATTATTATTCTAAAAGAATTAATTGAATATTTCAACTCTTGTATTAAAATCTTTAAAAAAAAACACCTATTCAACCTCTTTAGGTGTTACCATATTGGATCTTAGGTTTTTCTCTTTTAAATTTAAAGTATTTTAAATTTTATGAGTGATCATGGTGAGGTCTAGGAGTAACAAAATTTGATATGATTCGTTAACTTAACTCGAATTCAACACATTTTTCGATGGGTTTGAATTAAGTATAATTGTATTTGAGTCAAATTTGTGTCTACTTGCATAACTCATTTAATAAACAGTTAGTTTTTAGGTCAACCTATGTAACATGAATTTCATTCAAATTGACAAATTTAATCATTGTGCTTATTAATCTAATTAAAATTTTTTAACTATTTAATTCATTTTAAATTTATTTTTAAATAAATAAGTCAATTGAATCATAAACATATCATTAATCATATAGATTAATCCAAAAACTAACTTAACTTAATTATTAAATAGAAAAAATTAATTATTAAATGACTTTAATGGATTATATTACTTGTTTAATAATTAAGTAGTATTTGAGTTTATATTTTTAACATTATTATTCATGTCGGGTTTGGATTAACCTATATAGTAAAATATCTAGACTTTGATTCAATACGAACGCGACCTACTAACACGAATGTCACTCATAATAAGCTTACCAAATTTCGAGCAAACTTCATACTCCAAATTTCATTTATATGCATTTTAATGAAATATACTCAAATTCTTTTCTTTAATAAAATTTGCCAACATATTAAAAAGCATATTATACAAAGAATATCTTGATTTGTAGAACTAAAGCTTTAGATAAATTTCTAAAAGTTTATGATAAAAATAAGTTGTTTTGAAAATATATTTGAAATGTTTTTGTTATTCTTTATAAAGTATTTTTTGAATTTCACTTTTTATATCATGTATAAGTGTATGGGATTTGAGATATTTAGGATTTATTTGAAAATTCATTTTTAAAGCATTTATGAAAAACGGTTTTGAAAACAGGTGGATAAAAGTATGTTTAGAAACATAAAATGTTTTTGGTCTATTTTTTTATATATTTTTTAAATATGTTTTTAAAATAACTTTTATCTATAATACTTTATTTTTAATTATTTTTCTTATTTGTATAATTATTTTTTTTAAAGCAACCTTTAAAAACACAAGTGAAAACAATAAATAAATAAATAAAAACTAGAAGATGTTTTCTCAAAACACTTTTGAACATATTTGGTAACTGTTTTCAAGAACGGTTTCCTATTTTCCAAAACAAAAAAACACGTTTGGTAATCAAATTTTTTTTTATATTTTATGTTCTTAAGAATATAAAATATAGTATTTTTAAAAAATATTTTTTAGTTATTTTCTATTTTTTCACTTGTTTTTTAAGATTGTTTTAGAAAATAATTATGCAAGCATGTAGAATAATTAAAAATAAGGCACTAGATATATAAATTATTTTTAAAATATATTTAAAAATAAGTTAAAAATATTTCAAATTCTTAAATAGACTTTTATTTTACAAAACATCATATAACAGTTTTCAAAAACAGTTCTCAAAAACTATTTTTCAAAGCAATTTTCAAAAATAGTTATTCTTCATTTTTTAATTTTAAGAAAACAAATTGTTTTTAAATTTCTCATGAAATGTGTTTTCTTATTTTGAAAAATGAAAAAACTGTTTTTAAAAGCAAGGCAAAAACTGCAAAACAGAAGAAAGGGATTGGGTGGGGAGTGTCCATGGGAGCGAATAGGACAAGGGAATGCTCTGGGCCGGTGGAGGCTGGCTGTGTTAATGGCCTCCTTTGCTTCTCACTGCTCACCTCCACCTGCCCTTGTACTAGATGTGGAATTAAATGTGGATGCTTAATTTGATATATTTCTTGTTTTCATTTTATTTTTAGAAATAAAAATATAATCATTATTATATAAAATGTAATAATTTCTTACCTTTTATTTTTTAAAATATTATATAAAATATAAGAATTATTCAAGACTTATCTTAAAAAATGAAAATTATTTTAAAAATTAAGATATTAACAAAATGAAATAAATTCATATTTTTTTTTAATTCATATAAAAATAATTATAAAATAGAAACCCTCTAAAAATAGTTCAAGTTTGATACGCTTATCAATCGAATATAATATCTAAGATCATTAAAGATAGCACTAATAGACAACGATACTATAACGGGATTTTAAAAACTTGGGTTCCTATAACTGGTTTTTTGCATTTGAGCATTTGAAAATACACTTTTTCGAGCTTTGCATTATAGAGTTCTTACATTTTATATAAAAATTACTATAATTTTCTAATTTTAAAAATAAAAAATATCAAATTTGTTGAAAAAAAATCAGTTAGTGGATGTTTTGATAAAATTTAATACTTATTACTTAATTAATCAACTTTCAGTTAAATTATTCTTAAGTGGATTACTTAAAACTTATTCCTTAATTTTACTTAAAGTGTTAAGTTGTTTTACAAAATTAATTTAAAATCTATTCTAATTTAACTACTATCTATCCACATTGAGTTGAACTAATACTTACTTTTATTAATCTTAAATAATAAATCTATTTATATTTAATGTAAATTAATTATTAAAAAATGAACCATGGAGGTAAATTAATTATTTTGGCTTTAGATTATGATATTAAATTACTTTATCAAACATATTGAACTTAATTATTAAATCATATTAAAACATTAAATTAATCTACCAAATTAAGGCTCCCTTAATTAAATTAATCACTTCCATGTCCTCCCTATGAGAGAGTTTATGTAAAGTTGATTGGAGATACTATTAGGTATTGACCAAGATGGTCATCTTGGAACAACAAATTATTTTTAGGTGGGAAAACACCCATAGTTAATCATGATATGACAAAAGATTCCGTTTAGTACCGATTCTAAGAATTGTTTTTACCCTAAAAATTCTTTTTTAGAAAAGAAAAAAAAAAAAGCTATCTTTGGTAATTATTTTCTAAAATAATTATAAAAAATAGTTTTTGAAAATTATTTGTTAATTTTTATAAAAAAAAAAATTTATTCATAAACTTAAGATGTTATTAATTTATTTTTAATATTTTTATATATATTTTTAAAATATTTTTTATATCTATAATCTACATGTTTATATAATTATTTTTAAAAATAATTGTTAAAAAAAAATTGAAAATAATAAAAAATAATTTTAAAAAAATCTCAAAAAATATTATGTTTTCTATTCTGAAATACATAAAATAGAAAACAGGTTTTTATTATTATATTTTTGTGTTTTTTATTATGAAAAACAAAAAATTATTCTAAAAAATAGTTTTCAGATAGAACCTAGTTGTTGAATAAAATTTAAAAAATATTTTTAAAATTTTAAAAAATCATTTATAACGTTTTTTTAAAAGCCATGTTTAAAATAATTTTCCTAAAAATACTTAAAAAAAAAAAAAAAAACATTTCAAATGAAAACACTACCAAACCTACTCTTACACTACCAAACAAAATCCCCCTATATTAATTGGTGTACAAACTTTAGTTATGGGTTGTTTTCAACACTAGGCAGGTAGTCAACTTTTCTCCTCTCACATTCAATCCTACTAACCACTTCTTCATCTTTCACATTCAATCCCACTTGACCATCAAACAACACCATTCCCACCTTCAAAACATTTCAAGTTTTAAAAACAATTTTTTCAAAAAAAAAAAAATGAAAAATGGTCATCACTCGTGGGTTTTAGTTATTATTTTCCATCCTCCCTACCTTAAAAGAATAATTTGTCCACCCAAAAATAAATAAATAAATACATTTATTGTGATCACCTTTTTCTCATATCAATCATGACATGACAATTAGAAGAAGATGGAAATGGTGGGTGGAATTAATTGACGTAGTTTTCAAGAGAAGGAGGAATAGGAGTTCCAAACTTCGTGCACGCCTTGGGACCATATGAACTAAAGATACCTCAAGCATAGAATGCCACAAAAAATCCGATGACGACTATAAATTAATTCACATCTATTCAAAAGTTAAAAGGCTACGTGACCATACAATGGTCTTTAGAAATCGTTGTGTGAAATTATTGACAAATCAACAAGTATGGAATGCCATTTTGGAGCAAAGGAGTTGAATATCATAGTAGAGGCGATTTGCATTGGTGGATCGTGTTCATGTCATGTCAAAACTTAGCTATCTGTTAGATAGGTCTAACTCAAACTTAACATAAATGATAATTATGTCAAAAACATAAACTTAAATACTATATAATTATTAAATAAATAACATATCGTGTAATTATTTAATTCATTTAATAATCAAATCCTCTTATTTCATAATCAAGTTGAGTTAAGTCTTATATATGTCAATATACTTGATTTTTCAATTAAACATATTTATGATTGATTTATTTATTTAAAAATAAATTTAAAATGAATCAAATATAAGTTACATAGTTTAAAGATATAATAGGCTAATAAACGGGATCATTAAATGAATCCATTTGCATCAAATTCGTGCTATGTAAGTTAACCCAAAAATTATCTTATGTATCAAACGGGTTATGTAAATCAATATGAATTTGATCCAAACCTATTTATACTCGACTTAAATCTATGAAAAATATATTTGGTTGGATTCATGTTTTTTATTTTTTATTTTTTCTTGGTTCTCTCTCTTATCTTTCTCTTCCCCTCACATCTACCTTCAATTTTTTTCAAACCAAACAAACCCTACACAACCATGTTACCTCTTCCCAACCATCAACATAAGAAGGGGAAGAATTCAATTTTGGGTATTAATGAAGAAACATGCGTCTCTCCACTCCTGAGTAATGAGGACAAGAAGATTGTATCTGTTAACTAATTCAATAAATCATTACCTAATCAATTAATTGTCTTAATTTTTCACCCAAAAAGGGTTATTTTTACATGAAAAAATTAAAGAAAAAGTGGTCAAAGAATCTTTTTTTTTTACATCTTTTGGTGATGTTTTTGTAAATAAATATCAAAAAATGGTAATTGAAAATAGTTTTTGAAAACAATTCTTTAAGAATTTGTTTGGCAAGTGTTTAGTAAAATAGTTTTATATATGTTCTTTAGAATAAAAAATTATGAAGACATGTTTAACAATCAAAAACCATTTTTTATTTCTTATTTTCAAAAATAAAAAATAAAATGTTTTCCAAAATAAAAATTTGTTTTGAAAAATTGAAATGTTATCAACTTGTTTTTACGTTTTTAAATATTTTTAAAAAAATAATTTTTATTGGTGGTGGTTCTTTGCAACCATTTTATTTAACTATTTTTTAAAATAGTAAAAAAAAAATGAAAACAACCTAAAACAATTCAAATCTATTATTAATTATTAAACAAGCTCTTATTAAATAAGAAAATAATTAAAGAGAAATTTTTACTTAAGTGTGAAAGGAGAGAAGGCACAGGGACACAAAAGAACATAAAAATAAAGCAAAACATAACAAAGGAAGGAAGGGTAGCTGCGTAGGTTGGCACATGATGACATGCAGTCCTCACCAGTCCCCAGCCAGCAGCCATTCCCATCTTCCCTTCAGTATTATAGGGACGAGTGACTCAGTGAGTCGATTGTGTAGCAAGGCTGTGCAACACAACGGTTTCAACGGTGAGACCTGGTCCAAATCCAAACAGAACGCCCCATTCCAGGCCTTCCCCTGTGGTGCCCTTTCCTTCTTCGATCGACTTTTTCCTCATTTCGTCCAGGATAAACAGCACGCATGCACTAGACATGTTCCCATACTCGCTCAGAACGTGTCGAGTTGCTCTCAGTTTCTCTTCCTTCAGACCCAGTTTTAACTCAACCTGATCTAAAATTGCTGGGCCACCGGGGTGAGCGATCCAGAACAAGGAGTTCCAGTCGCTGATGCCGATCGGCTTAAAGGCTTCCACCAAGCTCTTCTCTATGTTCTTGGAAATCAACCCTGGGACGTCTTTCAGTAAATGGAACGTGAGACCCACTTCGCGCAGGTGTCCATCGATTGCACCCTCGGAGTCGGGGAGAATAGTCTGAGCTGCAGAGACGAGTTCGAAGAGTGGGCGTTCGATTTTGGTATCTGGGTCTGCACCAATGATAATGGCAGCTGCACCATCACCGAAAAGCGCCTGACCCACGAGAGAATCCAGGTGGGTGTCAGAGGGGCCTCGGAAAGTGACGGCGGTGATTTCAGAGCAGACGACCAAAACACGGGCGCCGGCGTTGTTCTCGGCAAGATCCTTGGCAAGGCGGAGGACGGTGCCTCCAGCAAAGCAGCCCTGTTGGTACATCATCAGCCTCTTGACGGAGGGTTTGAGGCCGAGCAGCTTGGTGAGTTGATAGTCAGCACCGGGCATGTCAACACCGGAGGTGGTGCAGAAGACAAGGTGGGTGATCTTGGATTTGGGCTGGCCCCATTCTTTGATGGCCTTGACAGCAGCTTCCTTGCCGAGCTTTGGTACTTCAACCACCACCATGTCTTGACGGGCATCAAGAGATGGGGCCATGTAGGCACAGACGTTGGGGTTCTCCTTGAGAATTTCTTCATTGAGGTGCATGTAGCGTTTGTTTATCATGGATTTATCACCTGTATGTAAGCAAAATACAAACAATGATTGTTAGTGTTGCATCGGTTATATATATACCATGCATGCACTCAAGTAGGCTATGTGAAGAGAATAGCCCAGAGAATTATTCATATAGATGGCACAACTTACACATGCGCTTGAACTTCTCTTTCAATTCAGTCATATGCTCGCTGTTGGTGATGCGGAAGTAGTAATCAGGATAGTCAGCCTGGTAGACACAGTTGGCTGGAGTGGCCGTGCCGATGGCCAGAACCGTGGCTGGACCCTCAGCTCTTTGGGACTTTCTGATTTCCCCCACTGACACCATTTTTGGCTGCTTGAATCAGTGTGAACTTCGTCGGAAAATGCAAATATTCAGAATGGTATTGAGATTTGGAGACTAGAGAAGAAGAAGTCGTGATTAATTGATGAATCAGAGAGATGCTGAGAGCCAGTTTTATATCAGCGGGTAGGTAGAATGGACGGGCAGATTGGAGCCCGCGTGACTTAGGGGGTTAGGCCTCGACAGTCGACACCTTGTAAATCGTGGTAGATATGCTTCCAAGTTTCTAATCAAGAGTTTTGCATGTTGGCACCTTACATTCCACTTTTCCAAAAATAATAAAATATTTACGCTTTTGCTTGTGATATTCCTCCATTCCCCTTTTTAGGGCCCCTAAATATCTCGGGATCAAAAATAAAAAAATAAAATAAAATTCAAAACACCCTCAATGCCCCCCCTTACTTAGATACCATTCGTGGCTAGTTATGTGTCACGACTTTAAATACAAGTATTTCCATGAGACATCATGAATCCAATCCCAAAATATAGAGTTTAGATGTTAAGATATTTACAACTTTGTATTTGATATTTCCTCTACAACAAATTTGCTCCATATATTTTACTTTTTTGTTAGAGAAATATTAATGCCAATATATAAATTTTTAATTAAAAAAATTAATATATTTACATAGTCCAAAAAATTCCCGACACACATTTCTCTTATTCGACGAGGAATATCATCGATATATCCAATCCCAAAATATAAAGCTTAAATGTTAAGCCATTTGCAACTTTGTAATTGACAATTCTTGCGGAGCAAATTTTCTCCATATTTTTTACTTTTCTGTTGGAGAAATAATGGCACTATGTAAATTGTTAATTAAGGCCATTAATTCGGGCCTGTATGAATTGTATTCCTCCATTTGAGTTGGCATGAGGCGAGCAAGGCCTAGTTGGAGGGGGTGCCGTGTGCTTTAAGGTATGCGACTGTGTTGGTGTTGGTGTTGGCATTGGCATCGGCATCGGTGGTAGGTTGTGTGAACAGTTCCAACTGCTTCTCACGGTCTCGCCTCTCACCAACCATTCCCATCTCAAGAGTATTCTGTTTGCGTCAGATGAGGAATTAAATTGTGGCCGCCTGCTGGTTAATTCAATCAAATGAATTTCCCTTTAATCTCTCACCAACCATTCCCATTTTCAACTCATGATTTTGTGTCTTAAATTGTGACCGGCAGGGTTTATAAATAAAAGTAGAAGCAAGTATAACTTAACGTCACTTAATAACTTAATTTAAGTTATTAAGTAAATTAAACATATTTTATAAAATAATTTTATAATATAACTTAAAGTCAAAAATAATTTTAAGAAATAAGTAAAAATAATTAACTTATTTTTAAGTATATGTCTTTATTTTACTTTTTTATCTCCATTATTACTCAATCCTTTTTACCCTAATTATAATTTATAAGGATAAATATATTAATTTGATAATTTAAAATAAATTTTAAATTACTTTTATCAAATAACGTCAAGATTTAAAATAAGAATTAAGTAATAAGTTTTAAGTCAATAATTTAAATATATGATTTAACTTAAAATTAACTTAAGTGATTAAGTAACAAGTATTAAGTTTTTACTAAACACCTCAACATCAAAATTAATTGAATCTTTACCATCCTTTTCAAAAGAAATTGTTTCACTAAATGATCTTTTAAGTCATCTTCTTAAAATTGAGATTTTGATAGCCTATGATTATCAGAGGAATTCAAATTAGAAATGGCAACTTCAATTCAGATATTTTAAGTCATAAAAGCGAGATTTTGATAGCCTATGATAATTAGAGGAATTCAAATTAAAAAGGACAACTTCAATTCTTCTAAAGATATTGCATTGGATCAAACTTTCAACCCCAAAAAGTACAATTTGTTTCAAAATATTTTGTGAATTACTATTAGATAATATAACCTTATATCTTTCGGGATACATTTTCTATGTCTGGTTCTTAAAAAATATTAAAGAAAATAATTTTCTTATATTTGGTTTTACCATAAAAAAATATATAAAACAAAAGTCAAATATAATTGAGATTAATAAAAAATTTATATGTTTTTAAACTATTTAATCTTTCTATAAAAGATTTAAATAAATGAAATGATTTTGAAACAAAAAATTAAAATAATTTATTAATTTTAAATCTATTTTTTTATTTTCTTTCACTTTTCTCTCATTCTACTTTTCCTCTTTATTTTCTTTTCTTCACATTTTTCTTTAAACTTTTTGGGAACCAAACATGGACTTAGAAATCTTTTTAAATGGATTTGAGATTAATATAAATGGGCCAGTAGAATGTTTGAATTTTTTTATTTTTTATTTTTTAACTTGTGACGGATTCCAGGTGGGTTGGGATATTGATTTGTCTCACCTATCAGGTTTAATATTGGTTTTTTTCGAAGAGCTCTTAGCGGAAACATTTTCTATAAAAATGTTTTTTTAAAGAATTATCTATCAATTGTTTTTATAAAAAGCATTAGAAATGATTTTTTTTAAATCATTTTCTAATTTTGTCTAACCTGCTATTCTTCTTAAAATAATAATAATAATAATAATTTTAGATTAAACCATTGGGCGGATTGACCCAGTCGGGTAGAATAACAAAATATATGATTGTTAAAGTTAGAAAAAATAAAATATTATTTCATCTCTAGATACATTTTTAATATTAAAAATATATTATAATGATATTAATATTTTATTTTCTATTTTTTATAATGTTTAATATCATTAATATATAAATTAGATATCTATAATATCATGTTGATATTACATTAGATCATGGTTAACCCATCGATAGATGATCTGACAACAATTTTTATTGAATAATTAGATTCAAAAGACAATTTTAACCTAAAAAATGTTTTTAAATAAAAATCACAAAATTTAAGAAAAAAATATTTAAACACTTAGAATAAAAGAATTGTCAAAATAAACTCTAAATCGATTTTAGTTCTTGAGACAAATGGTCTATGTCTTCCTTGAAAAGGTTACATACCCGGAACCGGGTCAGCTTACGCGCACCTCACCTTGACTAATCTCGTAGGACCCTGAAGTTAAGAACCGAATAAACCTCTAATGGCCCTAAGGGGACTCGAATTGGTGACCATTGGAGAGCAAACCCAAAGCCAAGGTTACATGCCCAGAAATACTACAACTTTATGAACTTTATTACGATCATTCAAAAAAAAATGTAGTTTTTCAAATGTGAATTAGTGTCCAACCAAACAGGCATTTATGGTGGTGGATATTCCCATCCAAGAATAAAGATGAATAAAGATCACAAGGGGACAGATTTTTTCCTATTGCACATCACACCATGCCCCTAATATGGCAAGATTAAGAGAATTCTAAATATTTATCATAGAAATAATTTATAAAATTTCATAATATTTATTAATTTTGTATCTTCTATTTATTTTGAATATAATTAAAAAAAATTAATGCATTGACATTTTACTAGACAAAGAAAAATAGACAATGAAATACTTGTGCCACAAAAACAAAAGATAAAAAAAAGGGGGCAAAAAAAAAGAGGCCAAGTTGGATTGGAGTTCCAAACATGGGGGCATAAACCCAACATGGGAAAAAAAAAAGAATAACACTTGATTCAAGTAGAATATGACAATTCAAATAAATTGAACAAACCCAGAATAGGTTAAATTGATATATACAGCATTGACTTTTTGCCACATAAATTTAGGAACCATGCAATAAACAGCCAGGCTTGTCATATGGGTACAGCAGTTCAGCTCGGAGATTCAACATGTGGTTAGAAACACATGAGCCAAATGGTCTGTTAATTTCTTGTATATAATAACTACTTGGGTATCAGCAGTTGACATGCAGCAATGATGCAATATGGTGGTGGCATGAACAGACTTGGCATACAATAAGTCCCCAGCTTAACCTTGTGTGGCCCGGCTTTTCTTTTCCTCAATACCTGATTGAGAAAATCTGTGTCTGAGGACTTGGAGAACCTCTTCCATTTTTACATCTTTCAGTGACAGCAGGACCATGGTATGATAGAGTACATCAGCCATCTCTGAGGCAGTTCGCGACTTATCCTCATTTTCCTCATGCGTTCGACACAACTCATCTGCCTCTTCCCTGTAAATGATGCAAGTTAACAAAACTTGTTAAAACTCAGAATGAAATGCCTAAATCTATTTGTTAAAATTTTCAAGAGGGCTCTTGAGGATTTGGGGACTATAACTGTGACAAAACAGATCTGACAGAGCCAACATTACCGAATTTTTGAGCACAGCAACTTGTCATCAAGTAGCAGTCGTTTTGTCCATGAAGGTTTTCCATTTTGTGGGGATGCTACTTCAGCTTTTCGCTGGGAAATTGTGGATTCTAAAGAGTACAATGCCGTTAATGCCAAATTGTTATTCTCTTCACCCTGCAACAAAAAATTAATATAAAGCATGTCCAAAGTAGGGCTGGGAAAAAATTATTGTTCTTCCTACTAAAGAAAAACAAAACAAAAAGAATACCATAAAAGAAAGGAATATAAACCTGAGGATTTTTTAACAAATCAAATACTGATGAATAATAGCAAGTTTCAGATCCAGTGTGGCAAGTAGGCCCGTCAGGCTTCCCAAGGTATATTATCTGAGAAATAGTTCAGAATCAAATCTAATGACAAAGGACCTGCTCATTTATGCATCCAACTAAAAAGGAGTAAAAAAAACATACCGAATCGCGATCACAATCAAGAAAAATGTCATGAATATTAATGAAATTCAATGACGTCTCCCCCTTTGTCCACAACTTTGACCTCGACCGGCTGTAGAATGTTGCTTTCTGAGAGGAAATGGTTGTAGCTAGTGCATCCCTGTTTACAAAGCCTTGCATTAAAACTGCTCCTGTGTCGACATTTTGGGCTATTGCCACTGCCAAACCTTTGTCATCCCACTTCACACTGTCTAACAATGTTTCAACCTAAAATATATCCTGTCAGATACCTTACTCCATCTTGTTTGTATACCAAAAGGAACAAAAGAAGGGAAGGAAAATGGTGATGAAACAGAGGACAAATTATGCTATAATTGGTATAATGAAATGCATAATTACCTATCTTGGTTAAATCTGTCATCTACCACTCAGAACACTCAAAGTTATAGTTGAGTTACATAAGCTGAAAAATATATTGGCAAACATCTTAACAATTGATGCAAGACCAGGATGCCAAAAGCAAACAATAATCAAGCAAAGATCATATGATAAACCACAGTAACCACCCATTTCAAATGTTTATTTAGACCAAGATGTCAAGATTATGCAAGGTCAAGCTAGACTAAAAAAATTGCATTTACAACAGCAAAATAAGGATAAACAGGAAAATGTTCAGAGGCCTAATAAGCCATCCAGTACAGTTTATGGCTTGACACCCAAAAAGGGCCAAATTGAGACCATTCATTATCAGTACATTAGTTATATGCATGAATGAGATGTGCAATTAGTACTTTTCTCTAAGAAAAGCAATCAGCCAGACTGAAGATACAGAGTGAGATAAACCCAAGCTCCTAGAAATTAGAACATTTTTTTTCTTTGATGACAAGATACATCGATATATAGAGTTCAGATGTAGCTTGCAGAATAATAAGTGTTGAAAATCAGGGAATGATGAACACCTTCAAGAGATATCTAAAAGAGAGATGGGAACCCATTCTCAATGTTTTCTCTTTCTTTTCTTTTCTAGACATCTAACTGTCCCTACAATTCAACCTATAGTAGAAACCAAACTGTATCTGGTTCAACTTTTAAAAAAAAGGGGGTTACCAGCACAAAATAAAAGAACGAAAGAAGATAATGAATAATTTTTCATATTTTTAATGACATAGTATACACATACAGGCAAATTGTAAATATATGAGCTATGACTCAGCAACAAGTCATGCAGGCAAACCATCTTAAAAGTATATTCAAAAGCATGACCAAGATAACAGATAGTGTTGGCAAAAAGAACACTATACACAAAGAAACAAAATGCAAGTTCATAAAAGAGTTGGTTTTCCTTGATAATAAAGTATTTCAACATATAGAATCCAGATGTAGCTCGCTTAATCATTAAATATTGATTGTCGGGCAACGATGGACACTTTCAAGAGACATCCAGCAGAGAGATGGGAGCCCCATTCTCTATTTTTCCTTCTCTTTCTTTTCTTTGCCAGATATGTAACAGTCCCCACCATTCAAATCTATCGTAGAGACCTGACTATTTCTGGCTTAATCTTTACAAAGAAGGATGGAAGCACAAAATAAAAGGAAAGATGAGTAGATATAGGCTAGATAACCATATCTTTTATCCCATACCATATATATGACTTCCAAGACAAAAATTATAACATTTGATGTATGAGCTATAATTAAGCAGCAAGTCAGACTGGTAAACTATCTCAACAGTCTATTCATGACCAAGATTAAACAGATAGTGCTGCCTAAAAAGCATGGTACGTGAAGTTATACTAAGCCCAAGTTCCTAGAAAAGTTGTTTTCCTTGATAACAGGATTCATCTGAGATATAGAGTCCAGAGGTAGTTCACAAAATCACTAAACATTGATGGTAGGGCAACAATATACACCTTCAAGAGATATACGTAAGACAAGGGGGCCTCATTCTCAATTTACCTATCAAAAAAATAAAAAGAGGGGTGGGGGAATTCATTCTCAATGCTTTCCCCTTGTTTTTATTTGTCAGACATGCAATAGTCCCTAACTTTCAAATCTGAAAGTAGACACCTGACTATGGGTGGCACAACCTTAAAAAAAGGATCAGCAACACAACAAAAAGAACAAAAGAGGAGTTTCTTTTTACTAGATTTTCATGTCTTATCATACCATACATATGGCTTCCCAGACAAAAATTGTAACATTTGATGCATGAGTTATGATTAGAAGGCAAGTTATACTGGTAAACCATCTTAACAGTCCATTCAAGAGTAAGACCAAGATCAAACAGATAGCGTTAGCTAAAAGAACACTGTATACAGAGGGAAAGAAGGTTGAAGTTCCTCAAACAGTTGTACAGAACATATCGATATATAGAGATCAGATGCAGCTCGCATAAATAAACATTGATTGTTGGGCAACAATGAACACCTTCAAGAGATATCCAACAGAGAGATGGGAGCCCCAATCTCAATATTTTCCTTCTCTTTCTTTTCTTTTCCCGACATGTAACAGTCCCTCCTATTCAAATCCATGGTAGGCACCTGACCACGTCTGGTTCCACCACTTCACAAGGGGTAGCAACACAGGATAAAAGAACAAAAGAGGAAATGCTCACTAGATTTTCATATGTTTTTCCTTAATAATAGAACATGTCAATATATAGAGTCCAGATGTAGCTCGCATAATCATTCAACATTGATTGTCGAGCAACGATGAACACCTTCAAGAGATATCCAACAGAGAGATGGGAGCCCCACTCTCAATATTTTCCTTCTCTTTGTTTTCTTTTCCAGACATGTAACAGTCCCTCCCATTCAAATCCATGGTAGGCACCTGACTACGTCTGGTTCCACTTTTTCACAAGAGGTAGCAGCACAGAATAAAAGAACAAGAGAGGACATACCAGATTTTCATAACTTTTTTCCATGCTATACATATGACTACTCAAACAAAAGTTATAGCACTTGATGTCTGAGCTATGGTTAACAGATTAAGAAGCAGGTCAGACTGGCAAAACATCTTAATAGTCCATACAAGACCATGACCGAGATCAAACAGATGGTGTCAGCTGAAAAACACTGTAAGATCCTAGAATGGCTGTTTTCTCTTGGTAACAAGATATGTCAAGATATAGAGTCCAGATGTAGCTCGCATAGTCATCATATGTTGACCATCAAACAACGAAGAACGCCTTCAAGGGATATCCAACAGAGAGATGGGAGCCCCATTCTCAATGTTTTCCTTCTCTTTCTTTTCTTTGCCAGACATGTAACAGTCCCTACCAATGAAATATATGGTAGACACCTGACTATGTCTGGTTCAACCTTTAAAAAAGGGGCAGCCACACAGAATAAAATAAAAAAAGACAAGATATTCACAAGATTCTTATATTTTTTATGGCATACTAGATATAGGGCTTCCCAAATGAAACTAGAAATGTCAAACAGATAGTGACAACTAAAAGGATACTGCATACAAAGTGACACAAAGATCATGTTCCTTAGTTCCTTAGTAACAAATATGTTGAGATATAGAGTCCAGATGAAGCTTGCATAACCGTTAAAAATTAATTGTTGAGCAACAATGAACACCCTTCAAGGGATATCCAACATATGAGATGGGAGTTCCATTCTCAATGTTTTTCTTCTCAACATAACAGTCCCTACAATAGTGGCCATGGTAGACACCTATGTCTGGCACAAAATTGGACACTTGTAAATAAAAGAAGAACAATCTCCTCAGAGAAAAAAACAGATTGGGGAAGTGCAACACAATGCTTAGACAGGGTTATTTTCAATATGCTCCCTATTGGGGGCTTCAGTCAAACACAACATAACAAACTGGTCTAAGAAATAGACAAATTGCCCATCATTGAAACTTGCAAAATTCTCAGAAACTCTTAACTGCTCAACTGGCTGCATAGCAGCTTATCCATACACCAATTAATATCTTCCAAGACATAATCAAGGGAGAGAATAATCATGCCCATATGAGATTATCAGGACTATAAGTTATTAACAAAGGATTTATCTGGAAACCATCAATATCCAGTTTTTTGGGTCATCAGAAGAACACACTGGACTGCAAACCGGAATTTAACTCAACCCATTTAATCCATCGCACAGATCAGATTTCTGGTATGAATCAAACCATCGAGAGGGATTAAGAGTACTCTGCCCATGCACACTGAACGCATAAAATGAAAGTAAATCATTCGACGAAACTTCCACCCATCTCCTTTTAGACCCATAAATAAAAAGGACACAAATGAGCAAGCACGCAGTTTTCAAAGAAATTTTCTCCACAATCCACGCATTAATAAATAATACTTCAATTCCCACAATGCCATTTTCCCATAACAGCTCATTTCATCTCATTTCATTGTCAGGGGCATTTTGTCGAGCACAGTGAGGGCGCCTCAGGCATTACAACAGATGGATCAATTCAAGACTATATTTAATATAAATAAAAAAGAAACATATAAATGGAAATGAAGTTTAAAATCAAGTACCTTAGCTTCAAGGGAAAGATCTTGGTGGGGTTTCTTGGAGGAAGCAGAAACCGGAGAGTAGGACTTCATAATGCGGTTGTCTCTCCAGCAATCAACATTAGAAACAAAGAGGCGAGTTCTGGGAGTAACCCTCAGAGATTGAAGACAGTGCGAATAGGAAACCGCCATTAATGCACAAGAGTAGATTATTCTTTGGGTCGCCTTCGCATCTATATGAAAACCTATCCGAAAATAAAATCAAACACTGATTGAGAAACTAAAGTAGAAGAACAACAAAGAGGAGTAGAACCGTGTTCAGCGGCGCTCGAGTTAGCTGGATGTATTGTCTGGATATATATATATGTTGCAGGAAGATAGGGATTTATGATTGTAGGGTTTTAGGTCTGAATTTTTATTATTATTATTATTATTATTAACAGTAGATTTTCAAAATTATTAAAAATATATTTTTCTAATAATTTAGATTATTTGATTAAAAAAATCATTAAAAACCTAATTTTGAAAACTAACCCTCTATCATTTTTTTTTATTAAATTTTAACAAAAATACCCTCATTTTTTCTTGTAAAACTAATAATTTCTTTTAAAAGTATATGTAAATACTTGAAATAGTTAAAGATATCTATATAAAAAATTGATTACTATTCAAATAAAATCACGAAAAATATTAAATTCACAAATATGAATATTATTTTCATCCTTTTTAACTAATTAATTCAATAATTTATAGTTTTCGGTGTATTTTTAAATTAATTTATTGTACTCAACGATATTTTTATACTCATGAATGTTCTACCAATATTTTCATATTTTCAATTATTACTCAAAATATTTTATAAAAATTTAATTAAAAATATTTTATTTTAAAAAACAATCTATTTTTTAAAATTATTTAAAAACTATTTTTGAAGGTTTACTACTTTATTTTCAAAAACAATCTTTTTTTAAAAAAAAATCATTAAAAATGTTAAAATGTGATTTTTTAGAACAAAAAAAATTATTATTGAGAATAATTTCTTTTTTTTTTGTTCAAATTATTGAAATAATATTTTTTTTAAATATTTATAAAATATATCATTTTAAAACATACCTTGTGAAAAAAAGGAGGTGTTCTATAATCTCATTTATTTGTACTTTATACCTTAATCTTATTATTTTATACCTTTATCCAATTGAATATATTTCATATCACACATTTATTGGGTTGGATTTAGGGTTTGACAGACACAATTATTATACTTTAGCATTTTTCAATAAAAAAAAATATTTTATTAAACTTTATAATTTAAAAATATATTATAAATCATGTTACATTTATAAAATATTTTATATTTTACCTAAAAATATCTATATTGAAAAACTAATTTAAAATTATTATAATTAATATACAATGTTTAAAGTAAAATTACTCAAATTTTTATCAATTAATTTGTATTTAACTTTTTACTAAAATTATCTTAAAGATTCCTTTTAACTTATTTATATTAATTTAAGAAAAAAGAAACAAAAACCCCTCTAAATGTAATTCTTGTTTTTTATTATATTTTGAATAAAAAAATATATTACTCGAATTTTAAATGAGGTTTGTTATTATGTATTTTTGTAAACATAAAAGTTTTTAGTAAAATAAATTATCACTACATATATTTGACATGTGACAGATATTAAAAAGATGATATGTGACAAAATTTGAAAGACTACAAATAAAATCGAACCTTTTAATTGTTGTAGAAAAAAATTTAAAAATAGATAAATATTCTCTCATGTAAAAAATTCTAAAGGAAAAGGAATATTCTCTCATGGAAAAAGTTGCAAAGGAAAGCAAATATTCTCATTAAAGTGAAAAGGAATAAAAATAAATAAATAAATGATCATTTTGTTGACAAATTTCCTCAATGAAAATTTTTAAAGTTATGGACATAAAAATTATTTCTAAAATATATTTAAAAATATAAAAAATAGATTAAAAATAATTTCAGATTCCTAAACAGATTTTTATTCTATAAAACATTATAGAACAATTTTCAAAAACTATTCTTAAAAATCATTTTTTCAGAACTGTTTTCAATGACAGTTATCAAACAAGGCCTATTGTTTTCTTTTATTTATAAAATATAATACTTATTTGATTGATGTATTCAATAGTGGTTGATATTATTTGTAGCACTATTTATAATATAAATACATAATTTAAATTTCATATTATTAAATACACTTAAAATAAAAATAAAATTAATCCACTCTTCTACTTGTGAAGAACAATATAAACCCTTCCTTTATACCACACATGATCTTTTGCCTTCTTAGCTAAAGTGTAGTAGTTGTGCATATCGAACTTCAAATTTAATGTGTATTATGAGATTTATACCATTAGATGAAAGTATAAACTAGGAAAGTATAAAAAATGAGATCATATATAATAAATAAATGAAACCAGAAAATGCTACACAATACTATCCGATTGGTTGTACATTTTCGAGTTTTGAGACAAAATAGTCCTAATAAGAAAAAAAATTAATTTCGACTATTTTCTCAAACATATATTTAAAATTGTTATTTTGTTACAACGGAGGAGCACATTATTGTTATTTTCTAAAAAAAATTTAAGTTAAAATCGTAATTATCAAATACAACTTTATTTTTTAATTGAAACCTCGGATGTAACTTTAATTTTAAATTGAAGTTTTAATTGTCAAAATATGACTTTAATTTTTAAATGAAGTCTCAATTGATAAACGTGATTTTAATTTTGAAGTGAAACCTCAATTACCAAATGAAGTTTCACCGTTAAACTTCTGTTATTTACATGAAATAAAAAAAGCGTTATATCTCGCATATAAATTTGAAAATGAACACGAATCTTATTTTAACATAAAAGACCCTTTTGGCCTAAAAGGGTGCATTTTCAGTATGGTATCGAAAAATGACCTTTTTGATACCCTATTCAATTTTTAAGCTAAGGTACGTTAATATTTTCTATTTTTGTTTATAAATATATAATTTTGTTAACAAATTAAGACACATTTTTTTATTTAATATCACAAAGTGATTATACATACATTATTTTTTTTAAAAGAATTCCTAATATATAAATATTATTTATTTATTTATTTATTTTTTTAAAATTCAAATATTTTTATGAGTTTCAATTAATATTTGTTCATCAAATTTTTTTCCTAGTAGACACATCCTACATGCATCTATAATAAAGAGAGAAAGAAACTTACAAGTGAAGTATTAAGGAACAAAGTGGGCCATGGTATTTTTGGTGACAGTGGCTTGCTGACTTGAGCGGACTCTAACAAAAAAAAAAGGACCATGCTGTTTGCACGATCATACCTTACATAGAAGAAACCTGAGTACAACACAGTAGAGAAATCCCAAAAACATAAGGGAGAGTGCCTGATAGTTTAGACAGCTTCGAACGTACCAGTAATCGACCTTCCTTCTCTTTCAATCCTTCAATTTGTAAAGACATGGAGTTGGCTCGTGAAGCGCAGTCCTCAATCCGCAGCCAGAGTCATAGGACTGAAGGGGGGACATGTTTCCACTGTCAGAAGCATGGTCATTGGGCCAGAGCTTGTCCCTACAAGTCCCCCAACGACAAACCCCTTTCCATCGACTCCCCCGATTTCCCCGACATTCAATGCCGCTGCGGTGCTGGGACTTGCGTCATTCGCATCTCCAGGACCCCGAGGAACCCAGGCAGGAAGTTCTATGCCTGCCCCGCCAAAATGATGGTAAACCCAAATTTTCTTGGGTGGGTTTTTGCTTTTTTTTTGTTGTGATTCTGATTCTCAGCAATGTTTTCAGGGTGGAGATTGCAATTTCTTTAAGTGGTGTGACACGGTCACGGACCATGAAATCAGCAAGTCTCCTCAGTCCCCTCCGCCTCCGTCATCTATACCCATGTGTTCTTGCGGTGCTGGCATTTGCAGAATTTCTATGGAAAAATTTGGGCCAAACGCGGGTCGAAGATCTTTCATTTGCCCTGTGAAAAAGGTGTGTCATGCATAGTTTTGAGCTCCAGGTGTTCAAGTAGTTTGTATATGACTTACCGTTCCTTCTGTTGATCTCTTGTGCATGTTGAGAATGATTTGTTGTTCTGATCTATTTTGGTCTTTGCTCTGAAGTTTATGGTTTTTTTTTGGCAATTTAAGATTTGGGTCTTTAGATTATGTTTGCTGTGAACTTTTCTTTTAGGTTTGAAAGAGCTGTCCCTGAACCATACCTGTAGAACCCTACTTTCTTATAAACCTCACTTTATAAATAGGTTATGGGCAACTAGGTACTTCAAAAGACCATATTACTCAACTGAAAAGTTTAGTCTCTTTCCTATTGTTATCCCATTCCTAAATCCAACCATTTGGCAGAATGAGAACTGGAGAACTACTTGATTAAGGTAGGTTGATCAATGGACCTGTCATCATCAGATTCTTTGGTTGCTCCTTTTGACATGATTGCATGGCAGGATAAAGAATTCATTAATGTTTTCTTTCCCAAATTGGGATATGGAGAACAACTGTTTGGATTGGAGTTGAATTTTGATGAAAAGGAAAAAGGGGATAGCGACAGCCCTGAATTAGCTCCTCATGTGAGGCTTCTGTCATCAACCAACTTTTCTGAATGGTGGTTGGGAAGCCTTCTGTATAGTTTTGAATTGTCTATTTCTTGTTGGTTGTTGTAGAACACCAAATCAATTCTCTGGCTTCTTAACATATTTTTATGTATGCAACCATACCATCCTCTTTCCTACTAATTTATGATTATACAAACTAGCTGAGGTGAAAGACATTGGGAAGCCTTCTTTATAGTTTTGAATTCTCTATTTTGTGTTTGTTGTTGTAGAACACCGAACGAATTCTGTGGCTTCTTAACATATTTTTATGTATTCAACTATACCATCCTTTTTCCTACTATCTTATCATTATACAAACTAGCTGAGGTGCAAGACATGCATGTGTATTATGTATCATGTTAAAAATAGTTGTTTACAGACAGTTATTGATTGGTAATGTTGCTGTTATAACTTGCTTGTGTCGGGTTTAATTGGAGGTAAATGTGGTGAATAATCGTTCCAAGTGATTAATCCAATTTGGAGTTAAATTGTATATCCATGTTTATTGATCCATTCAGATGCTAAACAAACTTATGGAAGTGAGTGTATTCACTGCCACATGCCACAGGTATTTCACTGGTATGTCTAGACTATGATTAAAACAAGCAGGGAGATGTGAATCAGGGTCATAATTATAGTTTAGAAATGTAATTCCTGGTCCTCTTATCTCATGCTTCTAAAAATTCCCGCCTTCTGGCATTTTTGACTATCATGTGCTCTGTACTTTCATGAATCATGCAATTGTCTTAGTTCCCAATTGAAGGACTTTGAATTCTGTCACAGGGACAGGGAGCTTGTAATTTCTTTCAGTGGGAGGATGCTCAGGTAAATACCAAGGTCAATGATGTAGATGAAACGAAACAGTGTAGCACTCATCAGTCTGCAGGGATCAGCCAACAGGACACTGAAACTGGAAAGAGTTGCTCACTCAAGGAGGAGCCTTTGAGTTTTCAGCATCTGGAGAGGGTGGAGAATTCACCAGTGAAGGAAAATTCTTGTCCCTCAAACCCTGAGGCTGTATTAGGACTGTCAGAGGAACGCAATATGTTGCTGATAGAGGACAGGGGACATGATGAAATCTCCAAATTTCATTCTCTGAAGCTTCATAATGCAGCTGATGTTACTTCATTAGGTCTGTTTCATATGTGAGTTTTGTGTGCTGTCTTCTGTTTGCTATCTTCGTTTAATATAGCTTATTTTTCCAGTGCAACATCTTCTTGCCTTACGGGATGAGTATAAATATCTATATTTTGGGTGGCAGATCTTGTTCATGAAATTTCACGCCTTAACGTCTTGGGTTGGTTGGGCCGACTTGCATTTCCTCCTCCTCGATATTTAACAGTTCCCCCACCTAAGCCTCTCTTTTGCTGTAAGGTTTTACATGCCCTTCTATGATTATTATTATTATTATTATTTTCCCTTCACCTTGCTTCTATGTTCCGACTTTGTTTCTCATTTCTTCAACAGGTGTTTTCCCTTCGTACGATCCCATCTTCGTTCCTACGGATGTTGAGTGTGATGTTGAATGTTTAAGTAACTTATCACAAAGTCCTTCAGATCTGTTGCGGCTTACTCATGGTCAGGATGCTCAGACATTAGATGTTCTTTTGGAACCACCTGGCCTCACAAACCCTCCCAACATTTTAGGAGGCAATGCTGTTATATCTGGGTCAATCTGGGCAGCTTTTCGGCAGGCAGCATTGCATGTCCAAAATGAGCTTCTCACTCTTCTGGAGTTGATGAATCCACAGGATCACGAGTCCATGGTACGAGAAGCAAACTCTGCTTTTGCTGGGTTGGATCGTTTGGGGATTGACTATAGACCCTTCTATGAACGGGTCAAGAAATTCATTGGCTGTGCATCAACATTGGCCCAGATTGAATCAACCATCCGCAATGACCTTGCTTCTCAAGAGCTGATGAACTCCTACCGTAGCAAGATGTCCCATTATGAAAATATCTCTCGTGTCCATAGCAAGGCAATGGGCGCTTTTACATCCTCAGACGACCGCCTTCATTTCCTCCAGAAAGAAGCCATCAGAGTCAGGGAGATGCTCCTCCAAATTGAGACACAGCTATCCTGCTGTGAGGTGGAGACTGCAGTTCTGGAGATCCATCTACTTCAAATCTCTCAAGATATGTTAGAGACTAAGCAGAATTTGGAGGGTGTGTACAAGGCCGCAGGCCAAACCATCCAACTTCAACAGCAGAGAGAAGCTGAACGAAGTGCAGCAAAAGAAGCAATGGAGAGAGCTAGAGTCGAGCTTCGACAATGATGTGTATTTTATGTAAAAAGTAGGAGTCGAGCTACAACAATGTTGTACTCGTGTCTCTAAGTGTGAATTTCGGCCTCTTTCAGAATTGCGAGTCCTCCTTAATTATGTAAATTATTAGCTTTGTATGATCATTAGATGTATGTTCGTTTCTCCTCAATAGAAATTAAGGGTGTAAGCAAAACTGAAAAAATTGATAAACCGACTCAAACCTGTAAGCAAAACCGTAAAAACTGATGAACCAATCCAAACCAATTAAAACCAATCATATTGGTTTGGTTTTCAAAAATAAAAAAATCTGTTTGGTTTGAGAATTTTGAAAACCGATCTTGTTGGTTCAATTTTCGATTTCCTTATCTTCTAATCACTAAAGATCGAACTAAACTGATATTCTAAAACTTATATATAATTGTTTAATATTTGATAATTTTTTTTTATATTAGATTCTATTAAAGTAATTCATTATTTTTATATTATGCTTAAAATAATTCTAAATGTATTTAATATATTTTTAACATTAAATTCAAATTGGTTTCAATTAATTTTAAAAATAAATTAGACTTAGGGCTTAATATAAATTTAAATGAATCGAATTTGAGCTCAAAATAAACACAAATCTCCAATTGGGCTTAGGATTAAAAATGTTAGTAAGTTGAGTTAAAACCGATTCACAAAAATTGAACTAAACCAATCTCAAAAGGCTTGATTTAGTTTGATTTTTATACTTTAAATCTAGTTGATTCAGTTTTCATCATATATAAAATTGACTATATTGGTTCAGTTTATTTTTTATTCAAAAATTGATCTTATTTGCACCCCTAATAGAAACTATGTTTATTAAATTTACATGCGACATTTAAACAATTTAAAATATTTGAAGTAGAGGAGATGATAAATAAATAAATACGTGACACAAAATAAGAAAAAAAAAATCTCGAGGTAGAATGTGGGCTGGGCCGGGTTCGAGTGGCTTTTTTTGGACTCCAAGGTAAATGAGTAATTAATTCTTATTAAGAGTGCATTTGGTTTTGATTTTAAGGAGCGTTTTTAATATTTTTTATACTTGAAAGATAAAAATTTTAAGTATTAAAAAAAGTAGAAATACTTCCGAAAATCACTGAAACGCATTTAAATTCTGAAAACATTAAATTTAGATATAAATACGAATTAATGTTTATCATTGCTTAACAAATATTCTAAACGTCAGTCAATTTTCCTCTTCCCATGCGACTCCATCAACTTTATTCTGTTAATTCATAGAGTATAATATACATTAATTATAAGTGTTACTTTTTATCATTTGGAAAAAAAGCTCAACCCAAATTCACCGGTCGAAATTGGGTTAGGGTGAAGCCACCCATATCGGCGGTCGCAGCCACTATGGGTAGGGCGGTATAATCCGCGAATCTGTTCATTGGTTGGCAGCAAAAGTTAACGCAACAATGGACACCCAACGTTATGCGAACAATAAAATGATTAATTAAAGAATAGTAAATATTTAAAAGAAAAAAAAAAAAAAAAAGGAAAAAGGAAAAAGGTATATATCCCAAACCTGTGCCTATGCTTGGCGTCCGATTAATTACGATCACATTTTTTGCAGTGTGAGAAGGTCACGTTCCTCATCCCGGCGATGACCTGAGATCGGACGCCCACGTGGGGATTCTCGCTTTCAATCTTCATCTTGTCCACGTTTAGTCTTTCTCTCTGCTTTCTGCTCCATTTTTTTTTTCGTGATTGATTGAAAATTCAAGATTCCCGGGGCTAACACGTTTTCCTGTGGAATTGTAATGGTCTATTGTGTCTCTTCTTTGACCTAAATCTACGTCGGTCAGATTCAACGCTGATTGTTGTTCCAACAATTGGTGACTTTGAAAACCCCCTGTTTTCTTTCTTTTCTTTTCTTTTTTATTCTTTTGATCTTCTGGATGATGGGCGTGGTTAATTGAGGTGAAGGGCATGTTGGGGATTGTGAAATGGAGGGACAGCGATCGAGTGGTTGCAATCCAGTTAGAAAACCAGGGCCTGTGTCAATGGAGCATGTTCTATTGGCGCTTAGAGAAACGGAGGAGCAGAGGGAGCAGAGGATTCGGAGTCTTTTTAATTTCTTTGATGCGGCAAATGCTGGGTATTTGGACTATGCGCAGATCGAGGCTGGTCTCTCTGCGCTCTGTATACCTGCTGAGTACAAGTACGCTAACGATCTGTTGAATGTGTGTGATGCCAATAGAGATGGTCGTGTTGATTACCAAGAATTCCGGAGGTATATGGACGATAAGGAGCTTGAGCTTTATCGCATCTTCCAAGCCATTGATGTCGAGCATAATGGTTGCATTTCACCGGAGGGCCTCTTTGATGCACTTGTTAGGGCAGGTAAATCAATTTCCTCTATCTTTTCTGATGATGCCCTTAATGATTCTGTTGGCTTAATTTAGACCAGGCACTTAAGGATGATGGAGAGATGTGTTTTCCATGATTTGATTGCTTGCTGCTTATCTAATAGGAAAATTAGTTGTACAAGACATACAGTCAAGGTGAATCAATCCCGGGATCCAGGGTTTCATTCACCTCAAGAGATTCTCACTCGCACCTTTAACACATTTAATTTGGGAATTTTGTCGCTGGATGTTATAATCTGCCATCTTGATGGACCCAAATTTGTTAATCTTCAATCATACAACCCTTAGCAGACTGCAGATGTTAGCAAAGGAAACATCCTTGCTTTTAGCAACATGTTCTATACGCCTACGGTATTAAGCTGGTGTGTAATCCCTGGGAAGGCCTTTCGTTTTCATGACCACAGTTAGAATATTATTGATGCACACAAGACAATTCCATGAGTGCTTGTCAATGGTAATATTCCCCATCCATTTTTTTAATGTCAAACAAAATAATTAGTTGATATGAATGTGAAAGTACAGAATGATGAGCTATCCTCCATGAGGAATGCACAGAATATACAAGAGAGAGCCAAAAAAATAGAAATGGTACTACAAAATCTTTGGATTTGTTGCAAAACCCACACCAGCAGGGTTCCAAAAACAATTCTGCCACAGTGATGCCTAAGAATGTCAGATCCTTAGCTTTATCAAGTTTTCTAAAGAGAATTGATCAAAATGGTAATACCGTTCTTGATAAATGGTTTTGGTTGCTTCGACATGTTTGCTCTAATGATTTGCCAACTTATGGAGTAATTCTGAGTTTTATTTGAAACTAAACAAGCAGTTGCATCGCATCATAATTACATCTTCTATTTCCGGTGATAGTATAATTAGTAGGTTTTAGGCTTTTAGCACAAAGTGAATAATTACTTTCTTTCCTTTTCCCCTTCTGTTGGTCATGTTTGTTCAAATTTGATTAATTTAGATTTAACTGGTTCTTAAGCTATTCAGATTGCAGTTTTTTCATTTTTGTTTGTACCTTGGTTTAGCCTTTTTGCTTATATATACCTTTAAACGGAATTCTTCTCAGAGAATGGTTCCAATTTTAGCTGGTCATTTTCATCCTATAAGCCGCAGCAGTCTCTCTTTTGTAGGGATTAAAATTGATGATGAGGAGCTTGCTCGATTTGTTGAACGTGTGGACAAGGATAATAATGGGGTCATAACATTTGAAGAATGGAGAGATTTTCTTTTGCTCTGCCCACATGAGGCAACTATTGAGAACATTTATCATTACTTGGAAAGGGTGTGCCTTGTTGATATTGGGGAACAAACTGTCATCCCTGAGGGCATCAGCAAGCATGTCCATCCAAGCCGATATTTGATTGCAGGAGGAGTAGCAGGAGCTACATCTCGGACAGCAACTGCTCCTCTTGATCGATTAAAGGTTGTGTTGCAAGTACAAACAACAGAAGCTCGTATTTTGCCAGCACTAAAGGACATCTGGAAGGAAGGTCGTTTCTTGGGGTTTTTCCGAGGCAATGGATTAAATGTCATGAAGGTGGCGCCTGAAAGTGCTATCAGGTTCTACACATATGAAATGCTGAAAACTTTTGTTGTGAATGCTAAAGGGGGAGGAGATAAGGCTGAGATTGGCATTATGGGGCGCCTTTTTTCTGGTGGTTTAGCAGGTGCTGTGGCACAGACTGCTATTTATCCAATGGATCTTGTAAAGACTCGATTACAAACTTGTGCTCTAGAAGGTGGAAAAGTTCCTAATCTGGGAGCACTGTCAAAAGACATATTGGTTCATGAGGGGCCCCGAGCCTTCTATAGGGGCCTTGTTCCATCTCTTATTGGGATTATCCCTTACGCAGGCATTGATCTTACTGCATATGAATCCTTGAAAGATTTGTCTAAAACATATATTTTTCATGACACTGGTAAGGCTTTACATTTTTACAACCCCCATTTACAAGTCTTAATCTGTGTGTCACTTCTCTGCTTCTTTTTATTGTATTTCTGTTCCTGATCTACCTTGTGTTGTTTCTAAAAAAAATTTCATTTTCTGTAGAACCTGGTCCTCTTTTGCAGCTGGGTTGTGGGACAATTTCTGGGGCTCTTGGGGCAACATGTGTTTACCCATTGCAGGTTATCAGAACAAGGTAAATTTTTGGCTGTGTCCATTGTTTCTATATCAACTTCTATTCATTTTGGCATCTCCTTATTGGGGCTAATTCTAGTTTTGGTTTTCAGAATGCAAGCTCAGCCCACTAATAAAGCTGATGCTTATAAGGGAATGTCAGACGTATTTCGGAAGACCTTCCAACATGAAGGATTTAGGGGATTCTATAAAGGATTATTTCCCAATCTGCTCAAAGTTGTCCCATCCGCAAGCATCACTTACTTGGTTTATGAGACCATGAAAAAGAGTCTTGAGCTGGATTAAAGAACTACGCGGCTTTATTTGATGATGATTTGTGATTTGACATTGGCTGACCATTGAGTTGACAAATGGTGGTGGGCTTTGCCATGATAAAAAGACATTGATGGCAAGAATAAAGTTACTAATTGAGTAGATAATATATGATTGTTTCACTATACTAGAGATATTATGCTAGTGTTGGATATATTGTGAGGGCAAAATTGGCTTGTCCTTTGACTGGTGGTTGCTTGAAGCTTCTTTTGAGCTACATATGCATCACCATATATTGTTGTATGATACAGGGAACATAAAGAGAGACACATGGGTAGACTCCAATTTTGTAATTCTTTATGCGGCTTAATGTTATTGGAAGTACAATCTCTGTCCAAGTACATCTTCTGTATTTCTCACTCCACAGGCCTCCACCTTCCTCCAGCACTGCCTACTCAACTTTTTTCTTTGCACCCTGAAATATTCCTCAAGCCTTCTTGTTGCAACAGGAACCCTACAAAAGCTGGAATTTTATTCTTGAAACTACACTGAAGTATTGGAGGAGTTTTCTGTCTCTTTTTCTTTCTTACCTTTTCATCTATGTGTGCTTGTTTAGAATGTATTGGTAAAGCTTGGGAAATCATTCACCAGCTGAAGATTGGGATCTTCCATTATAAAACATGTAGGCTTTCCTGGTACTAGGATTGTAATGTACGTGTTTTTCACCCCCACTGGTCAGGGTTGTGATGGAGTGGGTGGTTTTGTGCTACCAGAAGCTGCTGTTTTAGATGTCACTGGAACACGTTAAGCAAACTACCTTAGAGCATCCAACTGATGAGGAATCAGTGTGCCCCAAGGGAGCCGCTCTCGACGACATTCTTATTCTTGCCCCAGAATTGGAAAGGTAATCTATTATTGCTCGAACAATCTTGCAACCACTTCATCTCTGCCAGTGCCAGTTTCATGAAACAATCCAATCAGGGTTCTTTTTTTCTTGGAGAAAAGATGTTAAGTTCAGTTGATAAATGGGAATATAACAATTCAATTGCAAAGATAGTTTTGTCGCAACAAATTTCTCCCATAGAGATGTTATCCGGTTTAGGTTTAGTAGGTTCTCATGATTTTAAAATGTCATAAATAAGAAGAATACATGCATAATGTTGGAAGAAAATGATTCAAACATGTTGCCTGTTAGAAGAAAACGATAGCGCCTTCCTTTTTCGCCAGGACCCTTGTTTGGCTAAAAGTTTAACGTGACTCTATCCCTATTAAGGATAAAGTAAGCTTGCAGACAAACGCGCCAATAAGAATCTCCCACCCTAGACGAGGAAGGAAGGATGAAATAAAGGGCTAGGATCTAACACTTAGCCCATCCAACGGCCCATAGAAGGTTCCTTTCCATTGGTCTCTATCTCGGTGAGCATACACACACATATATATATATATATATATACACCAAGCGCCCGAAATCTTTTCCTGCTCCGCTGCTGCTTGACTTTGGTAGGAGGGTTTCAGCTTCTGCTAAAGTTTCTACCAAGATGGTAATGCCTCTCTCTATTCCTCGGATTTAAGTTTTCTTTCTACTTCCTGCTTTTTGGTTGATTTTGTTATGATCTGGTGCGATCCAGAGTTGGTTCAGGGTTTTAAGTGTAAATTATGGGATTTACTGTGGCTAGTTTGATGTTGATGTTGATCGTAATGTGGGGTTAGGTTCTTCCAAACGATATTGATTTGCTGAACCCGCCGGCGGAGCTGGAGAAGAGGAAGCACAAACTCAAACGCCTTGTTCAGTCCCCCAATTCCTTCTTCATGGTATTCATGCTTTGTGTTGTATTGTTTTGTTCTTTTTGAAATTATTAATTGCTTAAATTCTGATTTGATTTATTTTCTATTGGAAGGATGTGAAATGCCAAGGCTGCTTCAACATGTAAGTAATGTTCCGTTATTGCTTTGTTTCAACTTTGATATATTTTTATGTTATTGATTGGAATTTGGGAAGTAAACGGGCAATTCATTTAATTTTCAGAACCACTGTTTTTAGCCACTCCCAGACTGTGGTAGTTTGCGGTAACTGCCAGTTAGTGCTGTGCCAACCAACAGGTGGGCGTGCCAGGCTCACGGAGGGCTGCTCTTTCAGGAAGAAGGGGGACTAAGGGTGCTCCTCTTTTACCCTTTTTTGTTAGTCAGGATGACAATGGAACTTGATTTTTGTTTTTCTTTTGGTATGATAGTTGAGGGATTTACAACACTACTTGGCCTTACGTTGCTAATTTAGGTTTTCCTTGACACCATTGAAAGCTTGGAGTTTCTTGTCAGTATTTTGACTTGCATTTTATAGTTATAGGTTTTTCTCATTGCCCAAATTGTACTTGATTTTGTGCTATCGTGAATGGTGCAGTCTATCCTCGTGACCATCAATATGAAAATGATAGTTTCTTGCCAGTAATTTGAGTTGCATTTTATAATTATAGATTTTACTCTTTGTCCATATCTACTGGATTTTGTGCTGTTGTGAATGAAGAGGTCTACCCTTGTTACTGTCAATATGAAAACACATTAAGCCCTTAATGAGATAATTTATTGAAGGGAAATAGCTCCTTTATAGTTTTTCTGTGTTTGTGTGTTGGGAAAGGGTGGACTTGAGGTACTACTTTTAAGAACCTGCTTAGGTGATCGACTGGAGCTGCATGTGCACATTCACTGAAGTATCAAATGCTATTATATAAATTTGCATATACATGTTGTTCAGTTACCTACATTTTTTTTGGTGCTTGCTTTAGTCTACTTGTTGGGATGTCATAAATTTTTGAGATCTAAATTTATTGTTACAATAGATTTGCTATGGCCTTTTTATAGCGAAAGATAATATCATAGTCTTTTGGAGATTAATAAATTCCAAATAAATGAGGCTTTCTTATGCTCTTAAAGCCTGGTTTAGATGGCAAAGAGTCGGGATGGGGATTAGAAAAGTGGCAGTTTCAATTCCATGTGAACAGAAAAAAGGGAAAATTTCTTATATTTTCTTTTAGTTGGCAAATAAGAAAATATATTGAATGTGCCTAAGAGGAGGCACACCAAAGTATGATGTGTACGATAGGTGCCTAATCTTTTTTTTTTTTTTAAAAAAGACAACCTCTCCTTACTTGAAGCTCAGCCAATCTCCAAGGGAAATTTTCTTATGTTGGAGGGTTTTAAACTAAAACTATGTGAAAAAAAAAAAAAAAAGGGTTTTGTAAACCATGACTGTTTCTAGGAACATGTAGGTTTAAACTAGGTATGGCAGGGAAATATTGGCAAGTGATGGAATAGGACTGGGATTTTAAATATTTTTGTGTCCTAACAAATACACATTATAATTGGAAAACGAATTTGGGGGGGTAGAGGGTTGGGGTTAAGTTTTGGCTGTTTGGGGGATTTGTGTCTGGATGAGATGCAATTATCCCTAAGATAGAGATGCCTTATAGAGGGTTGAGAGTTATGAAATATTGCTATGGGATATAGGCGAGAGGTTGAGATGAGAAACAATACTACTAGTTAAAAAAAATGGATGATAAACAATGCTACCTATTAAAAAAAAGATGAGAAACTATTCTGTTTGCCCATCAAAAAGTAAAAGAGAGACAATTTTAGTATTCTAGTTCACTTCTTTTCAATATTTTGAGGTATCTTCTCTGCAAGAAGGTCAGTGTTGATGTGTAATGAAAACAATAGGCATGTCTCATAATTCTCCTGTACATGAAGAACAATTAAGCTTCAATGTAGTATCAACAATATGAAAATTGAACATGAGTCACCATAATGGAACGGATGGTAAAAGTCTCTTGCCAAAGGTCAAGAGAAGAGTCTGTTATCTTAGAGCATTCTCGAGTTTTATTGTCTATAGTGTAAAATTAAATGGCTGAATTATATAAATTCTGAATTTGTAGCCATTGAAAGATATTAAGCTTATATAATAATCACAAAAATGAAGATAGAAAATGGGGTTAAGCTCACTTAAATTCCTGAAATAACAAAAGGACTGTTGGGAACAAGTCATTTTGTTTCAATGATACAACAAAGAATTGCAGGGTTTCATTTCAGGTAGAAATGGAAACAAGATCATTCAGGAATAGTATGGAGAGGAAGAGAGGGGTTGGAGTTATTGCAAAGTGAGGGAAGGGTAGAGTTTGGGGTATGGAAAAACATCAAAAGGGGATGGGACTTGGTCAGTAATAAAGTATCCTTTAAGGTGAGAAATGTAAGAAGGGTGAAGTTTTGGAAGGATGAGTGGTGTGAAGATGAATCCATACTTGTGTAAGCCTTAGCATTGTCAAAAAAGGCTATGGTGGTGGATGTTTGGGATGATTTGGGTGAGGGGGGCTATTGGAATTTGTTTCTTTTAACACTTGAATGATTGGGACCTAGATTGACAATGCAGGGGCTTTTTCTTAAGGTTGCAAGAAAGGTCCTTGAAAAGGGAAGAAAATGATAGGGTGGTTTGGATGGACTCAAGGAATGGGGTCTTCTTTGTCAAATCTTTGCATTCCGTCTTGGAGTCGGAGTGTATAATTCCTTTCCTGGTAGACATTATTTGGAACCCCATGGGTCTTCTTATCTAAAACAATTTTTTTTTTTGCTTGGGAGGCTAGCTAGGAAAGGTGTTGACTTTGCTCTTTGATGAATAGATTTCTCCTTTGCAAGAGCGAAGAGGAATTAATTGATTACATCCTCCTACAGCCTAAGTAAGGGGACTATGGCAGTTGTTCTCCTTATTGGGCATTGTTTGGGTTCTTCCTTCTATGGTTGGAGAAACTCTTTTAACTTAACGTGGTTTTTTTGTGGGAAGAAAACACAAGAAGGTTTGGAGGGTCTCTCTTTTGTGCATTTTTGGACAATTTGAAAGGAAAGGAATTGAAGAGCGTTTAAGAGCGGGGGGACAACCAATTCAATTGCTAAAGTGCTCTTTCCTTAGAGGTATAGTGTTATGGGTTATCATGGATATCGAAGAAGGTTTAATGCCTTTAATCGGTTTTGTGGATTGGGTGGAATATAATCGAGGGAGAGCAGTTTTTTTGTGTTCTCTCTTTCTGGAAAAGCCTTTGGTACCCATTCTATACATCTTGTGTACATTGGTGTATAGCTTTTTTATTCATATCCATGATATCTTTTTGCTTGCTTATCAAAAAAGATTGTGTGGGTGCGATGCTTTATTTGTCCTGTTTTACTGGTAAAAAATGATAATTTTTATTATCCTTGGTGGTTAGGCAGTGTTGGAAGTTTGTGAGTATTGTTCTGCGTATGGGTTGTGATAATTAGCCAAAAAGATTTGACATCAAACCAAACCTAATTTCCTTGCGAACATCAATTGGCCTTAAAAATTTGATTTCAAATCAATACCAATTTGTTTTTGCCCTACAGAAACTTCAGCTTGTTTGATCAGTCTAGGCTGTTTTGCAGAGGAGGCTGTATCCATGTGCCATTTATAGCCATCTTTTATGATTAATCAGGCCTGAAAGACCAATTTCAGACTAATGAATCTTTATTTTTCCTTTTTTTTTCTCAGTTAAATTATCATCCATTTAAGTAAATTGCTCTTTTCGCTTAAAACACCCTCCTATTTAAGGATTGGGATTTGGAAACCAAGCCCAACAACTTAAAATTGTATCCATTGAAATATGCATCTGCCATCCCATGATTCACCTAGGTCTTCTTGAAGTTGGTGTCCAGTGACAACCATCCCTCACTGCATATCAAAGCGTGTTTTCCCTACCTGATCCTAAGTCCCAACCAGTTCCCGATGACTTGAAGGCTCTCCGTCGCTGCAAACTCAGTCTGTTGTTTAATTAACTGCCTAATTTGTGTTCACTTTTGATGGTGTGCTTCTTGTATAAGACTTAAGAGTCTCTTTTACAGGGCTTTTAGAAAGCACCGCTAACATAAAAAGCTTATTTGAAGAAAAATCAGTTGTTTGGCAAAGTTTATAATTATTTTTAAAAAGTTAAAAAATCATTTATAGTGCTTCTTGAAGAAGCATTTTGACATACGATTCTTCCAAAAATACCTATAAATTTTTTTTCCAAATTTTAGAGAAAACATTTATATTAATAGCACTGCCAAAAATGTACTCTTAGTTGGGTATGAGAAAGGTATTCATCATCTTGTTTTGCTGGCATGTTGACTGCCTGGAATTCTGGAAATCTTATCCTTTGGGTTTCCTGCCCGATGCCGGTTGTTTTTGGGAGCAAGTTGGAAATTAAAGAGCACATGCCTTGCGTTAAGCATAGGGAGGTTGTGACCACAAAATTGAAGCCTAAGAGCTAACATCATTAGGCCTCCAAATGACTTCTACCAGGCCAGAAAAGCCCACTACTTAGTCAGTTTCAACTTTCAAGCACTTAAAAACATTTGCCGTCTTATCATTTTATATTCAAGCACTTAAAACATTTGCCGTCTTATCATGTATCAATTTATCAAATAGAAGCCAATCCCTTCTATTTGGAGCCTACTCGAATGATTGGACTCCAAGAATCTGATGCCATCTGGCTCGTTTGAAACAGTCATTTTAAATATCAAAGTTCATGGCAAAGGGATGGGGACTACACGGAAGTGTGTTGTTTGATAAGCTCCGAGACTATAAAAAGACAAAGGGACCCCCCCAAGATTAGGAGAAGAGGTTGCAGACCAGTCGTATCCTCTATAGTCTAAAATTATACTGGTGCCATCATAGAGCCTGCACAAATCGATCAGAGTTCTAGTTTGGGTGGAAGTAGAAAATATAAGAGAATGAAGGCCATTAATGTTGACATTTGTGAGTGGAAAGCTGTGGTGTTAATCATTTATGGTAGCAAGAAGTAGCAGTAGTTGGTTTGGCGATATGACATTGGGAGGACAATTGGCCTCATATAATGTCTTGATAAAGGCTCCAAAATGGGCTGACTCAGGTAAACGCTCCCCCCCCCCCCCCCCCCCCACCACCACCCCCCCCTCTCTTCCTCTGTCACTATTTTATCCCCATCCCCATTTTGTAGATAAGGCTGGTAGATTCTCCTTTGCTTACCAACCTACTTGGAGCCTTATACCCCTCCCACCCTCTAATGCCTTGTTATCTCACGTCTCCTCTCTTCTACTTACTCTCCTTCAACTAGATAATATTAATTAAAAACTTTGTGCCCAAAAAAAGTTCAATAAAAATAAATACCCATCTCTATCTTGCCACATGGAGGTTAACAGCCTCTTTGTTTGTAGCGGCAGGCACGTGTGTTGAAAATTTGAACCCATGCCGGGACAAGATCACAATCAGACAGTAACATATACTGTAAACAAAAACTGGCCTTCATAAATTATGAAGCATATAACAATAAAACTCTAATCATTAAATATATACATTTTGCAGGAAAATACAAAAACGTTTTAATGATTTTTTTAAGTTTTCATGCAATTTCTTGAATATTTCCATGGCATGTGCTCTTGAATGGATTGATTTCTCATCAGGCTGGTGTTGATGGCAGGTTGTGGGGTGTCTGGTTTGCCCTTTCTCAATCTTTTTTATATTTGTAGTATATGGTTCACATGTTGCTTGACATTATTGATTAGATTGCGTATAAAAGAGTGTTGTGACTTTGGGGGATGAAGATCAACAATGCATTAATCTTTTGACAATTGGAAAGAAAACTCCTGTAGTCACGAGTACTTGAAATAATGTATTGGTATGTGCATAGATACTAAAGTAAGAATATTAAAACCTTATTTTAAAATGATATTAAAATTAAATAGACTAAAGTTCAGTTTGGGAGAGCTTCAACCTTTAAAGGTTAAGGGTAATTTTTTAAGGGTGTCTTACACTTTTTAGTGTGATTTTTTATTCACATTTTGAAGAACTTGGGTTAGAGGAATAGGATGATTATGGCTTTCCTCAAAGGTGATGTGGGAATATATTTTTATTTAGTTAAAAATTAAAAAAGAATAATTTTTTTTATATTTAATGAAATATTTTAAATATAGTTCTCAAATATAAAATTACTTTTACTTGCTATTAAATGTACATGTGGAATGCTATCCAACCAAGTCTTATATCTTGGTATCTACTTATAAGTCAATATATATATGTTGGGTTGTCTTTTTAGGGTGTATTCTTGTGAACCCTGCAAAAATTCATGAGTGAGGAAATCATTGACTTCCTTACTCCTCTGATATAATCAATTTGAAAATCAAAGATACTTAAAATAGTTTGTCATCTAGTGAAAGTATTACTTAAAAGTTATATTTTTAACATCTTTTTGTAAAATTGATTTTGATAATTTGCAACCAACATGGATTAAAAACTTTTGGTTTAAAAAATCATTTTGAAATTTTGAAATGTATAAAACAATTTGTAATTTTTTTTAATGGTATTGTAGTTGAGCTATCTTGGTTCCATGTTCTTGAAGTAAATTACTAATATTTTCCTATCACCATCCTTTTGCTTAATGATTCTACCATATTCTATTTCTGAAACATCTATTTTAACAACCTTGAAAGCTTCTAGGTTGGCTATGTTTAGGTAAGGTAAAGTCTTCACTCTAGTCTTAATAAGTATAACGATTCTAATATGCTCTTTAGTCCATGGAGGAAGATCCTTTTTTAAGTCTATGTCTTAAAGGGGCATCAATCTAACTTGGTTCTTTGATAAAATCTGAAACATAGTTAAGACTTCCAAAGAAATGTTATAATTATTTTTTATATTTAACCTTGTTAGGAAACTTATCAACAAACTGGATTACTCTCTGAATTGAAGTTATGGCTCCTTGGTAAATATGATGTCTTACAAAACTAATTTTAGTTTGGTAAAGATTTATCTTGGAAGCTAATAAACTTAAACCATTGTCCTTGACAAACAATGAGGCAGTCTAAATAAAAATAAAAGATTTCATTCATTATATTTTGAAATTTAAAGGGTGCATTTTTAAGTCCAAAAGGCATAACATTTCATTCATAGTGTCCAAAGGGTGCATTAAAGGTTGTCTTATAATGATATTTCTTAACAATTTGGATTTGGCAAAATCCTGATTTCATATCAAACTTAAAATTTTTTTGGACTTAACTAATTTCTAGAGAAGAACCTTGTTTGAGATAGGATATTTAATCCATCTTAATACATCATTAAGAGGTTTATAACTAATTACAGGCCTAGGTGCTCATTTTTCTCGTTATGCTTGCTTTTGAACATAAAAGGTAGAACAACTCCAAGGAGATTTAGATTTTCCTAGTAGTTTTTTTATTAAGGAGTTTACATATTTTAGTTTCACTGTATCTTAATAATTCTTGATTCATTTGGATTGGTCTTGACTTAGTAGGATTATCTTTTTCTCTAAATTTTAGGTTATAAGGTAGTTCCATCTCATGCTTATTTCTATACCAAAATGCATCGGGGATTTTGACTAGACGTCTTTAACTATCTTTTCTTTAAACCTTTGGATGACCTTTTGGGTTTTCTTAACCTTTAATTGTTCTTCTATTCTTTTATGACCAACTTCTAAGACTAAAAAGTTAATATGGTTGTGAATTCTTCTAGAAATAAGTGTGGACCTTAATTCATTTGGATTGCTTTCATATGGAGGATAGGTAAATTGAAAGAGAATCTCCCAATTTAGGAGTTCCATTTTTATCCCTTGGTTATCTACTTTGAGGTCTTGAAACAAAAGAAAGGGTTGTTAGATGCATATTCCTTGATTACAAATATATGCTTTAGATAACTTGTAATTAATATTAAGCCTAGTTCCATTAACATTGTAAAAGGTTTCTTTAGTTTTTTCATAATACTTAGTTGGAACTAATCTTTTTTTAATACAATTTAAAGCTGCTCCTAAATCTATTAAGGTTATAGTCTTGATGGTGAATTTTTTGGTAATGACAACTGTTAAGGAAACATTCCATTTTTGAAAAATTACTTTGCTTATGACATTAAGTTATGATTCTTTACTTACTAAAACTTCATTAGTTTTTTATGATTCTTGTACATTTGACTTATCATTACTGAAGCTTTTATTTATTTGGTCTAAGAGATTTGTTAACTCGATGTCAGTGTATCTTTTGAATTCTTTTACTTTTGCTTTATATTGTCTTATTTCGTCTTGGAGACATTTAATTGTTACTTCCTTAAAAGAGTTAAGGCTAAACCTTGATTAAATTTCATCCAAGTTATAAGGTTTTATAGTCTTCTTATTTTTTAGTTTGTGGATAGATTTCTTACAAATTTCATACGACTTTACTTTTATCGAAGAGTCTTCTACTTCATTCTGTAATTCTAAAATTAATTCTTTTCTTCGATGATAACATTTATAAGCTTAAGGTAACATTTACACTTGCTCTTGATACATTCTTCCTAATCACTAGAAGTTTGACTTATGCTTTCATCAATTTTTTGAAGATGGTTAATATCATCTTGATTATTCAATTAGTTTATGGATTTAGATTTTGAAATGTTTGGCATTGAATCACATAACATATCTTTTAACTTATCTGAAACATTCAAGTAATAGCCTTTTACCTTATAGTCTTTCTTAAAATGTCTAACTTTTCCACATTTAAAGCACACTTGATTTGAGTGTGAAGAAGTTTTCAATTTTTATTTTTTATTTTATGAGGTTTTTCAATAGATTTTTTTTTTCATTTTGTCTATATTTTCCATATGTTCCTTTTTTATTAAGGTAAAATTTCTCCTAATTTTGCTTGGATGAAGGCTTAGTTTCCTTTTGGCCAAATACAAACTAACTACAAAATGTTCCAAATTCATTCTTATAGATTTTTTGTTGAGATATTAAGCTTGAGTTCATAACTTAATAGCCATTGTATGTAAGCTCCTTATGAATAGGTGTCTCTGCGAATTTTAGGAAAGAAGCTTGATCAATACTCAACAATCCGTTAATATTATTGCTTAGAAAGAAAAAAAATGTAAGTAGGTTTCATCTAGCATAGGTCTTACCATACCAATCTAATAGACCATCAATATGATAGGATCCATCATAGACATCAACAATGAATACCTTGTAGGCTATCAAACATGTTACACACTTTTTAATTATAAGGTGTGAACTGATCAATGATAGTTTCTAGATCCAAAGGCTTTTTTTTATGAAACTTCGTAGTGTTCCCATTGTAATTGACATACCACCAGGATGGTATCCAACATGTTAATTCAGGGTAACTATCTACAAGAGAATTATTTGATCAATGTTATATTATGCTTTTACTCGATGTTCTAACTAAATTAATAAAAGGCCTTTTGTTTATACTTTGTTTAGTCTAGTAAGTTAGGTCTACAATGAGATAGACTTAAGAGAATACCTAATGAATTGATTTACTTCTCTAGTTGTTTCGACTCCTTATGGATAATTATTCTTAATCTCTTAATTTTGGTTTTGGTGCAAATTTGGTGACTTAAAAGTTCAATATTCAAGTGTAGAAAAGGATCTTGCGTATGCAAAGGACCCCAACACATGTAGATAGTTATTCAAGAAAAAAAGACAAGAGTAATATCCTAAACACACTACATTCTACCTAGAAAATTTGAAATATTTGAGTATGATGACTCGTTCCTTAAATAGGATTAAACCAACACTTTTGAATGACAATAGGTAGTGCCATGTTGAGTTTGTGTCGTGTTAAGATAAAAAATAGTAAAAATTTACTTAGCCCAAATACAATTTGTTTAACATGATTAGTTAATTATAAAGATAAATGATATAAATTGTTTAATAAATTAATTGAGTTAGATTGGGAATGAATTAAGACGGACAACTTATTAACACGATTTTAACTTATTATTAACACGATTTTAACTTATTAAACTTGTTAATATGATTATAACTCATTTATTTTATTTAAGTTTAATATTTTAATATTTATTTGTTAGTTCCTTTAATTTTCAAATTTTAAATTTTTTACAATCTTAATTATTTTTATTATTTAATTTTATTTATAATATATTTACAACGTAGAAAGTAAATTAAAATTTAATTTTACACTTATTTATTATTTTATTTAGCGTTTTAATTATAAAATATTTTTAATCTTTACAATGAAATACATAAAAATTTACTTAGCTATTTAATTATATGATATTTATAATTAAAAATATATTTAATTTTTATAATTTTAAACATATAAAATTGATAAATTTATATGGGTTAAATACTTATAAAACATGTTGGGTCATAAATAAGCCATTTTGGCATGATTAAGTAAACAAGTTAAATATGTTGGATGAGTTGAGAGTCAAATTGGAATATGACTTATTGAATGAGTTACATCATTCCACGCAATTACACACAATTATATCTAATTTGAGTAAATTATAAGACTCATGTCATGTTTTAGTGTATAATTATGTCTATTTTGGATTAAATCTAGTGATTTTCGACTAAAATGTTATTTATTTTTTTAAAAAATTATTAAAATATGATGGTTTCGTAATTACTTTCACGGAGAATATTGTGTTTTCACATGCATATATGAAAAGAAACTTAAAAATATGAATTCAAGTTCATAAAATTCAAAATTATTATATAAATTTAAAAATAATTAAAATTATATGCACTTTTCAATTAAGGTATTTTTTTTTACCATCGGGGTTTTAGCCTTGACTTTCAAGGGTTCGTATTTCATCTTTTTCTTTTTTAAAAAAAAAGAAAAAACGGAGTGTGTGAAAATGTACTTTTTCTTAATTTCAATTACATCAAACTTAAAATATCTATTAAAAGTTGATTTTTGAAAAGACATTTTGATTTAAATACTAAAATTATTTTTCAAAAATATTTATGTCAGCCTCGCCCCTTGGCTCGAATGGTGGCACTAAGGTTGCTGGGCGTGACAACTGCTTTCAATATTCCTATTCACCCCTTTCCTCCCACCAATGTGGACTCGAATAATTTTGAAAGCATCATATTTATTTTACAAAATCCCCAAAAAGATATTCACATGAAAATTTATTTATCAATTTTTTCATTAATAACAAAGACAACGTCCACCAATCCTTCCCAGTTCCCATACCCACCACTCTCGAGGCATTGCTACAATCAATGATGAGGTCGACCAAAGCGGATGCAAAATGATTCAAAAGGAAATGATCGCAAGCGACTGTGCGAAACCCGGAGAAGGAAATGTTATTGTCATCTAATGTCTACCTCGAAACTCCGTGGAGAGACCAGACCGCCAGGTTTGAATACAAACTAACCAACCAGTAAGTTGTAACCACCGCCCAGGCACCAGTGGCTTGAGGAAGCAGCGGCGGAAGCACACCGCACCAGACCACACGGAGGCACGTGGGTGATGCAACCGCCATTATTGCCAGGCCTGTTTTTATGTTATTCTATGGCTCTCCTTATTAACTCCTCTGACTTTGGTCCCGGCACCACCGTCAGGACCTGTCGATTAACCCTGACCCTATGGTCAACTCTGGTTTTTTACACCCAGGGATTAAAATAATACCAGGATTCACTCTTCATTGAATGGATTCACTCCTCCCTACGCCCTTTGGTGTTCACAAACTAAAGTTCAATACTTCGATGGGCGATGGGCAATGGGCCATTGTGAATTGTAAATTGAGGAACTCTGACCAACTTGATTATGTATGTCGGCATGCATGTGGTTGTCATGTCATGTCATTGTCATCTTTAATTATGTGTGGGCTCCCTTCTCTTTATTACCGTTTTTTTTTTCAAAAAGAAAAAAACTTGAAAGACACGAAAACGGGATCACTGTGATGAATGTTCAGGACAACATGTAGAAAAAATAAATCAATAAATATGTTTAATAATTAAAAATTATCTTTTATTTTTTATTTTTAAAAAATGTTTTTAAACAACATTTTTACTTATTTTTTTATATTATTTTTACTTATTTTTAAGGACTATTTTAAAAAATAATTATATAAATACATAGAATTATTAAAAATAAAATATTATACATAAAAATTATTTTTAAAATATATTTAAAAATAAGTTAAATATATATTAGGTTTTTAAACGTATTTTTATTTTATAGACAATATAGAATAATTTTTTAAAATTATTTTTGAAAATAGTTAGCAAGGCACTGATAATTGTTTTTGAGACCTTTTTTTTCATCCAAAACAAAAAAATATAAAAAAAAAAATGATAATAAAAAACCTATTATCAAATTGAGTGTTTTTTTAATAATATTGTACAAACATGTGAAAGGATTAAAAATAAAACACTTTATATAAAAAAAAAAAATTTAAACACATTTAAAAACATTAAAAATAGATTAAAAACATTTTAAGTTTCTAAACAAATTTTTATTATACAAAAATTAGAGACAATTTTCAAAAACTATTCTTAAAAACTATTTTTTAGAATTATTTTCAAAAACAATTATCAAACAGACCATAATTATTTTTTAAAATAATTTTCTTTTTTTTTAAAAAAAAAAAAGAAAACACATTTGATACCAACAAATTATTTTTTGTTTTTTTTTTATTTTTAAGAAAAAAAAAGCGGAATATTTTCATAAAACATCTTTTAATTATTTTCATTTATCTTTTTAAGGTTATTTTTAAAAAATAATTATACAAATATATAAAATGATTAAAAATAAAACACTAGATATAAAAATTATTTTAGGTTTTCAAATAAATTTTTGTTCTAAAAAAACTATTCCTAAAAACTGTTTTGGAAAAATGGTTAACAAACAAATCCTATATTGTTTCACCTTCTTAAAATGCTTACTTATTTGAAATTTTTTGGAAGATGTTCTTAAAATAACAACCTCTACTTTTTTCTTTTTTTTTTCTTTCCTCCTTGTTCCCATGTAAAAAACTTATGGTTGGGTACTCATGCAATAATTATTGAAACTTTTATCTTGATCGAGGTAGGGGTCTAAATTTGACAATTAGACTAAACAAACTATGGTTACAAACATGAAAAGTACAATAAATGTGGTTGTGTCGGCTTTTCTTTTTTTTTTTTTTCATTTTTCTTATAAAGTCAATTCAACGTTTTCATAATCGAACTAGTTATTGAATTGAAAAAGTTATTGATTCATGGTTCATTGATCGGATTGACGATCGAACCGGTGACGTCATAAATATATATATTTTATTATTTATATATATTATTAAAAAATAATAAATTAATAAATTCTATCTAAATTCCTCCATTCACAGCCGCTAAGAGGTGTGGGATGTTTACAATCGGGAGAGGGGAGACGGGGTACTAGTCGATCAGGGTTGTTTTCAACGACGAGGAGGTTTCCAACGTCGACTTCCAACGCGACGAGGGGAATTGGGAAAAGACGACGACATGGAGGGTTGTCAGCTTGTAATTACTGTTAGCGAGAGCTGTCTGGCTGTCACGGCCCATGAGGGAGGGTTTGCAATTTGTAGCTTTGATTTTTATTATATACCCTCGAAAACGGCATCATTTTGATGCTGTTTTTTTTTTAAATAATAATAATTGAACCGGTTGATTCGAAGGGAATTGATTAGTTTGTTCGATTCATCGATTGGACTATCGGTTCAAGCGGTCCAACCTCGGTTCAATGCTATTTTGACCCAATTGATTGGAAAAACCATGAGTCAATCTATAAATATATGAAGTCAAGATATAAACGGATAAATAAAATTATTATTAAAATATAAGAAAATGAGATTAAGGTATGAACGAATACGACAAATATGATTACTTTCATTTTTTGGAAAATGTTCTTAAAATGACAACCTCTACTATTTTTTTTTTTATCTTGTTCCCAAATAAAAAACATTAGAAGAAATGGTAAGGTAGTAATTATTGAAACTTTTATCTCGATCAAGGTTGGCACCTAAATTTGACAATTAGACCAAGCAATCTGTGGTTAAAACCGCATTAAGTACAATATCCACTATTGTTTAGCAATAAAGTAGAGAAATTTAGATAGGAGTACATTGACTTTTTTTACTTTTTTATATTATAAATATATGAAATCAAGATATAAACAAATAAATAAAATGATTATTAAAATATAAAAGAATAAGACAAATATGAGATAATCAATGTTATAACGAAAGTCGGAAACATAACATATGAATTCCTGGAAAAAATGGACAAGTAGAAAAAAAGCACACATGAGATTTTGGTCCAACGGCTGTGTTGTCTTTGAGTTGTAAAGGTCTCAAGGGTTTGAAGCTTTTTGTGCCGTGAGACGCATGTGTATCTAGAACCCTAATTTTGAACTCTAAAGGTTGGTATGAAAACCCTTCTCCCATTTCTGATTGGGATTTGCTTCAATTAGTTTCAAATCAACTTCCCTCCCAAATTCTTGGAACTGTATTGTAACCCATTTACTTTTTTTTTTTTTTTTTTTTCAAAATTTATATTTTCTACAAAATGTTCTTTTTCAATCCTGTTGGTAAGGTGGGATTATTATTATATCACTATATGAAAGGAATAAAGGAAGGGAAGAAGAGAAAAAAAACCATTAAGATTCTTTTCATAACAACTTCTTTTGAATACAGCACTGGCATGAATGCTGAGGGTCTCAGACTAAATCATTTGCATTTCCATTGATTGAATTAAAAAGGCTTTGTATGCGGCTTTTGATTTCTTTTTCATACTTGTTTCAAGAGAAAAGGAAAACAAAGCTGCCCACCTCCATGTGAGCTTGCAGGCATGAACTGAAAACTGAAAAATCATGGAAATATGGGCTCCCTTTGGTGGGTTAGTCAAAAAAGTAAGAATATGCATTCATAAGAATGGATAACAATTGCTTGCCAATAAGCCCCGCCAACCCAAAAAAGAAAGCATAGTTGATTGCACCAAGAGAATCAAATCATTTTCTTAGTAGCATGTACAATATTTAAATTAAAGTTGTTTGTGTTGTCAAATATAGGCAATCTTTCAGACATGGTTCTCCAAAGAAAAGGCTGAGGCTCTTGACCCATTCCATCTGGGAACTTATTCCCCATCTATCACCAGAAAAAAAATGCCCATATTTTAATCAATCATTGAGTAGTTCTTTCTCACTTTAGCATAATTTTTATGACTTTGTATGTAGAGTGATATTTCTGGGTGCCATCCTGAAAATATGCTCAGCTCAGCTCAGCTGAGTTAACCTTAATCAATCATCTCTCAGGCTCTCACTTCAATTATTCTCAGCTTTGAGCTTAATCCTCAGTTTCCTAGACACATCCCAGCAGCTTATATTATTAAAATGGAAGAAAAAAATAAATGGGACTGGAAAAAAGGTTCTGATCCAACCACTAGGATTCACCCATTAAGTTGACTTGAAGAGATAATAATCCAAAGCCCGTGGCACACAACCTCCACGTGTCGGCAGAGGGTGTCCCCCTCCATCGGAGCACCTCGGGAGTATTGTAGAAAAATCCCTGATTAAAAAAATTAATAAAGATTAACTAAATTTATAATTTGAGGAGGATAGTAATTGAAACTTTGTTATATATACCAGTAGAAGAGCGAAACCCTTGGGTGCAATCCGTCCGCTCTGCGTCTGTCTCTTGATAAGACTTGATATTTCTGAGCACAACCCATCTTCTTCTTCTTTTATCCTCTTTTTTCCATCTTTTGTTTTTTTACCCTTTTGTTGGTTTGTTTGTTTCTGTAAAGTTGAGAAAAAAGGGTAGAGCTTCAGACTTCAGAGTCCGTGGTTTGTCAGCTGAAACTGAGTGCTAGTACAGCAACAATCTGGTTGGGTCAGTGGGGATTTGGCCACAAGTTTCAAATTTCAAATTACTTGAACTAATTGAGTGCTATCAGCACTGCTGAGTACTCTCAGCACCAGAAGTATTGGTGGTTGTTTTGGGAATCAGTATCATGTCAACTGTGCAAGCACGCACTGGTAGACACAGGCAACGCTATGAGAACAACTTACGCCTTGTTTCTGGGTATGCATCCTCTCCTCTCTCTCTCTCTCTCTCGTTACCTTCTACTCTTCCTTTTTGAAGAGCTTTTAGCTTTGAGCTTTCTATTTCATGTGTCTGTAACATATGGGTTGAGAATGGAGATGGGTTTATTTGATTTCATGGCATAATCTTAAGGAGAGTGAGTTCAGGGGAAGAATATTTGATGCTCTTGACAAGGAGGGGGCATCTATAATTCCTGTGATAATTGTCTTGTTTTGATGATAGAGCCACAACCCAAAGTGGGTCTTATCATTGACTTTTAGCGTATGAGCATTTGATGTTTCCCTCATCATTTTGTGTTTGTCGCATTTGTGGAAGTTATGATTTTTTTTTTTTAAGCTTTAACATAGTGATTATCGCCGTTTAAATCGATTTTGACCTTTCTTTCTGGGGCATTGGGGCTGGGTTTGGGTGAGGATTCAGCAACAATCATATGCCTTTTTCTTTTTCTTTTTAATCTATTCATTTGTTTATTATTATTATTATGAAGTGTAGTGAAGAGATGAGAATCTTGAGATCACCTTTTGTTCCTTTTTCCTTTGATAAGATTATGAAACAGCTTTCTAAATCTCAGAAAGGCCACTGGCCTCCTTGATGTCTAAAGTCTCAGACTGATGTTCCAGAAGATGGGGCGTGCATGTGATGCGCCTTTTTCAAGCCTCATGCACCGTTATTTTTGACTTCCCAATTGCCCAAAAGCCAATTTTATATTCTGAAGCCTGAAAACTCCCCATCTTCGCCTTTGTTTAGGGGTGGAAAAACATACTCATATATATATATATATTTGAGAATGCAAATCTGATGGGCTTTTTTTTTATTCTAAAGGTTTGATTTATGCATTTAAATACCATGGAAAAATGGGATCGCTTTCTTTTGAGATGGACATCCAAACATCCTCTCCATTGCTGAATCAGTGCCGTAAGCCTGAAGTTTTCATGAGTTAGTCTTGGAGATAGGATGTTTTGGTTGGCTTCAAATGGAGTGGACTGGACATACACCTAATGGAATAATTCCGTGTTCTGAAGGACTTGAACATAATTGTTTTGATGATCGATGCTATAGTAAATGGGGTTGATCTGATTGTATATATACATGATTTGCAAGCATATGTTGGGGCTCAGTATGTAATTGGTTACTGTATGTGAAGGTGTCTTCTGGGCTTCGTTTGTTGTTCCTTACTAATTTAGTTCAAACAACAGATGTATTCCTTACAGACAGACCAAGAACCATGAAGACCACAGCACTGATTTGGAGAAGACAATAGAAGTTCTCATGATTTCTTCACCCAATCGCAATGACCTAGTGTTTCCCAAGGTACAATTTTCCTCCTCTCTTCCTCCCATATTGGTAATTGGTATAGAAGGATTGTTACCACTCTTAATTAAAATTCTGAGGTTTTGATTTTTATCCTATGTTTGCTTGTCAGGGTGGATGGGAGGATGATGAGACCGTTGAAGAAGCAGCATGCCGTGAAGCCTTAGAGGAAGCAGGAGTGAAAGGAATTCTTAATGTATGTCCCTTTTCCTGCTTGATAATTGCCATTGTAGCTATTGTGGATGTGCATATGTATTCCATTACTTGAACTGCAAGAAGAGAGAACTTCACTTTGCTAGCTTGGATGGACTAGCTAAATTTTTTGTCATTGCATTTTCTCTTAGCTGAAGGATGCCTAAAACCTGATTATGGTAAGATTAGAGAATCCCAGCTGCATATGATGAACGTAGGGAGGAAAATTGAAGAAATGCTAATGTTTTATAATTGTCAACTCACTTAAATTGGGAAAATTATAACTTCATCATGATTGAAATCAATATATTACCACATATTTATGGCTCAAATATAGGTCTACAATGCAAATAAGAATTGAAATATAGCATGGTTTTGAACTGCAATGGAGTAAGTTTTTGGAATGAATGAACAGCATTCAACAGTTGCTTAAATGGCTCGAATGTTAAACATTCTTGGTCATGGATGAGTGTGTTGAATTGCAAGGCACATTTGAATGGAACTGTCTTTTACTGTCCCTTCAGGTTGCATTAGATTCTTCGGCACCACTGTACTTGTTACTTATGCCAGTTTGCCTTATGGGAAATCAATTTTAAATATGTTCTATGCAGTCCCTTAAGGCTCTGTTAGCATATGGTTGCCTCAGTTTTCTCTGTTCATGGAAGTTTCATTCCTTTGTGACTGAGTTGGATTAACAACAGAAAATATGCAATTTCATAGTTGACATTTGACTTGGAACAGAGAGGGATTTCATAAGCTTCAAAGGCCTAAGAAACTTATGATTGTGGCAAAATATTCCTGGATACTATTCTGAAAGTCAGGTTTCTTAAGCTTTGAACTATTTCTCAATCAGTTAGGCTTTGTGTGGTTTGTATTGTTCATCTTATTTCTATTACCAAATTAAAAGCAAAAATAAAAATAAAAACAACAACAATGATCGTTTAAGTATCTTATCATCAATTACCCCATGTGGTGCTGCCTTTTGTTCGGTAAAAGTCGGACAGCAATCAATGGGGCTTCTGTATTGGAAGATACTCTGTGTTTACAAGACTATGGATATGATCATTCTCATCGACTCATCCTCAATATCTTTCTTCTGCAAAATGAATCATATGCTTGTTTTCTAGTATGATTATGATGATATAGAGCGGCATATTTTCCAGTGATATGATTCTAAACTTGAGAACACTAGTTGAACTGCTCTCGCCATGTTTTCATCTAATAGACGGATTTTCTTTGTTCAGGAAAAACCCCTGGGTGTTTGGGAGTTCAGAAGCAAGAGCAGACAAGAAAACTGCTGTCTGGAAGGAGGGTGCAAAGGATACATGTTTGCATTAAAGGTGACTGAGGAGCTTGAGACCTGGCCAGAGAAGGAAAACCATGATAGGAAATGGGTAAGTATGCTAACTAAGACGTAGTAGGGGAGTTATCCCAACTGCAACCCCCATATTCTTAACCACTACCGATATCTAAGTTTCTTGGTTTCCCTTAACAGCTAAGCATAAATGAGGCATTTGAACTGTGCCGCTATGAATGGATGCGTACGGCACTTGAGGCGTTTTTGCAAGTCATGGAAGAGGACCGAGAACTTGAGAGGAGGGAAGAGGTCTACTCCCAAACCCAACACCAGTCCTCGTTCCAGATGTTGTGGCAGAGCGTCCAATCATGTCAGCCAATTGCTATAAGCCTTCCTGTAGCCAACACCGTGGCATATGCCCCATAAGTGTGTAGTCCTGGCATACACTCCTCTGAAGAGGTTGCCATCAACATGTTCCATTGACATCTTGCTCAGCCCCTTTAGTTTCTGTAAGTAGGGTCTTTACCTTTGGTGTTCGTGTAACTCCAAATTTGAAAAATGAACAATGCCTTGAATGAAAGACCGATTTCTCTTCTCAGCCCCAATTTCACTTGATTTGAATCATAATAGTTTCGCTTTTTCTTGTTGCCTTTTCTGGTTTGTGAACAGCACAAATAATCATCATAATACATGTTGAGCCTGCAGTCTCAGACAGGCAGCATTCTTGTTGATGCAGCTGATGTTTTTAATGCATGAATAAGGTTCAAATGTCATCATCCACTCATCTCTGAAAGATGATTGCTACACAAACTGTTCATTTCTGTGATTAAGCCACAGAGTTAATTAACCAAAAACCCGTGACGAAGCTCTATGTAGGCTGTACTTCCATTCATGTTCCAGTCCCAGTTCCATCCATATTTCCATCTAAACCAAGTCTAGATTATAACCAAAATCAATTGACACCATTGGCAGAACCTGCACATGATCACATCCCCTTGCAGCCCTGAATCCTGATGTCCCAATTCACTTAGAAATTACAATAATCTCTTCAAAGTCTGAGTTGAAATTTGACACAGACAGTGGTTCCCATCTCCAAATTCTCGCATCCCCAACAGTGAAATCTCTGCCTTACATTGTGTTCATGAACTCGTTTTGTTACTATCATACTCCTACAGAAACAATTATTATTGAAGGCAATTCTAAAACTAGTAATTGAAAATGACTTTGACATCTAGAGTCTATTAATATTATTATCCCTCATATCTCTCTCTCTCTCTCTCCCTCTCCCTCTCTCTCTCCCACACACACATACATCCCACTCAATGAAGCATTGAATCCTGTTAAGCATACTCCCCGAGGAATTTCTTACCCATCTTTTGATAACACTTGGAGGGCAGTGAGAGCTATCCTTCCATCTCTATCCTGGGGCCCTACCTTCTAAAACAATGAGTCAAGATTGAGAATCCAAAGGGAGGTGCATTGTTTTACTTGAATACTTAATTCAATTATTATAGGGGAAGAGCAAATTGAACAAGACACTGTTTCAGTAGACCTCCACACATGAAATGCAACCATAAAATGCTACCTACTTTGCCTGCACATGGAGAAAAAGAGAATTTCATGTTTGAAGAAACCCCACAAGTGACGGTAGGTTCATGTTCTTCGGCTTGGTGTTTCCCAAATATACCCTCTAAATGAGCTACTCATACCCTTCTATGAGCATGCTTGCTTTGTTTAAAATAAGATTGGCTTGAACCAACTCTGTTGAATTTACTCACAGACTAAAGAAATATAGCTGATATCAGGAGCCGGTCCCATGCCTTGTATATTCATAAGTTTGAGCTTTTCAGTAGGTAAATCCTAAAGCAATTTTATTGAAAGAAAAGGGTGTGGTTCACACCAAAAACCCCACAAAATGAATATTTATCTAAGTATTGTATCAGATATAGATAAAAACATGACAGCATATGGGAAACCCCCTTGAGAATCTTGACTAGGATGAATTAGACAAACCCAATTTCACTGTCAAGAAAAAAGACAAAAGCTTCAATAATCATATCCAAAGCTAAAATAAAGGACATTTCCGAGCCCCTTAATCCAAATCCCAATGGGGTTTTCACTTATCCCCTGCCTCAACTTGGATGCTAATAAAGTGGGGGAGAAAAAAATATATTACTTGTCTCCCTAAAAAGTCTCTCTAGGTTTTTGACCTATTACACCTGGGGTATCAAAATTCCAAGCCAGCTTTGGAGTGTCCCTTTTAGATGAAAAACATGCATAAAACATTCCTTAATATTGGGATATTTTTATTTTTTTCCAATGGCAGTAACAGTTGGTGTGAAATTATTCAAACTAGTACTAATCTGAGACATGCTAAAGGAATCATTAAGGACCGGACCCCGGCTTTGTGTTTGCTGCACCAGATAATCAGCCCAAGAATGAAGAAGATGCAGGTAAAGCCAGACAACATAAGCCTGAACATAGCAATAACACATGTCATATGTTCTGCCCCATTCACCTCAGAAACAGAGTACTCTGCTTCTAGCAAAATTCCTGATGATGTATGACAACCTAGTATTTTAATTGTTTATAGGGAAACATGGAATGATGGAGCAGATAGTGGGACATTTGGTCAAAAGGGCCTAGTTTCAAATTTGATCTTGGTAATTAAGTAGTGCCTAGTGATTGTTTTCATTCAAAAAAAGGCATGCCTATGTGTTTCGCTCACATGCCACCCAACAATTTGGAGCCCCTTGCATTCCTCATTGTAATATGAAAAAGGGATGATTCAAACTGTTGGAAAATAAATAAGAACATCAAAAGGCCCTTTCAAAGATAAAAGGAAGCTTTGGGTTTGAAAAAGACGACAAGGCTGTGGAACTTATCATTGATTTTTTTGGCTCAAATTGGATGCACATGGATGAGCAATGATATTCCTTAAACACCCCACTTAAAAAGCCCATTTAAACAGGATTAGGTAACATGATCTAATTGTAGAAGCCCCTTTAAAATAATTGCCTCCTCACAAGTCACAACCCCCAAGTATCCTACTTGAAGACCATGCCATTTGTTTCATGATCATCATCCTTGCCAATTCACAACACTTTTTTTGAGTCCTAGAGATGGAAATTATAGTAGTCATCAGCATCATCTCTGCAGCCGCTCTCAAACTATGAGATTTGAACTATTAAAAGAAATGGATAAGTGGACACACAGATACTCTGACATGAAAGGGGGGGCATGTATGAGACTCGAAAAAATCAACATCATGATTTAAAATGTAATCTAATGAAGAATGAGAGCGTTTATATTTTGATCAAGGGCATGTGCAATTATGTTGGGAGATGGTGTCCTCATGATAGTTCTCATCATTTTTGGCAGATGGGAACTCCAGCAGATTCCTAACTGACAATGCTGACTAATAAATAGTATCCAGAAAGGCCTTTGATCTTGGTTTGAATTGTTATTTCACAGTTCTACTTCTGCATAATTTTTTCTCTTTTATTTGAAAAAGAGAATTTTCATCTCTTTAAGAAAACTTTGAAGCCAATCTGAAGGCTTATACTGCAGAAGATTTTATCATATGATTTGATGTAATCATGGGATTGATTTGAAGGGACCCAATTGTGGAAAAGGAAGAGAGCTGCTTCCATTTGCTATGATCATTGGACTCTGCAGGTGAGTCCTTAATTTATGTACTTTTTGTTTTGAATGGGAAGAGTCCATGATTGACTCCTCATTCATGTAGGCTCTATAGTTTATAAGATCACATGTAAGGAACTTTGGACTATATATGTATGAAAATGAGAAATCGACATTAACCGAAAATAGTTGTTAATTCAAATAATTAAATTAAAGTGTGATTGGAGAATAATCATGGGACAAGGTATCTAAAAGAACATGCTTATTATCATGCCCATTACGCTCTGATCTAATCATTCCAACACCCCTTGCTTACCTATTTTCTTTCTGCTCTTTACATCTTTCCCATCATTTGAAACTCATTCCTTTGAGAAGAAATCATTTATTAAATCTTCTCTTGGGTTTTCTTCTCCCTTGGGGCTTCTGTCTCATAAAGTGGGTTTTTCTCCTTTGACAGAATTGCCCTACACACCAAGAACAGAGCCATTATCAGAGGTCATTTCCTCTATCCAAATCTCACTCAGATTAAGCATACTCTTAAAATTTGGGCATATGATTCATTCATGAATAATGAAGGTAACATGGCACATCAAACATTATGGGGATATCATAATATTGCAGATCTCACATACTTAAGCAACTAATGACACAACTTAATCATACTAGCTTAAAATTTTTCTTCATTGAAGGACCTCAGGGTAGGGAAATATTTGACTGCAGCAGAGGATCCAAGACCCTATAGTATAAAATTTTGAAAGTGAAATGGTTAAAGAAATAATAATTAATTAAATAAAAGATTTGAAAAAGTGACGGGTTTGTCATGGGAATTCAAAGGTGTCAAAGGGCAAACAGGGCAGATGGGCGGGGCCTATTGGAGAAGCTCCCTCTTATTTAAAGGAGTCCGCATGCAACGGCCAGAAAGCAACCCCAACGCCACAGAGAAAAGGAAGAGAAGAGTCAGTCTCCATTGATATCGTTATGAATTTCTGAGTCCTAGAATCCCGCTAATTCCATACTCTTTCCTCTATTTGTTTCTGTCCTTGTGTCTCTGTCGCTGCTCTAAACTCAGTCCGTTTTGGTGACCATGAATCCATCTACGTCGAAGAGCAAAAAGAAGCAAACGCAACAGCAGGAAACGAGTGGGAGGTTTCTTGGTGTTCGAAGGAGGCCGTGGGGGAGATACGCGGCGGAGATACGAGACCCTTCTACCAAAGAGAGGCATTGGCTGGGCACCTTCGACACTGCGGAGGAAGCCGCCTTGGCCTACGACAGAGCCGCACGCTCAATGCGTGGCTCTCGCGCTCGCACCAACTTCGTCTACTCCGACATGCCACCGGGCTCCTCCGTCACCTCCATCATCTCCCCTGACGAGTCCCTCCCCGACTTCTCCTCCCACTTCGTCCCTCCCACCACTCAACCCAACCCCAATCCCAACCTCTTCTTCAATCCCACTGAATGCCATCAATTCGCATTCCAGGGACAGTTCCCCACGGAAACCAACTCCTGGGATTATTCCAATCTTTACCAGGAACAGCCTCTCGTCGACAACATGAACGGCACCACCACCACCACCAACAACCAATTCTACAATGCAAACGACCTCCCCCCATTCCCTTCCCAGGTTTCTGATCAGCTCCCGAGTTCAGGTTTCGAAATGGAGCAGGCGACATGGGGCGACTCAACCAGCCTCGCGGGGTTTTCGGAGCAGAGGACATCCCCAAATGAGTTTGACTCAGCGGGGGGCGGGTCTTACTTGGGATTCGATTCCACCCAGTACGTGCACAGCCCACTTTTCGGTCGGATGCCTCCCGTTTCCGACACCCCTCCGGATGGTTTTGATCTGGGTTCTTCCTCGTATTTCTTCTAAACTTGGGTGTTTTGAGGTGTGCGTGTCCTTTTGAGTTTCAGGTTTCGGATTTCCCCCCCTTTTTTCGGTGGTTTGCTGTGGCTAAATGCCTTCATGGATATGTCTATAGCATCAGATCGGATGAGTTGTGTGCTTTCCCCTACTGAGTCATAACTATCAATATATAAATATATATATATACATCACCACTTCTACTTGTTTTCAGCCTTGGGAACGAGCCTTTAGTTAAAAGGCCGAAATTAGTTGACACCTCCACACATTTTAAAGGCGTCACGTGCATGCAAGTAGCATGCAATCCAACGGTGTGCGTAATGACAAATTACATTTCACGTATCAAAGAAGAGCATTTGCCTTTCTTTTTTAATTTTCATTTTACATTCAGACACTTGACAGAGATTCAGTAATATGGATATGGCCAAGATGCCAAAAGAGTTTTTCTACATGCGTGCATGTTGATAGGCTTGCTGACTTACGCAACCTTTTATTAATTTTTCTCAAATCCCACCAGTGGAAGCTGCCAAGAAGCTGCATTCCGGTGATGAGTCCATGGGATTAGGTATGGATTCAATATTAAAAATAAATAAAAAATGAAAAAAGATTTCTTTCTCATCTCTCCCATGGCATCTGATGGGTCACCAACTGCAGAAGCTGGCCTTGTCCTTTCGTCTCACCAAGGCTTAAATAAACTAATGGGGGTGAAATAAACATCCAACGAAAATTTGTCTCTTCCTTTGAATTTTTCCTCCTTCCAGTGGATGCTGTCCACACACGCCCCCCTTCCCTTTCAGAACCAAGAGAGAAAGTCTATGGGAACTCTGTGAGCCTCCAGCTCTCTCTCCTTTATCTCAATTTATATAACTTTTGAAAGAGACAGACATCCTATGTTGAATGATCCTAAGTTTCATAATACTATGTGGCCCAAGTCCAATAATATTTAAGCCAACTCCCCCCCACAAGTGTATTTTGTAGGTGAATTTATGGCATACGATGCTGTAGTTGAGTTGATATGAAATTATTAGGGAAACATAAATGAAGGTTTTAAGTAACGGATGGAAATCAAGCGCGTAGCCATGACACTTAGTCAGCATCATTGCTTTTGAGTCACTGCTGCAATAAAATCACAATAATCCCCCACTGCATGCCATACCAAAATGTTTCGTGGGACTTGCTTGCTTTGCTTCCGTGTGGTCCAATTTATACGTAAGTCCGATCCTACTCTTTTCTCCTTTGCTTCTATTTATTTATATGTATTAGAACTCAAATTCTAAGTTTAGAATATATTTTATATGTTACTGTAATTAGATTCCTCGTAAAATAAAATAACAAAAATCATTGAAAATATCTTTATAAATTTTTTAAGTTATGAGAGTGAAAAAAAGTGAAAGATGATAATCAAACTATACACACGAACAAAAAATAAAAAATAAAGAAAAAGATAAAAAAATTTAATGTAATTTAACGATCGATATGATCCTTATATCCACATAGTGTACCAATATTTAACAACTCATTAATAAAAAAGAATGAGAAGAGTTATAATAATAAAGTTCTTCAAAAAAACCTTCTTAACTATGGTTAAATATATAGTAAGGACAAACTTATCAATCATTGCTTAAAAAGAATTTCTCAAAAGGGCGCTATGCCATTCAATCTTGTGGGCTGATTGGACGGTTCGACCCCTGAACTTAGTAGGGTGTAGATGTGAGGAAAAAGAGTTCATTGTTTAAGATGGAGATATAAAGAGACCTAGTAATTGAATATAATTTTTATGGATATGATGAAACATTTTCTTCCATTTATAAATATGTACATGATTAGCTGAACAACATTAAAACTTATTTCTTTAATATGTTTGCATTAATGTTTCTATTGGAACAAAATATTTAATCTTATTTATTTATTTATATTATTATTTAATAATTTAGATTTTATCATGTATTTTTAACTTAGATCATATCTTCGATAAATATCGAGCCTGTAATACAAGGAAAGAGGAAAAACAGACGAAGTCATTTTTTGCCATAAAAAAAAAAAATCGGATTTGACCATGTTATTAAGAAAAGAAAAAGGAAAAGACAAATTAAGTTGGAAGTAAGTCGGGGGGATGGATAGCAGAGTGGTGGGGGTCGAAAGGAATGTGGAACGAGGTGTAAAATCATGTGGCAGATCGGAAGAAAAGAAGGAGGTGAGGGCCGTGGGACAAGCAGCCTTCCACACCCACCACCCGACACAAGCCTCCGAATCTGGTGATGTAGCCTCTGTGGGCCCCCAACAGACGTTGAGCCCTTTGATCAAACTCACTTGCCTCTGTGGGCTGGACTTGGACATTCCGTACTTTACTGGCCCATCTCTTATCTTCACTCACAGTTTAGACGTCAGCCCTCACCCACCTATTATTTTTGCCAATAATTTTTTTTTCCTTTTCTCCTATAACCATTTTTGGACACGTATACAGATGATGAATCTAACGGTAGAGAAAGGAATGATTTGATTTCTTAATTTTTTAATTATTATATTTAAAATTTAAATCAATCGCAGTCGTTTTGGAAGTGGGATTGCGTTACAACTTACAAGATGGGTGGTGGGAGAAGGTATAATTGGAAGGTTGAAACGAAGCAGGCCAGGTGGTGTGGGGCACGTGGGATAAAGAACGCGTGGGAGCCGCGTGTGGTGTTAGTATAAACAACAAACTGGATTGAGGCTGTTCCTCCTGTGCTAGGGAAGATGGGATGCTTCTATTATTATTGTTCTTGACGTAGCCGAGAGAACGATAGAGAGAGAGAGAGAGAGAGAGAGAGAGAGAAAGGGAGAGAGAGCGAGAGAGAGAGTGTGTGATTTAATTGAATTTCTACTTCTCTTCGGAGAAAGGGAGAGAGTATGGAGCCGGAATCTGGAACTTCCTCCCGAAACCCTTCCCAGGTTAGGTTTTCTGAGATGATTCTTGCTTCTATTTTTATTTATTTATTTATTTTAAAAAAAATTTAAACTGCAATCGATCAAGTTCGGTGTGTAGGATTGTTCTTTTATTCGATGGATCCAACTACGGGATGCTCTTGATCAATGTCTGAGTCATTCAATTCAGTTCAATTCAATTCGTTTTCTGCTGTTCTTCTCTTCCGATTGTTATTGTTTATCTTTGAATTCGGTTTTGGTGATAGTAGGTAGCGGGCTAGGTTTTGTTCCGATTGTTTTGGAAGTTGAACAAGGAATTGAATCGATCATATTTGGCGAGGTTTTATTGAAGTGGTTGCTGATTGTTTTGGTTTTGAATAAGTTGAAGGATTTAAATCCCTTCATTTTCAGTATTTTCGATCTGTACTGCGATTTAGAATTGGATGTGTTTGTGAGATTGACTTCTGTTAGTACGGTTTTTGGCTTCTGACGAGATGAACGGTCATCCTACCTCACTTCTGAGTGATGTTTTTTTTTTTAATATTTTGATGTTCCACTCTATTAGTCAACTTGTTGCAGGTTGTTTTCTCGTATTATTTATTTATTTTTTATTATTATTGTTCTGATGTTAGGATTGGTGTTTCTCATTTTTATTTTATTTTCCAAGGCCTTTGATGTCTGTTGAAATTGGGAAGTTGATCTATGCTATTAGAATGCTAGGATTATGTCCATGCTGTCAGATGGAGTATGGTTTGGGCCTCTTGTTGCAGGCTTCTGTTGTAGCCTTTTGAGTGCCTATTGACTCCATATTCCATACTACAGATAGGGGGATTTCTTTTGGCTTTGACCATTGTAGTGTGTGAATTTATATGAATTCAAAACTGGAGCTTGTTTTAGTTAATATCAATTCCATTTTCACATGTATTGGGTTTGATGCAGGCTGCATGATATAGTTTTTACATATGTTGAAATAATGGCAAGTGCTGTCAAACCTATGTGGTATATCTAATGTTTTATGTACTGAAGATTATCCCCAATGATCTAATGGGAAATTTAGTTTTTTATTAATTCGGCAAATTTATAGCGAAGAGTGATGCAACAGAATAAAAATTTATCATTGCAAAAGTAACAAAAGACAACAAGGTGAATCTCTCCAGAATAATACTGGACTAAGCATCATCTGTATCCGTAATACTCTCTAAACCTGTAATTTTAGAAGTACTTAACTACTTTAAGCTTTAAATAAACTTGATGTATGTTCTTGCAGCTTTCATGGGTGAATCTCTCCAGAAATCTAGTATTAGCTTACCAAAGCTTTGGTGTGGTATATGGAGACCTGAGCACTTCACCACTTTATGTTTATAAGAGCACATTTATAGGGAAGTTGCAAAATCATCAAAATGAGGAAGCAATATTTGGCGCATTTTCCTTGATCTTTTGGACCCTTACATTGGTACCTTTGCTCAAGTATGTTTTCATCCTGTTGAGTGCAGATGATAATGGTGAAGGTATGGTATGACATAGATCTTTGTTTATTGGACACTACAGTTTCTAAAGTCAAACTAGTTAATTAAGCCTCTAGTGCATCTGATTATATTTTAACTCATGTCAGGTGGGACATTTGCTCTTTACTCGCTGCTTTGTAGGCATGCCAGGTTTAGTTTACTTCCCAATCAACAAGCCGCTGATGAGGAGCTCTCTGCCTACAAATATGGTCCTTTAACACAGGCCGTGGGATCTTCTCCATTAAAGAGATTTCTTGAGAAGCACAAAAGGCTGCGAACTGCTTTACTTCTTGTTGTATTATTTGGTGCTTGCATGGTCATAGGTGACGGAGTGCTTACTCCTGCAATTTCAGGTAATATACTGATAAAGTATAATCTAAATGTGATTCATCTGAAGTTTCTGTAAATGTTGTTCTTGAGTCCAGCTTGTCCTGGTGATTATGCCTGAATTTATATAATTCTGTTCCGTAAATTTCAATTTTTTTTTAGCACTGAAGGAACAACAAAAAAAACAAAAGATGTTTTCTACTTCGTCTATGCTGTGTGTATGAGGGTTGGAGTGAATATGAAAAAGATGTTCACAGTTGCAACATTCTCCATAAATTGCACCTGTTCTTATGTTAAAAAATTAATCTATCAGGCCATTCAGTCTGGCTGGCAACCGTACTACAGGATATAGATGGCCCTAGCCCATGTCCTACACTCAGTTTATCTGTAAATTAGGTGCTTATAAATATTTGTTTGGTTTAGTTCTTGGTCTGTTTTGTGGTTAAAATTTGCCATCATGTGAACTGTTGGGATTGATGCTTGGTTGCATCATATACTTCTAAATATCTGTTTGCTCTCTAATTTATAGCAACTTTATTGAATCTAGAATTGAAATAATATCTTTCATCATGTTGTATGAGTTAATGTAGGAAGGAAAGAAAAGTGTGGTTTTTAAATGTCATATTGGACATTAGGCTCTTGGGTTCTGAAGTTGAGTTAGGTCCCATGCTGACACTCTAGGCTCTTCTGATGATCTGCCGGCTCTATGTTATGTAATTAATTATCTAAAACAGTAGGATTTTGGAAAACTTTTTCTTTTAATATTTTTCTCTTGTGGATTAGGGGTTAAATCTGGCATGTTTTTTTCCCTCTTGCAGTTCTATCATCAGTATCTGGCTTGCAAGTTACAGAAAATAAATTAACTGATGGTAAACATCTTTCTTTCTTTCTATGCTTCTCTTGAATTTGTTTCGTGATGCTTATGGCTGCTTATAATTATTTCTTTAGGACTTATTTTTTCTTATATATGGTTCATGGTCTTTGTTCTTTGTAGGTGTAGTCCTCTTGCTTGCCTGTGTCATATTGGTGGGATTGTTTGCTCTGCAGCATTTTGGTACCCACAGGGTAGCTTTTATATTTGCACCGGTAGTTATCATCTGGTTGCTATCAATTTTTTGCATTGGGCTCTACAACACTATACGTTGGAACCCAAAAATTGTGCGCGCATTTTCCCCACTTTTTATCATCAAGTTCTTTAGAGAGACTGGTAAAGAGGGCTGGATTTCCCTGGGAGGGATCCTCCTTTCTATTACAGGTATGTTGGAACTGGATATGAGTGAAAAAAATTATTAGGCATGCATAATCTGTTTACTGACTTGCTGCACTGTGTTGTGCAAGTCAACATTGTGGATGTGGTTGAATTGATGAGAAACTGGGCTTTATTGGAGTTCCAGAATTCATTAATTACCTAGAGTACCAGATCCACTCTTGTATATTTCCAGTTCCTATCCACCAACTATTGGGTTTTTTTTTTCTGGGCCACCAGGTACTGAAGCTATGTTTGCTGATCTTGGTCATTTCACTGCCTTTTCGATAAGGGTAAATTTTCAACCTGATCATTATTTTAGGCAGAAAAAAAGATATTCTGGATATATGATTATAAAAATGGTTTGTTTGGGATATTGACACATGGGTGACAGACCTACAATTTCTTTTGCCACCTGGTAGGTCTCCTTACTAAAAGTCAAGCCAGCTTGATAATCATTATTATCCAAGCTACTATTTGGATGGTAAGGAGGAAAAAGCTGTTGGCTTGGAAAACAATTTTACATAATTCAAGAAATGGCACAGCTGTCACTTATCTACCTCAAGCCATTGTGGTTTGTAGGCTTTGTTTAGCATAATGTATCATATGGTATATCTGGCCTTACAAGTTTGCTGTTTGCATGTTTGTACTGTGTGAGGAATCTGAGTGTTGTTCTTGTTCTTGCAGCTTGCATTTGCATTTGTTATATACCCCTGTTTGGTAGTACAGTATATGGGTCAGGCTGCTTTCCTGTCTAAGAACATCCCCTCCATTAGTTCCAGCTTCTATGACTCAATACCTGGTTAGTTCATTCTTGTTCTGATAAATATCACTCCCTCCATTCTGGTCTCAAATTCAAACTTACTTTGATTCTTGCTTGTCTTGCAGACACTGTTTTTTGGCCTGTCTTCATTATTGCCACACTTGCAGCTATTGTTGGCAGTCAGGCCGTTATCACTGCTACCTTCTCCATAATTAAACAATGCCATGCACTTGGTTGCTTTCCACGAGTCAAAGTTGTCCACACCTCAAGACATATCTATGGGCAGATCTATATCCCAGAGATAAACTGGATCCTTATGATCCTTACTCTTGCTATTACTATTGGATTTCGAGACACGACCTTAATAGGGAATGCTTATGGTAAGTTGGCCACTAATGTAAAGTAGCTCTCTCTCTCTCTCTCTCTCTCTCTCTTGACTGTATTTGTTGCTTCAGGATGTGTAAATAGAAAGGATTATTGTTTCATCTGTTGCATAATTCTGTCCTACATGTGGCTAGAAAGCCAAGAAACAAGTAGATACTAATGTCTTTAGCTATCTTATATAGAGACAATTTCTCATATATCTGTAACCCTGACAAGGGGATTCAGTTCCATCCCTTTGTCCAAAGAAAACCCCCATATGATGGTGTCTAGTCAGAGTCTATTGAGTAAAATCTCCAAGGTACCTGTGTCAGAATCTTAGACTATTGGCATGCCTTTATTTTACCCGAAGTTCAGTAACAAGAGCATTGTACATTAGGTGCCATGGTACACCCAATGACAACCCTTGAACATGAAGATTTGGATGCTATTGCTCCTCTGATCCCATCTCCCATTCAGTTGGTAGCATGGATTGGACGAGTTCTGCAGGTGCACCCATTGGCTAAATTTTATCTTCATAAAGTTCTAAAATATAGATTTTGGAAATTGTATTCAAGACAATAAAACTTTGGAAAATCTCCATTGAACCACAATATTATCATGGTGATTTTGGGTTGTTTCTCTGCTTGCTAATGTCTGAGCTAGTTACATGCATATGATATGTTGGTGCACACCCACAATAAAGATTTTTAAATTGCTGGTCCGTCTCTTACTCACATTTGCTCTATACTCCTTTGATTTGGACCAGAAGCATAGTTTGTAGGCATATATTCAGTTTTATTTCATGTGACGTCCATTATGCTGTCAATCAACTGTAAAATGGCATTATTACAACAGAGGCAGCAAGAACAGCTTCTTACTGATTGATTATTCTCATATTACTTTGTCTGAGATTTTTGATTGCTCATTTTTGGCTATTGGCTCCCAGGTCTTGCTTGTGTGACAGTTATGTTCATCACCACTTGTCTCATGACACTGGTCATAGTCTTTGTTTGGCAGAAAAGTGTTCTAATAGCTGCCCTGTTCCTTCTCTTCTTCGGGTTCATTGAGGGTGTCTACCTAACTGCGGCATTCATGAAGGTTCCTCAGGGTGGATGGGTCCCTATTGTGCTCTCATGCATCTTCATGGGTATTATGTATGTCTGGCATTATGGGACTTGTAAGAAGTACAACTTCGATCTGCACAATAAAGTCTCTCTAAAATGGTTGCTTGGCCTAGGTCCCAGCCTTGGCATCGTTCGTGTGCCTGGAATAGGCCTTATATACTCAGAATTGGCAACGGGTGTTCCTGCAATCTTTTCTCACTTTGTAACAAATCTCCCTGCATTTCATAACGTGTTAGTTTTTGTTTGTGTAAAATCGGTTCCAGTCCCCTATGTCTCACCTGAGGAGCGCTTCCTCATTGGACGAGTTTGCCCAAGACCATACCGTATGTACCGGTGCATTGTCAGGTATGGGTACAAGGACATCCAACGTGATGATGGAGACTTTGAGAACCTGCTTGTCCAAAGCATTGCTGAGTTCATCCAAATGGAAGCAGAAGAACCCCAGTTTTCAACCTCGGAGAGTTCATCAATTGATGGGAGGATGGCAGTTATAAGCACTAGAACGATTCAGTCCAGCTCAACCTTAATGGCAACTGAGCAAGAGGGCTTAGGTGTGAGCAACTCCTTCCAAAGCAGCAAATCTTTAAGCCTCCCCGGTTTGCTATCTGCTTATGATGATGAGAACCCACAGATTCGGAGGCGCCGAGTGAGGTTCCAGTTGCCACCAAACCCTGGGATGGATGCTTCAGTAAGGGAAGAGCTGATCGACTTGATCCAAGCCAAGGAGGCGGGGGTTGCTTATATAATGGGTCACTCATATGTGAAGGCCAGGAGATCTTCCTCATTCTTGAAAAAGCTTGTGATTGATATGGGATACTCGTTTCTCAGGAAGAACTGCAGGGGCCCAGCTGTCGCGCTTAACATTCCTCACATCAGCCTTATTGAAGTTGGCATGATATATTACGTGTAGACATTAGGAGTTAGATTAGACGCATTGATCCTAATGCGTGTCTCTCTGAAGGGGTGGGCTAGAAATGGCCATTGCTTTCTAGCGTGGGAGGAGGTATGCTGGAGGTAATGCTTGTAAGCACACTCCTTTGTTGCTTCCTTCTTCCATGTGTACAGATAATCTTAAACTCTTATGACTTCCCTTGATGAGTTATTTAGGCTTTCAATATCAATTATGATCAGAGGATGGCCGGAATTCAATCTTGATTTTGAGATGTTGTTTCACTTGAAATTGTAAATAATATTAGTGAAGGAAACGGCTACATCTGGTGTCAATATCAAACATGAAAGTCCTGGCAGGAAGAAAGGGGTTGGAGGCTGCCACCGTATGTTGGACTGCTTTTGTGTGCACGCTCGGGTTGCATGTGCATTAGCGGGTAGAACCTTTAAACATAGCATCAGATAAATTAATCGTAGTTTTATTTTTACTTATAGATCATTCGATACACTTAACCTATGATAAAAATGATTACATGGCCCGAAGAAGCATAAAAAATTGGCTTTCTCAGATTTTGAGGGTAAATTCAAAGCAATGATATGACCCAGTCCTGAAGAGAAAGTCCATTTGTCATGCTGATTGATGATGGAAGAGGGCCCTGGCCACTTCAGAGTGACTAACAAACTCTACATCCAGACGGCGTCTCAGTTTTGGCCTGCTGCAAATATATCATTGGTCGGAAATTGGAATGCCACATAGAAAATAAAGCAATTTCAATTTTTGTTGTCACTCCATATGGCAAATATGGAGTAGCCTCAATCCCATGGGATTTTTTTAGCATTTAAGAGCTTTTTGGGGAATTATTTTCCACAAAATATTTTTTTAAGAATTTGTTTGAAAATAGGGTTTTTTTTTTTTTTTTTTTTTTTGTGATATGGTAGGTATGAAAGTGGCGTACCTGCGCAAACAGTTGTTAATTGTAGTGAGATCTTTGGAGGGGCTCTGGTAAGCACGAGTGCTCTCCCCAAAACAGGCATAATAGCTTTTAGCACCCCTTGAGATCAATGCTTCCTTCTGTAATTGTACCCCCAAATTATAAGGTCTTGGTTTAGGAAGTATTTTCAAAAACTGTTTTTTAATGTTTTATAAAACAAAAATTAGTTTGATGAATTAAAATGTTTTTTATGTTTTTAAAAATAATTTTTATATATAATACTTTATTTTTTATATTTATATAATTATTTTTTAAAATAATTTTTAGAAAACAACGAAAAACTAAAATATGTTTTTTTAAAACATCATGTTTTCTTTAAAAACTGTTTTTTTTTTTTAAAAAATTATTGTCAAATATGTTTTTATGAATTTTTTTATTTTAAAGAAAAAAAATATTCTAAAAAAAATTACCAAACGGCACTTAAGGATACAGGGTAAAAGAACTTCTTACCTTTGATGGTTGCAGTGAGGATAGGTAGACATTGTGCGAGGGAGAGACTTTCTTCGGAGATAAATCAGGAATGCTTGGAAACGGAGAAATCCGAGGTGAACCGGGACACTCATCTAGACAACAAAGGAAAAATTTTCATAATAAGGACAATAAATAAATTAGGTCATATTCTACAACTATTTTAAAAATAAACTTTTATTTTTCAAAAAAAAAAAAAACATATTTGATGATAAAAATAATTTTTTGTTTTTAAAAATAAAAAACAAAGTGTTTTAAAAAATATTTTTATATTTTTTTTAGGATTATTTAAAAAAATAATTATAAAAATATAAAGAATGATTAAAAATAAAGTGTTAAATATAAAAACTATTTTTTAAATATATTTAAAAATATAGAAAATAGGTTAAAAATGTTTCAAAATTACATTTATCCTATATAAATTATAAAACTTGTTCTTAAAAACCGTTTTTTGGAACTGTTTTTAAAAACAATTATCCAGCAAACCTTAATATGCAAAGAAATAGTAAGATCAAGAGCAAGCACACCATCAGCATTATTTGCAGCCTCATCAGGAGCTTGGTCAGACACTTTGGCAGGTCTAACCTCAACCAGTAAAGGCTTTACAGCCCAGAGGAAGATTTCATTGTAAAATGCGACAATATCAATGTGATCCTCCCTGTTTTTCTGGGTCCCAAATCACAAACAGCATCAGATTTTCCTGGAAAATTGGAAGCTACAAGAGTGTGACTATAATCAATGAACATACCCCATTCCCATGTGCTGGTGACCTGTTAACAAACACATGGCTGACCACTTGAGGTCCATGTTGTGGTTGCTTCACATAGCTGTCTTTGATCTCCTTAAAGGTCAGTTCTAGTTTAGAGTCCTGTAAGCCACCCATGAAGTCAGTGGGGAAGAGAATGAACAAAGATTAGATCATGAGTCTATTTACAGACCTTTACAATGATGTAGAAACAGCAGAGGATGATCTGGTCAACATGCCGGTTGAAACAAAGGGCAGTTTTTTGATTTAGGATCCGATGAAATAAGCCATAGACAATCTCTCTGATCGGCTGCAACGGTTTTAGCCTCAGAGTCAGATGATTGATTCGTACTGCTGCTAACTTTGCCACCTGCAAGCAAAACAATACTTCATGAATGTGCATGATCCATGGAAAGAAAAAATAGAAATGATATCCCATGACCAAAGTGAAGCAACAAAATCGGATGTTAGAGAGCGTCTTAAATTCCTAATTGATATACATATTTTTTTATTAAAATATTATATAAAATATTTTATAATTATGGTGATTTGATTCCTTATAAAATAAGGAAATGTATTAGCAATATCTCTATAAATATTTATGAGGGAAAAAGGTCATGAGACGAAGATGGTTTTGTGAAAACTACATTGGATGGATGGAGATTTGAGGAAGAGTGGTAGACACCTGATGGAGTAAGAGGACTCGATGTTTAGGGTGTAGATACAAAATGTTGGAAGCATGGGATGTTCCGAGACCCTTCTTTATGATATAGTCAAATGCTCTCTTGTCCGTGGAAGTAAACATAGTCAGTTGAACCATGTTAAAACTTCGTGTACTTTTGTAGTAGGTGTATGGTTTGGTCTTTGTATTTTTGAACTAATATATTCGTATTGAAGCTTCTGATATCACAACGTCATAAACTGATAACATAATTTGGTAGTGAGGTAGGGCGATGCATTACTATACCTTCTCAAAGAGCAGCTTAATCCCTGTGTCCAAGCAAGTAGAGCCCCTGCCTCCTGGATTTGGCTGTGTTGGACTGAAGTATGCAAATATGGTGTTCTTTGTTAGATAAAAGAAAATCTCTTCTAAAAAAATCATTTCATGTAGTGGTGGTACCTGGCAAATGCAGACAGCAGAGGGGGTGATGGTGGTGGCTTCCTTGGCTTTTGATCATTAAGAGCAGGTGAATGTTCCTTCATTGGTAATGCAGAGGAGTTGTGTAGTTCACTGGATACTTTCTCTGAAGACCTAGCATTTCCATTCTGGCCTGAAAAATATGTGATGGATTGGAAGTAAAATTAAGGTCAAATACACAGGTTCTGAGCAATAAAATGATGATTAGTCCATATAGTTTAGCTGAAATACAAATGAATTACCAGGTGGGTGAGGCAAGCCTCCATATGAAAGAAGATTATCTGCAGCAATTGCATCCAGTGATGGCATAGGCTTTGCGAGTAGGCCGAGCCGACGTATTTCTTCAGCAAGGGATGGTCTTGCAACAATCAGAGAATTGTATAAGGAGGAACCTTTTCCCCATACCATGCTCTCCAACATTTGCTCTTCCATAGAATTCAGGTACCTCTTCAATTCTCTTGGAAGTGACCCTTCATGTTTAATGAAACTTTCAGTCACTCTGCTCAGATCAAATGCAGTTATACCAATTCTCTCCAATACTCTAGGAAACAGCATCCTAACTCCCATATGAGCTGCTGAAACCAGTTCAGCTGAACATGCTAGCATGCATCTGTGGAACCTCTCATTAGTTAACAGCTGGGTCAAGTTCCTTCCCTGCAGCTTTTGAGCTTCAGATTCACAAATGGATTCCAAAACCTTATAGTATAATTTCAGAGCTTCCTCTTGTCTCTGCTCTATCCACCCACTATTCATCAAGCTGCTATTATGCAAACCAGAACTCATACATCGGTTTCCATTACAACCCCTGGGAAATATGGCCGCCAATATTATGCTGGCCCTGCATATCACCTTATCAGTTACATTCCCATCACATGATGACATGAACCTCTCCAATTCTGCAGATGGTTTTGCAGGAAGTGAACAAATGACAGTTTGGAGCCACTGTGCAGGAGTGCATGGAGAAAGCTGGCTTGTAGTGTCTGCTGGGGAGACTATAGCCTCAAATTTTCTCTGCAGAAAGCAAGGGAAAAGGAGCATGGACAATTAAGAAAACTTATATTAATTAACTGAAGTTTTAGCAGAAGAAAAGTTTGTCATATCATAAGCAGAAGAAGATACCTTGTAGCCACAGATATTCATGGTATCTCCTGAAAACTGAAAAGCTACCTGCACCAAAGAGAGGGTAAATGCAACAGTGCTCTGCAGACAAGCAGTTCCCTAGAATTCTTTTTCTATGCTAAACACCACCAAGAACCCAGTTGAAATCTCTACACAACTCTCAGTACCATCCCACTTTTTCGCAGAATCCGAAATCCTAAACTAATACAGTGATATAATCAAAACAATAAAACAAACTCGGAAAGCAAGTATGGACCATTCCCGGCCCCAAAACAAGTAGTTCTTAAGCCCCATCTCAACCCCACCATGAAACAAGATCATCTGCTAGAGTTCATACAACAAGTATGCCCCAATTGCACAATACTTAAAACAGGATGGTACTAACAGTGAATCAATGATTAGTTCAATCATTCATGAAGTATTTGAACTTACTATTTAAATATGCTCACTTGCTTGGTTGTTTCAGTCCTCAAAATTGGCTACCCACCCTCACAAAAAGAGAAAAAACACCATCTTTTCAAAAACCCAGACCCCTGACCTCTACAGATTTCATATGTTCAAAACCTACCCAGATCATCCGATCTCTCATGTACCAAGGTTCATATATAAGAAGAGAAGCCAAGCTTTTTTGGGAAGAGACCCACTTCGTCATCTTACCTTTTCATGCTTTAGTAGCAAAGAGACTTTTGATTCCATCTGTTTGCTTCCTCGTTACGAAGAGCCCATTTACCTGCCCATGTAATTCCGCGCGAAAAATTACCGACGTAACTACTGCTACTACTCCAACAAATTATTGCTTCACACGTGTGCGTTCATCTGTTAGTTAGCCGCCATAAATATCTGCTCATATCAATGTTCTTGGGACAGCCATGTGTAGGTTGGCTTCGCACTCTGCTGTATTTTTGTGATCATTGTCACTAAATTTTATTTAAGTTTCTCAGTTTAAGACACAAAATGCTTGAAAATGGATTTTAAACCCCAAATACCATATTTGACCCTTATAGACTATCTTCAAGGATATTTGGATAAAGTTAAGAAAATGGAGGTATACCCTATCAACTACATCTCAATCTTAGGGTTGATAAAGTTTCATATGATATGTACATACCATACAACCTCCCTACATTTTTTTGCAGGTTTGAGTTGAACATAAATGAGTTTTGATCAAATTCATATCAATATACATAACCCGTTTAATAAATAGGTAATCTTTGAATCAATCTGGATAATATGAATTTGATCCAAATTGACTCATTTAATAATTTTGTTATTAATTTAATTATATCTTAAAACCGTTTAACTCATATTGAACTCATTTTAAATTTGTTTTTAAATAAATAGATCAACTGAGTTATGAGTATGTTTGGTTGAGACATTAATCATATATGTATACGTATATGTACAATATCTCGTTCAACTTGATTTGGTGGTATTTAGGTTTATGTATTTTGACACGATTATTATTCCTATCGGGTTTAGGTTTACATATATATATAATACTTAGACTTAAACTTTGACTTGATACAAATACAACCCACCAATATGAATTATCACTCCTAATTTTGAATATTAAAAAATGGTAAAATTTAGACTTAACATAAATAAATGGAAGTAAATACAAATAAATGTGACTAAAATACAAAAATTATGACCAAACGGGTTAAATATATAGTAATAAGATCAAATTATACACGTGACATATAATGAGTGGTTGAATTTTCGATTTTAACATGATGTACATGTAGTTTTGAAAAGGGGGCTCCAACTTTCACTTCCACAAAAAATTTTATTGCACTATTACATGATAAGTGGGGATTAAATTTCTATGATCACAATTAATCATCACCTCCAACACATAAATTCATGATAATAATAATAGAAGTAATAATACATACAGCATCATCCTTTTTAAAATTATAAAAATCATTTTTAGCATTTTTCAAATATAAATTCAAATTAAATATATTTTAATTTAAATTTAATGAGAGAATAGGACTTAAAATTATAATTTAAAGTTGAGCCCAAAGTTTTAAATATTTTGTTTTTTTTTTAATTTTAAATTACTTATATTAAATTTAAGATTATTTAATTAAAATTGTTATTAAAAACCTAATTTTGAAAATCTAACCATTCATTTATTTTTGGTCTTATTTTGATAAAAATATATTTTTTAAAATATATATATATATATATATATATATATATATATATATATATATATATATATATATATATATATATATATTTAAAAATATAAATATAAATATTTAAAATAATTAAATGCATTTATGTCAAAATGGATTATTTCCCAGACAAAAATATAAAAGAGGTTAATTTCATAATATAAGGATTATTTCGTCCTTCTAATCAATTAATTAAAAATGAAGATATTAAGAGAGTAGGGGTAAAAGAGGAAAGCAAAAAGGTAAAAGTGAGTGACGTAAAAAGTAAATCAGTGAAAACAGGTTTAATAATGGTAGTCAGAGAGAGAGTGACTAATAGAAGGGTGGAGGGCAGTGTTGAAACGCCGGCGAAGGTCGGAATTGCTGCGTCGGAAGAGAGAGAGAGAGGGAGAGGGAGAGAAGGGGGAGCAGTCGCCTGCTCCGCGCTGCAAATCCACTGCAGATTGCTGCCTCTTCTCTTTCCATACGGCATCTCTTCTTCCCCTCTCACTGAAGCGGCGATAGGGTTTCTCTCCTTGTACGAGATCCGGATCTCCATTTCCGAATTAAGATTCTCGCTTTGGTTTTGTGGTTTGTTTCTGATTTTTGAGGATTCTGCTTGATTTCCACTGGTTTTTATTTGGGTTTGCTTAAACTGATGTTGGTGTTTACGGGCTGCAGTTTTTCACCTTTTCACTTGTTGGTTTTGCCCTTTATGGGTCTTCGTTAGGCAGCAATGGCATTATGTGAAGGGTTGCTGTCCTTAAAATTCAATGTTGCTTTTCAATTCAAGTGCTTTTGTTTGTAAATGTACAGAAATGGGTTGGTATCCTATCCTCTTGGTGAAGGGGTTCCTGAAATCTTTAAGGCAAGCATGTTTATTTGCCTTCAAGAGTCTAGATTTTGGGAGTTCCATGGTGGTTGTCTCTGTGTGCATGCCTGTTTAGCCTTTTTAAGTGGAGCTCTGTGACTATTCCCATTTTACCCTCATTGGACTTGTTTTGGTTACTTGAGCCTCAACCTTGCTGCACTTATCTATTATGACCAATGCCACCTCTCCTAACCACCTCTTTGTGTTTCTTCTCTTTGCAATAGGAATCAAATTTAGGTATCATGGTGATTGGATCACATCTAGTTGTGTAGAAAAATTCAAGAGTTAGGCATGGCATCTTATATATTAGCATATCTGGGCACATTTTATCTCTGGGCATCACAAATCTGGCTGGGTTCCACTTCTCTCTAATTCTTCCCTACATATATATATATATATATATATATATATATGCTCCAACCACCGATAAATTAGTGCATGTTGTGTCAGCAGACTCAGTAGCAAAATGGTGAAGTACTCAATTAACTGCGTCATGTCAACACCACAAAGATGGTCCAATAACCAAGAAATTGCATCATTTTAGTATGAAAGGATTATTATGACATACCTTTTGATGGATCTTCATTTGATATGGTGCTTTGTTAGTGTTAAGAACAGGAGCGCACACCTAATGGATCACTTAGGAGAGCAAATGCATCAACAATAAGTTTGGTTGGATTGTTTTGTCTCTACAGTTTTAAGTATTGTATGATAATAACTATTAAAGTCATGTCCTATGCACCATAGCAAAAAAGTCAAATGATTTCGGCATTACATAAGATTCAACCATAAATCGATCACATTAGCATAAAAAGGATTGGAATCCCAACTGGAGATTGTGTTGTTTCAGAATCTTTCACTAATTTTATCTGGTCAGCATGTGGAAGGATCAGGGTGCCACCTAATGAATCCTATATAGTAGTTCAAATGCATCAAAATCATTTGATTGTATTAGTTCTTTTATCTGATTAAAGGGGTCCCCCCCCCTTCCTATTCCCTTACTGTTTCACATACTTTGCATGGGTTGGCAACTTGTATTTTCCTGTGGTGACTTCAGCCATTAAATGGGAAATCTGGTCCTTCATACTCTCTTGCATTCTGGCTGATCATACTATAATTTCATGAGGAACTGGTGCTAGTTTACATTTTTTTTTAATTAGCTTTTTGTGACTTGCCTTTTTGTCATCAAATATCTGCAGTTTATTGCTGTAAATCATCTGCTCTTAACCACACTTTTATTTGCAGGAATCGGTTGTGATGGAAACTTGCTCAAGAATCCTTAACTTTGACCAAATATCTTTTAATAATATTCTGGGTTGTGCTTCAGAATTGAAATGCAATGAGCAGGGAACTTTCCATATACCACCAGTATCTGCCCCAAGGGAAGTCCTATGCCCAGAGCCCCATCGCTCTACCAGGGTTCCATTTATGTTGGATAACCTCAACAGACCAAACTGCAAGGCTAAAAGGTTCATTTTGCTGTCTCTATGTTTGTTCTGTTTTTTTCTCTTTTTAAGCAATTGCTTCTGTGAGGAACTATGATTATTATTTTCTTATACCTTCTCATTTTTTTCATAAGGAACTGCAGTTTGTTTTCTGGCTCGAATTCATAATCACTGTTTATGATATTTTGGGTTAATGGACGCCAAATAATTACTGGAGGTGGTGGTGTATAGTTTTTGTTATAAATCTGCTGGTGGTGACGGTGGCTGATGTGCTGTAGGGTCTGAAACAGGAAGTGATTGGGGGATTTGTGTTTAGTTGGTTGTGCATGGAGGGATGAGAATGGAAGGAGGTGGCAGTGAAGTATTCTGTCAACCCTCAATAACCTTATGTTTGGTTCTTTGAAAATTAGAGGGAAAATGTGGGAAAAGAAAATAGAGAGAAAAATTGAAGTTAATAAACTATTTTTACATGCTTATTGAAACTTATTTAACTTATTTTTTCCTTTTTATATAAAGATTAAATAATTTGAAAATATATAAAATTTTAATTATATTTTATTTTATTTTCCATATTTTGTATAGTGAACCAAACACGAGAAAGAACAAGATATAGGGTAAATGTTTTACGGTCTTGGTGCTGCCTTTGTTATTTTGATAAACAGAAACATCCATTTAGGTATTAACTTGTGTTACTTATTTCATGCATCTTTTTCTTGCAGGAACTTGCCTTCCCTTAGGGGTGACCCCAGTCTTGACATCTTCAATCTGTTTTTAGCCACGGTACTGTCTTGTACTTGATCCCCTCATTCTTAGTGGTAGTGGCGTAAATCTTGCAGTTCTCATGATCTTTTTTTTCTAATGTTCATGTTGTTTTCCTTTGTCCTTGTTCCTTTTGTTCTACAAAGGATGACATGGTAGATGAATTGGATACTGGTAGCTGCCAAATGGATTTACTCAGCTGTTCACCTCCAGTGCGCACAAACAACCCACTTGTCCATGATGTACAGTTCAATCGTCAGACCCTAATCCTTGATTCTCCATCTGGAAATACCCATGGAGGGAAATATCCCCTGGCAAGAGAAGTCGGAGTTCCAGCTCATGAGACAGCAACTGCAGAGAAACCAATGGTACGAATTGAGGGTTTTGCTTGTAGGGGTTCCAAGTCTCAATGCATTTCTGCCCGTGCATAGTTGATCAGAAGCAGAAATGTTTTGACACTGAGGAGCATTCTTGCTGCTGAATTTTCTAGGTTGTTTAGGCGGATTCTGATCCCAGCTCCCCCCTCCCCCAAACTTTCTAGTATGAATATGTGAGTGTTGTTTTGTACATAATGCTGCAGTTGCAAGTCTAAGTTTGTGTGTTGCTGAGTTAGAGGTTGAACAAATATGGGTTCTGGTGTGGAAACCGACTTGAGTTGGAACTCTCCATTGGAATGTGAATGTACAGATGGAAGGATGACATTTGTGTAAATATGTAATCATAACGTGCCGTGGCTTTGGTTTCAGTCTCCATTGATTGCTTGCTACAATAGCAATTGAATCAGATTCTGTGGCCTGTCTTAAATTCATTATATGCCTATCTAATTCATAGATGACAAACTCCTTGATGTATGCTCCTGCAAATAGTCTATACATGTTTGAAGGCAAAGCTTTTGCCTTACTGAAATAGATAAGAATGGGGTAAAACTCTCAGAAAAATGGGATAATATTCGCACCTACTTTCCAAGATCAGATTAATGGGGCTAAAGAATGACAGTGAAGGATCCATTTCTTATGCTTTATTATTTGAAGAACACTTTTTTCTATGATGGGTAATTGGGTAATATCTATGTATATAATATTTAAAATATATATATATTGCCGACTGGTAGGCATGTTCTCAAAACAAAGTAGCTCAACCCATTCAACGGCCATAAAGGCCATCTATCTACTGCAAGCCCTCCCCCAGAGTTGTCACAAAGCAATCACCAAGGAGAGTCAACTAGTGAGCCACAGGTTGGACAACCAACTCCTAACCCTCTATCTGGTATATATGTGTTGGTGTTTTAAGCAAAAAAAAAAAAAAAAAGATGGAGTTGAAGTTTTGGGCATGCTGTGGGATTGCTGTTATAGTCTTGGTCACTTTGGTGCCGGAGGGATGGGCTCAGGATTCATCTTGCCTGAACGAGCTCGCACCTTGCCTGAACTACCTTAATGGCACCCGAGACCCTCCTGATAGTTGTTGCGACCCTCTGAAGTCGGTGATCAAGTCGAAACCAGAATGCTTGTGTAGTATGATCAGCACCAAAGGCACCAGCCAGGCTAGGCAGGCCGGCATCAATGTGACCGAGGCCCAGCAATTGCCTGGAAGATGTGGACAACATGTTAACCCTCTCTCCTGTCTTTCAAGTATGCATCTCATTTCCTATTCATTTTAATGATTTTTTTTTCACATGCAGCCTTCTAAATCATCAGATCTCAGTGTCTGACCAGTTCATTATTCCAATGTCCTGATCTCCCAAAACATGTTTGTGTGACTGTTTTTCAGGTCCACCCAACTCCAAGGACTCGGTTCCAAATTCTGGTAGCATCTTTTGGTCTCCATCCCTGATCATGAAAGTGGTTGCAGCCTTCTCCATGAGCATTCATATCCTGTGGGGATCAAAGAATATTTTAACTTGATCCACTCAGATACGTGTATGAAGCTACTTCAGTGATTGAGCTAGTTTCCCCCATTCTTGTATTTCCCATTTTTGGATTCAAAAGAAAATGTACTTGTGCCTGTTTTGATACTAAACATATTGTTCAATTTCAATGTAGAGGTACATAATATTTTTGGGTTCAAGCTTTTTTTTTTTTTTTTTCCTTTTTTGAAACTTATTAAGATTTTTAATGTTTGTTCCGGTTTATGACTTAAGAAATACCTTGGAAAAATATTACTTCTTGTATAAACTTCACTTCGATTTATACAAGAAGCTCTTTCACTTTTAATAACACTTTTATAATATGAATATTACGCTTTAAAACTTATATGATTTTAACTTGAATATCGGTTTTTATCTGAATCAAGAAATAAGAGGGTAAACTTTTATAATATGAATATTTTGCTTTAAAACTTACATGATTTTAACTTAAATCTCGACTTTTATCTGAATCAAGAAATAAGAGGGTATCCTAAAGGAGGTTTTAAAGAATGTAATCTTATACAACAACATTATGATTCGGGAATTATTAAGAAGATTTTGAACATCGTGAATAATTTCAGAATTGTTATATATATTTACCAATTTTTGAAAAAATACACACTGCATTTCTTACTTAAATAACCAATAATTATGACTGGTTGAATAAGAAATTCCGAACATTAGGAAAATTGGATGGCAATTTAACAATTGGTTAACTTAAAAGGGTAGGTGCGCAAACCCAAAAACGGTGCGTTTTGGCGGGAGACAAACAGACAAGAAAGTAGGAAATAAGAGTCAAGAAAATTTTATCACCATTGGCTCACTGGCTCTTTCCACAAATATCTGTATTTGATTTTTTCGGGATTTGCTAAAACCCTGCCAAAACCCCCACCCACCTCAATTCCCCATGGTTGGGTCCTTCTCTACTGTTGTATTGTAATGGCCGTCGCTAGAGCTCATCTCTCCCCCATTTCCGTCTCTGAACACGATGTCTCCTCCTCATTTCTGGGGTCGTCTCCTAGGGTTTGGAGATTCTTCTTCGCGTGTCCTTGCCATGCCAGAATCAAACGCACCCATTTACTCACCACCGCTGTTTATACCGAAGGCGTTTCAATCACCCGGTCGGTGCAACGACGGGAGAGGATGGAGCCGGAAAGCGACGACATAACGATTCTGAACGAGAGGATTCGTCGCGAGCAGAGTAAGAGGGATGTTTCGAGGGCTCCGGTGGTGGATTCGGAGGAGGCGGATAAGTATATTCAGCTGGTGAAGGAGCAGCAGCGGAGGGGTTTGCAGAAGCTGAAGGGTGAGAGGGTGGGGAAGGAGAATGGGCAATTCAGTTATAAGGTTGATCCTTATACGCTTCGTTCTGGAGATTATGTTGTGCATAAGAAGGTGGGTATCGGGCGATTTGTCGGGATTAAGTTGGACGTTCCCAAGGATTCTTCCAACCCAATTGAGTATGTGTTTATAGAGTATGCAGATGGAATGGCAAAGCTTCCGGTGAAGCAAGCTTCTCGTATGCTTTATCGATATAATCTGTAAGTTCTCCAAGTCATATGAGAATGTTTGCTTGTCCTTTAATACATGAGATATTTGTCAAGGTGCTTGCCGATATAAAGTACTACTCTTTGCATTGTTTATTGTTTTGATGCTTGTCTGCTTCATATGGGTTTGGGGACTTTCACTACTACAGCTAACAGGGGAAGGTCTTTTCTGTCGAAACCTATGTAATTGCCAATTACTTCTAGAATTGATATCATAGACTCATGCTGAGGTCGTATTTGATGTGCCAGAGATGGAATTGTTTCGTGATACTTTGTTGTTTTTTCAGCCCCAGTGAATCAAAAAGGCCCCGCACATTGAGCAAGTTAAGTGATACTAGTATATGGGAAAGGAGAAGGATAAAAGGTCGGGTTGCCATTCAGAAGATGGTTGTTGATTTGATGGAGCTGTATTTACATCGGCTGAAACAAAAAAGGCCTCCCTATCCAAAGAGTCCTGGCATGGCTGAGTTTGAAGCTCAGTTTTCTTATGAGCCGACACCGGATCAAAAACAGGTTTAGTAACCTTTCCCCCTCAAAATTCTTTTGGATGCTTACCACTTTTTCTTTACATTGGTTTTACTGTGCTTACATAAATTCTTCTCTAATTGTGATAGGTTTAGGAATGTCCTTGTAATCAGTTATAGCCAAATAAGATATTGAACTATTTCAGATATAGATGGATTTTCGGATTTCCTTTCCGCTTCTTACCATTTGGGCCCTATTACAGGCTTTCATTGATGTTGAGGAGGACTTGACAGAGAGAGAAACTCCAATGGACAGATTAATTTGTGGGGATGTTGGGTTTGGCAAAACTGAAGTTGCACTACGGGCAATATTTTGTGTTGTCTCAGCAGGGAAGCAAGCTATGGTTCTGGCACCTACAATTGTTTTAGCCAAACAACATTTTGATGTTATTACAGAGCGGTTCTCTAAGTATCCTAACATCAAGGTCGGGCTTCTGAGCAGATTTCAGGTATTAGAAAATTTGGTGTTGGATTGACCAATTCTCTTGGACTAATCAAATGGTTGTGAGTCAGGATCAGTCTCTATCTGGTGATCAAGTTTACATGGAAGTGCTTTAGAACTTATTTAAACATTGAGTGAACTGCTGATAGTTGAAGCCTGATACACCCCCCTTTCGTCATGTTCTATTTTCGAAAAAATACATAAAAGAGCTAATTGCTGTCTTTATTTGTCAACTTTCAGTCAAGCATCAGTTACCCTTAGGCACCACTAGCATTTGAAGGGAACTTTCTTCAGTTGCATTCTCTGTTGAAATGGGTATCTTCCCACATATGCTGGCATACCTTTCTTTCTTCCCTGATTATTTTTAAAATATTCTATCCACACTTCCAATGTGATTCAATGTATGGTGCTTGTTAGATGATCTTTTGATTCATAAATGGCATTATAGTGAATGAACATACCTTGTTAGTCTGCTGTTTTGACTTTTGTTTCCAACTCACTTGTTTTTGTTTTGATTGGGTGAATTTTTCTTCACTGGTTCTTGGACATGCAGGGTTAACAACTGTAACTGAAGAAAGCTGTTTACAATTTTTTTTTCTTCCTCAATTCTGGCATTCTCTATTTGCTTCCTAGTTTTCAAATGAATTCTGATGTATGGTTTCTCGTTGTATAAATGATCATACCCTATGGCATGATGGTATGCATGAACCATTGCTTGTCATAGACCTTGTCATGTGGCATTTTTCATTTTTGGAAAAAAAAATTAATTTTTATTTAATTTCCAGTCTCATTTCATTTTTTTAAAAAAATTGTTTTTAGTAAGAAAATAAAATAAAAAGGAAAACCCTATAGGTGAGGAGACCTAGGTGAATGCCAAATAACTCCCCAAAAAAGGTCAATGATTTGTGAAGTCCTGAAAATGGGTTTGCCATTCTACACTTGTCTTCACTGTTTAATTTGTGCCTCAAATGCTTAATAATTTTTCTTGAGTTTTTGCAAATTCAAACTTCTATTGTTTTATGTTTTGCATAGAGGGGCTATATCTTGCAAAGTAAACAATTAACATTAAGAAGCTCATAGGAAGTTTCATATAGGGATCATTGATTGCTTCATTGTGAAAGTTCAATGATCGAAAATAATATCACCATTGCAGTTCATTATCATGTAATTCTTTTTTCTGAGACTACCCACCATGTTACAATATGCAGACCACAGCAGAGAAAGAGAAGCATCTGCGCATGATTAAACATGGTGATCTAGACATTATTGTGGGAACTCACTCGCTTCTTGGAAATCGTGTTGTTTATAGTAATCTAGGCCTTCTTGTGGTCGATGAGGAACAGGTTTGACTCATAATTCTCTTTACTTTTATTTGCAACATGTCCTCTTCTCATTAACCAATTATTCAAATCCATGGAATTGGGGCTTAACATTTATCTGGGAATTTTTTATGACTTTAAATCCATGTCTGAGTAAACTTTCCAAAGAATATTTTGGATTTGGGGGCTGAATCCAAATCCACCTTCTCTAAATCTGCAAATTGATACAATTCCTTAAGGCATTCAGAGTTCTGTTGGAATTTTTTTCTAGCCTCACTGAAATATTTAGTTGACAAAGAGGGGCAATTCTGTGCGTGTGAGTCACTGTTGTTGCTTGTCATCTAGTAGTTAGTGTATGGAAAGGGCCAATTCCCCTGTCTGTCTGTGTGTCTGGGTTGGATTTTGCGTTGGCGTAGTTAGTGAGTTGTGAGTCGCAATTCCTCTGTGTGTGTGTGTGTGTGTGTTTGCACGAGCATGTGTATTCTTACTTTCTAGTTAACTTTTTTTGGCATTTCAACTATTTTCCTTTCATACTTATTTGGATTTGATTATTTAACTGCTTGAATGAAGCATCATTTCAATCACTGTTAGCAAATAATATATGGAATTTTACTTTTAACAATTTAAATTATAGTTGCATCTGTATTGCATAGTTGCCACAATATTGCTTTGTATATGTTGCTATTTACCATGAATTCATAATGCATTATGTTTACTTATTTATTGCTGTATTATCTACTACTCACAGTAAAAGGACAACATTTCTCACTATTGAAGTCAGATTTGAAACAAATTCATATTTATATTTATGAAGGGACTTCTTTACACCTCCATGGAGTGGGAGGGTAAATGAAAAGTAAATTGAAAGCATTTACGTACTCCAGTTTCTTAACCTCACTCTAGTATTGTTGAATTATACTGAAATAAGTTAAACAACTTACGCTTCTGACGTCTAACTCTCAGAAGAATGTTTGTTGCTTTACAGAGGTTTGGTGTCAAACAGAAGGAGAAGATTGCTTCATTTAAAACTTCAGTTGATGTTCTCACTCTTTCTGCAACACCCATCCCACGAACCCTTTATCTAGCATTGACTGGGTTTCGTGATGCTAGGTAATAAGCTTGCCACAGATTTGAGCATACCCTTATTTCCCGAAGTACTTGAGCTGATATATGATCAACATGTTTAGTTTGTTTTGCATGGTAAACCTGAGAACAAGGGAAGTTGCTGAACTATGCCATTGATGAACATAAAATTTCTAATATGTAAATGATTAAAAAAAAAAAACAATATAACATATGGAGTGTTAAGAAAGCACAAATATCCCTTTATTATGCAACTTAAACTCAATAAAAAACCTAGCATGAGTATAGAATGAGTGCCTGAATCTGATGAAAGTATGCAATATTAATTTGGTAGCCTAGGAAAAATTTGGATTGGACACTGGTATCTTTAATGAACATTGAAGAATTATATTTATAGAACAAGCTAGATTTAACAATATATTGTCAGTCGCATAAACAAAAGGTTGATAAGCTTACTAATATCATGTTGTTTGTTTTGAAAGCTCATATGGATATGAAAATAGTCTGTAGCCAATGATTTGCATAAAATGCCATACAAAAAAACATAATCCAAAATATGTCCAAGATGGGTATTTCACTAATTTAGTTGTCTCCATGCAACTTCACTGATTTAGAATATATTTCCATTTTATCTTTTCAGTTTGATTTCAACACCACCTCCAGAAAGAGTTCCCATCATAACTCATCTTTCAGCATACAATAAAGAGAAGATAATATCGGCAATCAAGTTTGAGCTGGGCCGAGGTGGCCAAATTTTCTATGTTTTGCCTCGTATAAAAGGTTAGCCTATATAAGTAATGATTTTCTGTATATGTTTCTCTGTGTGTAAAACTAACCACTTTTCTTCTAGTATTGTCTCACCATACTTTGCTATTGCCCTCTCATCCTAAAGACCTATTAAGAACACCAAGTATAAGATTGGGGTGGATTCTTTCTAAGAATACTTCTTACAGCTTCGGTCTTGGTTTCTTGCTATGGGTTCATTGACATATATATATATATATGTTGTTGCAGGACTTGAAGAAGTCATGGAATTTCTTGAATGCTCATTTCCAGATGTTGAAATAGCTATTGCACATGGCAAGGTAGTTTCTTCTATAATTTATTATATTATATGCCAAAACACTAGGATAATTCTTATTTAGGCCCTGAAAGCAAAATATTATTTCATCATCGATAGGCATAGCATACCAAATTTTGAAATGCATCATACCATTTCTTGAAATTTATGCCTTGGGAAATTGGGATTTTATGTCTGATATCTTAAAAGAAAGTTATGCATACTTTTGATCTTAGTTAAGATTAATCACCTTTAATCTGGGGATGGTGGCAAAGTGATTCTGATTGAGCACTATGTGGCCTCAAAATCTGTTGTAACAATGTGCAGCAGAAGTATGCATTTAAATGAAATTTGAGAGATTGAGATTATCTTTTTCTTCTTATATGGTATTTCTCAAGTCTTCAGTTCACATCATCCCATGTTCAGTCTGATTTTCTTCTTAAGCCCTTCTTGGTGCTTGTACCATTCAGGGAGCCATCCCTTATCGTCTCATGCCTTTTCTTTTCCTTTTTTGGTACATGGAACTGAATCTGGAACCTCTCCTTTCCCACCTCTATCCCTTTCCCCCCTTGTCCAGGCCTCTGGGGCTTCCCTAATCATATGAAATAAGATTAGCTACTTACAATGAGCATCAACTTCTGTACCAATAGTTTGCTGATGATACATTGATTTACTGTGAGGCTTGTGAGGATTAGATGAATATGGACATTATAAAGAGGCAAGGTTGGAATTTGATGAACAAATATTTTGTGTAAAGGTGAAGAGAAATCTAGTGAGCACATCCTCCTCCGCTGTACTAAGGCGAGCTTATTATGGCAGCTGGTCTTCTCCTTATTTGAGTTGTATGGGTGTTGCAATCCTTAGTTAAAGCAACATTATTAAGTTGGCAGGATAAATTACAGAAACAGACAGGAAGGGATGAAAACAGCTGCAACAACACCAAAATGGCCCAACAAAGGAACCTGAAAAATTAAAACTTGTGGAGGCATGAAATCTCCTATAAAAATCTCTAGCTGTGTGGCACCTCTCTTGGCAGACTGATTGGTTAATTGAACGAGGAATCCAATTGTATGAATAACCCAAACCTTACAGAGGTCAATGATTTTGTGTAACAAAATATCCAGTTTCCAAAACTCTTGGTTCTCCTGATAGACCCATGAATGACGGCAGAGACAATCATTCTTTCTTAGGAACTGGTAATTGATGAGTACAACTGAGCAATTGATTGTGCATCATGGAAAATCAAGACATGCTCCAACCTGCGTTAGATGCTATTGGTGGTTAGAATTTTAACACGTCCTTGACTTTTTAGCCTGTAATGTCTATGGTTGTTGGGCTTCCTCTATTTATTTTCTTTCTTCTGCCCATATAGTATCTTAGTTACTGTCAGAAATCCCTTTTTGCAATTTTACCATTCACATGTATCCAAGTGTGATTTTTTGGAACCCTCTTTCATTTTGATGCTTTTTAAAATAAAAGTTTTACTATGGTGCCTTTGAAGGTGGCTTCTCTGTTTGATGAGAAAGTGAAGCAGATGAAAGAACCAGCCATCCGTGTCCTGTACTTATGGGGCATAGTTCCACACTATGTTAATCATTGTGCATGTTACTTGTCAGTTGCTGAAAAGTTTACATTTCATGTTTTCTTACCTGAGAAAGCAGTTTGTGCACTAGCTCTGATTCTAATTACTGGATTGAAACTTGATATTTTAGGAAGGAAACTGTGATAAGTATCCAGTTTCATGTCATACTTGTTCACTGTTGCTACCACCCTGATGATTGATTATTCACACAATATGCTATTGCATCTTTGCAGCAATACTCAAAGCAGCTTGAGGAAACCATGGATAGATTTGCACAAGGAGAAATTAAGATTCTTATATGCACAAATATAGTAGAAAGTGGACTTGACATTCAGAATGCAAACACCATCATAATTCAGGAAGTTCAACAATTTGGCCTGGCACAATTATACCAGGTCTTGGTTTTTTTTCCATTTCCCTTATGTCTTATTTATTTTTTAAATTTCCCAGAGATGCATTGAACTTGGAAGAACAACAGTAGAAATTTGTGCTTGAAAACTTATGTTAGAATAGGCATAAGTTGGTGGAACTTCTACATTTGATTTGGAAACTCTTTTGGGAATTTTAGCATCTTTTGAGAATATGAATATTTTTAATCCTGAACGTGAGTGTCGAGTCCTTGGCCTAGTGAGAAATTCCGTGTTTGCATATGTGATTCTTCCATTGTTTTTCTTTAAATAGTTGTCCTAATTTATCTTCTTAATTGTATCTCCCTTTTTATGTATATGGTGTGATTCTTCACCTTTGGAAATAATATATCCCCAAAGGTGGGAGACTTACCCCAATACGGAGCCCTTTATCTAGCATGCTATCCATTTGATGTCTTTATTTTGCATTCTAAGGACAATCAGGTTGAGGTTGGAGTAGATTCAAGGGGATTTCTTATGGAGAGGAGGGGCCCTTGAGTAGAAACCTCATTTAGTAATGTGGTCTATCATTTGCTCAAACAAAAGTAAGGGTAGCTTGGGGGTAAGGAATCTATTGACACTTAACAAAGCCCTTATATGTAGATGGAGTTGATGGTATGCTGAGGATAGGGGGCCTTTGTCGAAGCAAGTTATAAGTGGTAAGTACGGGGTAGAAGATAGGGGGTGGTGATCCAAGGAAGTGAGAAAGTTATGGGATAGGGTAATGGAAAGCATTTAGAAAGGATTGGGATCTTTTGGCTGGTAAAGTCCTTCTTAGTTGGTAATAGGTGGAGGGTGAGATTTTGGACAAGTGGCATGGTAATGAATCGTTGTGTACTAGTTTCCCTTCTCATTTTGCTATTGTTGCTTCTAAGGAGGTTTGGGTGGTGGATGTTTGGACCTGTCAGATGGAGGTGGTTGTGGCCTCTCACTTTTCTTGGCTCCTAAATGATTGGGAGGTGGATATTTGGAGCGTTTCCTCATGAGTTTGCAAGGGATGAGAGTGTGCAGTGAAGAGGAAGATAAGGTAATTTGTCAGATCAAAAAATGGTAAGTTCTCTTTTAAAGCCCTCTATGCGAATTTAAATCCTAGAAGTACAGTTTTGTTTCTGGTGAGTGTGGTTTGGAACTCTTGGGTGCTGCTGAAGGTAGGCTTTTTTGCTTGGGATACTATTGGGAAAAAGCTTAAACCTTAGATCATTTAAAGAGGAGAGGGTGGTTTTTGGCAAACGGATGTTTTCTTTGTCAGTTAAAGTAAGAGTCCATTGATCTCATTCTTATCCATTGTGTCAAAACAAAGGTATTGTGATGTCTTCTATTTTCCCTTTTTGGCTTGCATTGGGTGCTTCCCTCTTTGGTTAGAGAGATGCTTTTAGGATGACATGACTCCTTTGTGGGTAAAAAGCGGAAAAAAGAGTGGTGGACTGTTCCCTTATACTTATTTAGGACAATTTGGAAGGAAAAAACAGTAGATTGTTTGGAAATGAGGAGTATTCCATTCAAGGACTAAGACACTCTTTTGTTTGTAATTTTTGGGCTTGGTCTAAGTTATTTTTAAGTTCTAATCGCCCACCTGTAGTAGATTTTGTAGACTGGTTGGGCTTAGATTGAGGGGGGCTGTTTTTTTTTGTTGTTCTCCCCCTCACCGTTTCTTTTGGAGGCGCCTTTAGGCGTTCATTGTATACTTCCTGTGTCCTTTGGGACACCTTGTTGGTGTTTTTTGTTTATAATATTCCCTTGTTGGTGTTGGTGACATATTTTCTTTTTCTGGGAGCATTTAACCTTCTTGATCATCTAGCATGCAACATAAATCAGCCTCAAAGCTGATATATTAGGAATATCAAGAAATTTAAATAGACAATTTTTTTGTTAGAGCAGTAGAGAGAGAGAGAGAGAGAGGGAGTAGAGTGGATATATATGTTTAACAGAATGAAAAGGTGGCCATAGTTGCTCCCTAAAGCAAGCTTTAATATAGTGGGACTCATACACAGACCCATTCTATTGAAGATGCACACAGACACAAACAACCAGAGAGTTCTTTGTGGTAACACTTTTCAATACTACACCAATATTTGTAACCTGGAGTGGAGCTTGAACTGAAAGATGATTGATTCATGGAGCACATTGCTCAACTTTCTGACTCAACAAGGCTGATTTTAATAGCAAATATTAAAAATAAAAAAATTAGAAAAGAAAACATTTTTTCTTGAAAAATATGACTCTGTATGAAATATCACTTCATCTCTCTTTTTTTTTTTTCTGGGGCGCATATTGTTTTTTTTATGTTTTGGTTCAATTGTATATGTTTTCCATTTCTTTGGTAGAATTCTTTTCCCTGTATCCTTTTTGAAGACAATCTTCTGTTTCTTACAAAAACAATTTTGAAAGTTTATCTAATGCAACATCTAATGCATATCCCTTGTATAATCTGTTTGTGGAATCTCAAAATGTATTTTCTTTTACAGTATTTCAGGATCCATTGTGTTTCTCTATAAAGTAAAAACCAGGCCTTTAGGAAACTCGAGTCCAGACTGCTTACTGTTCCAGTACTTTGACTATCTGGTTTAAGTAGTTCTGTAGTATGTGTATCCTTTGGGCTTACTGACCCACAGATCATGACAGAACACTTTGGCCTCCAATGCAACCAACTGCCTGGTTGATCATTTCCACCTGTCTGATTTGGAGGTTTCTTGTCATAGAAGGGTGGATGCATGTATCGTATATAGTATTGTAAATGTTTATGTTATGATTTATGCTCACTTATTTAGTTTATGTTATGATTGCTATTCATGAAACAAGACCTAAATGTTTTCTTTTTTTCTCTCTTGATATCTAATAGTTGCGTGGAAGAGTGGGGCGTGCAGATAAGGAAGCTCATGCATACTTGTTTTACCCTGATAAGTCACTGCTGTCTGATCAAGCACTGGTATGTTCTATTTCATGAATATCTACTTCTCTACTGGTATCTAAATGCCTAGTAGGTTATCAAATGTACTGAATGTGGTTTGTACGCATCTTTGTGCTTTACCACTTCTTGAGAATTCTCCCTAGCTTTTAATGATTGCTTTTGTTTTTACATGAACTTATTTGTACCTAATCTAATAGAAATTTTAATTGTTTCTTTGAATTAAGGAAAAAACTCACAATTTTGGTTGCACTTCAGGAGAGACTGTCAGCTCTTGAAGAATGTCGTGACCTTGGTCAAGGTTTTCAACTTGCAGAGAGAGACATGGGTATAAGAGGCTTTGGTAACATCTTTGGTGAGCAACAGACAGGGGATGTTGGAAATGTAGGCATTGATCTCTTCTTTGAAATGCTTTTTGAGAGCTTGTCAAAGGTATGTTTGGTTTGTGACCCTCCTAAGAGATTGAACTCTAAGTTTAAGCGGGTGGGAGGGATTGGGGGTTGATGTGTTGTGATAATCATATTTAGGCTTTTGCTGTCATCTTCAATGCTTTCAGCTTTGCTTTTATTTTTTGTTTATGGTTTGTTCGTTTAAAAGAGGGCATAAATATGCAATATGACAACTCTTCATAATTTTTGTTGCCCAATCAGGAAGAAAATGGATGGCCAGTTCAGTTTATTTTATTGTACTTTATTTTTATTGGTGGAATTGGCTTTCTACTTTTCTACTGTAACTGGTTGCACTTACCATCCCTTCGTTTTTCTCTTGTTTGATTTTCCAGGTTGAAGAGCACCGTCTTATTTCAGTTCCTTACCAATCAGTGCAGGTATTTATTTATGTATATCTATGTGGTTCTGATAATTGCATCTATAGAGTTCTTGAATTTTAATGTTGCAGAAAAAGTTTTTGAATGTTTGTGAGAAAGAGGTGATGTCTTAAAATCCCAACGTAATGCCAAAACTTTTAGCATGAGATTGAAATGCAAAATTTGGTGGAATCAGAGGGTTGAACATAATGGGACCCGGGAAATGCTTAGATCAAATATTAGTCTGATTAGCTGATTGCAACCATCCAATTCATTGCTTCATTATGCTCCAAAGAAATTTAATGTTCAAAGTAATAATCATAATGAGCCCATTACGTGAATGCATAAATCTAAACTGGATCTTTTAGACTTAGGGGTGGTTTGCTTTTTTTTTTTTTTTAACTGAAGTCTTAAAACAACTTGCTTTAAGATTTGAGATCAAATTTATTAAAAAAAAAATACTTTTTCCATTAAGACAAAATTATCTTAGAAAAAGTGATAAATTGAAAACAAACAATTTTAAAAATAACTTGAAAGTTTTAAAGCAACTTGCTTTATGACTTATGTAAAAAAAAAAGGTTATAAGCAACTTAATACTTAATAGTTTTTAAGTATTATCTAGACTTAAGTTGAACTAATGTCTATTTAGATTTAAGACAAAAAAAAAAAAAAATTCAAACAAACAAACAAATGCTACCTTAGTTTCCTATGTGGTATAATGGTTGATCCAGACACCTATATATTTTCCCTGCAAACCATTATTGTATTTATGGTAATAATAAACCTGCGTGCATCTTTTTTTCATTTTCTTTTCTTTTCTTTTCCTTTCTTTTATTGGATAAATCTGTCTACCATATATTTAAGACTACACTGTATAAACATTTGCTTTTCTTTTTGATTGCCATATTGGCTTTCAATGGTTTATGGTGTGTGTTGGCTGTCTTTTAATTTCTACTTTCTTTTTCCCATTTTTCCTATGCCAGTTTGACATAAATATAAACCCTCATCTCCCTTCTGAGTATATAAATTATCTGGAGAACCCCATGGAAATAATTAGTGAAGCTGAGAAATCTGCTGAAGAGGACATTTGGAGTTTGATGCAATTCACAGAGAATCTGCGCCGTCAATATGGGAAAGAGCCTTACTCAATGGAGGTTCTATTGAAAAAGCTTTATGTGAAGAGAATGGCAGCAGATCTTGGGATTACCAGGATATATGCTTCAGGAAAGACGGTTATCATGAGAACAAAAATGAATAAAAAGGTTTTCAAGCTGATAACAGATTCTATGGCTTCTGACATCATCAGAAATTCTCTTGTTTTTGAGGAGAACCAGATTAAGGTATCAACTGTATATTTCTTTCTGCTTTTTCCATTTTGGTGGGTGGCAGTAATATTTATCAGTCCTTGTGCCATTTCCATTCACTTCATGTTGAATTCAAGGTTGAAGCATTATTTGAAGTTCATTTATTAGTCCTCATGCCATTTCCTTGTCTCACAGGCGGAACTACTTCTGGAGCTACCGAGAGAGCAGTTCCTCAATTGGGTTTTCCAATGCTTGGCTGAACTGCATGCTTCCCTGCCAGCCCTTATTAAGTACTAGTCCTCTTTACAGAAAAATGCCCATTCTTTCAGACTTGCTATATCATCGGGTTCCCCCCCCACTGAACATCAATCAAGATTACATGGTTGCTTCAGGCCTGAAAACGAACACCAAGAAACCCCGGAAGTAGCACCAAAGCTCCAGGGGCTGCCACCCTCATGATGTTTCAAAGCTGTGATGCCCTTGTAAAGATCATGAGATGTTCAAAAACTAAAACAAAAATTGAGACAAAGCATTAGATATTTGAAAATTTATTCCTAACATGGGTGCCAGACACTGATCAGAATCATATTTTGCTTCTTCAAGGTAAGCCACAGAGGTGTTGAGATTGCCATTTATTTAGATGCATTAGTTGTTCTGACTGGAATTTTGCTTTGCAGGATGATGCACATACAGAGGTGAAGGGGACCAGGTGGGGAACAGAGAAGACTGCAGATTGTGCTACTTCTAAACCATATTCTTACAATCTGTAAAATCCATCCCAGGGAATTTGGAATATTTGTTTGATCCAACCTGCCTTCAGGGTCTCGATGTGGTCGGTGTTTAATTATTTCTTAGTAAACAAACAGAATGAACAGCAGAAACCAGCAGCAGGGACAGTGATGGTAACTGGTCACGCAGGCTTCATGTAGTTGAGTTGAGGGGTTGGTTTGAAAAAGAAAGGTCAAGCAGGGGAAATTCAAATTTGACTGGTTGGTCAGTTCAATTTCAAATTAAAATATTGGATCATGAGGTCAAGCGAATTGAGAATTGTTTTAGTTCACAACATAGAAGGACGTGATGAGTGGTCCACAAGTAGTTAATAATTTTGACTACCTGGATCAGAAAAATAAATAAATAAATAAAAGTGAAGTAATCTCGGGGGAAATTATTTAAACATGCATTGTTTATTTGAATAAAAAGGGATCCCAAAAAGATCAATATCACGGGAAGTGTATTTTAAGGGAAATAATTCTTATTTCATGTGTTGAAATAGTGTTTACCTAATCTTATCCGAAAATATTCTTAAATATATTCACAATAAATAATATTTACTTAATCTTACCCGAAAATACTCTTAAATATATACGAGTTGTCATCCATACCGGTTCAACTTAGTGAGGAGGGTACATCATTTAATAAACAAAATGTATTACTTTAAGACCAAAACATATATGCACGAAATGTGAATTATTTTCTCTCATATGCACGTCATATGAAATGAAAATGATTTTCTTAAATTATCTTTTTATCTATATTTTGTAAATAGTACATGTTTACATAATTATCTTAAATAATTTGAAAGGTGTGAAAGCTTTTTGCAGTAATAAAAATAATCATATTTGAATGAAATAATCTTAATGTTATGAAAGTAACATTTCTCATATTTAAATTTGGAAAATACCAAACGGTCCTTTAATATTTATATTATTTTTATTTAAGACCTTTTTTTTTAGAAAAGAAAGATTATTTTTATAAGAAAAAAATGAAAAATGTTTTTATCAAAAATGGATCGGTTAAAATATAAAAATAATTGGTTCAAAGAAATGAAATACCTTTATATTTGTGAATTTATCCTCTCATATTTTTGTTTCAAGAATAATCCATTTTTTTTACTTAAATACCCTTAATTATTTCAAATATTTATATTATATATATATTTTTTAAAATGATTATTTTTACAAAAAAAATAATTATAATACTAATGATAAAAGGATTAAATTTTTAAAATTGGGTTTTCAGGATGTTTTTAATCAAATAACCCTAAAATATGTGAAAGGTTATATTTATAAAATTAGGATTATTTCATGCTTTTAATAAAATAATCTTAAAAATATATATATATAGGGACAGGTAGATGATGTCCCGTGGAAAAGGCAAAACGGAGACAAAGAGAAGGGGAAAGATAACAAGGTGGTCCCCACTCCCAGCAAGCAACATCAAATATCAAATACCGTTGATTAATTCGTAATGCTTAGAGTTTTAGCGGGGGAGAGACGCATACTTTTTCACATTAATTGAGAATTGATTGGACTAACACCTCCACTGCTACCCACTCCTACTTCTCTTCCCGAATCTGCTGTTTTTTATAGTCATTGGATGGATCATTGATCCGTCGGTGCAGTGGGATTGGGAAGACCGCCGGCAAAATGAGCTTCCAAGATCTTCAAAATGGAGCAAAGCCTTCATCTTCCTCCCTCTCTCGAACTTCCCCCTCCCAGGCCGTCGCCGCCGGCATTTTTCAGATCAACACTGCCGTCGCCGGATTTCGTCGACTCGTCGATGCCATCGGAACCTCCAAGGACACTCCTGATCACCGTCAGAAGCTGTCTGCTCTCCCTTCTTCATCTTTCTTCCTTTTTTTTTTTTTTTAATTTTATTATTATTCCTTTTTTAGATTAGCAGCCTAATCGGTTGTTTCTTTCGCAGGCATAGTTCGAGGCAAAGGATACTGCAATTGGTAAAGGAGACCTCCGCTAAGCTCAAATCCCTCAGCGAATCCGATCATGCTGCCAATGTCAATGTATCTCCCTCTTCTTTTTCCCTTTCTCCTTTTTACTTTACACCTTAGTCCTTCCCTCTTTTTTTTTTCTTTTAATGATTAAAAAAAGAAAGAAAAATACTCCAGCTTCTGGTGGCTGTTGCTGCTGCTCTCATCCTCAACTTTGAGGATTGATGCCCTCTTATTGGTTTTACGATGGTCCTGAATCCCTAGCTGGACTGATTTGTTTTGATCTTATGGTGTTTTGTAATGTGGGGTGGTGGAGCAGGTTTTCTTGCCAACCCTAAACAGTAGGATCATTACTGTTTATAGATTGCCTGCACTTGGATACCATACAAGGTTAAAATGGAAATCCTTAGATAGCTTACTAAAAAATTGGGTTGCAACTAAAAGGATGAATTAATTAAATTTCTCTCGTAAAATATTCGGAAAACTAAGAAAAGGGGGAACAAAAAATAGTGCAAAATCTCAAACTCTATTTATTGTTTGATTTACCATGGAGAGTACTAAGCGAAATAAAATACAATGAAAACTGTTAAAAATACGTGCATGTTCAAATTCTTCATTCTTTATGGCTGTCTGGATCATGGAGAGTTCTATGGAAAGAACTCAAAATCTCTTGTTTGGTTTACTTGGGAAAATGCAAAGAGAATCAAATATGATGATAGTTGTTTGAAAAATTTATGTATTTTCAAATGCTTCATTCTTTATATAGGGGAGAGAAGAGAAATAAATTTGGGGAAGCATTAGAAAAAGATTTATTGAGTATCTGTTTGGTTACACTTCATTTTTTGTTTTTAAAATCAGAAATTTCTATATAAAAGTAGAACATTTTGTACAAAAAATATAGATTTACCTTGTATCTTTAAAAATCACTTTAAGAGAATTTAAATTTTGTGTTAATAAAATTTTTTTGATACCTCAATTTTTTTAAATAGTTTTGAAAACATTACTTTTTCAATATAAGGCTCTATTTTCTAATTTTAAAAACAAAAAACAGGAAGTGTATCCAAACGGATACTTAAGTTTAAGATGTGTATGTTTTTTTAGATAAACTCACTGTATTTTGCAGGAAAAAGAAAATGAGTTCATACTTTTGTTGACTTATTTTTAGTTGGTACTGATTATAAGGAATTTAGGTTCATCTGGTTGCTTGCTTATTGCGGGTCAACTTGAAACCCAGCTTGGTTGAGTTAGTTTGCTGGTGCTTAAACTTTTTTTTTTTTCCTTTTTCTTTTTTCCTTTTTGGGTATGTTAGAACATACTGTGGTTTTCTTAGGAAAAGATTTCCAAATTTTCATATATAAAAATTGGTATACAGGGCTGAATATATGCACAGTATTGTTAAGAATAAAAAAGGGAAATTGAGACTACCAGCTAGACTGTGATGACTAACGTATCTCTACAGCTAATACACCTAATTTCCTATAATATTTTGACTAATAAATCAAATCAGCTAGTATACAATTATAACCAAGAACTCTAATTAAGGAAAAAAGATTCTTGACCGATTCTCTACACTCCCCCTCAACCTGGATGGTAGATATCTTTCATTCCTAGCTTGCTTATGAACTCCTTGAATTGATGTCCAACAAGCCCTTTTGTTAATATATCTGCTACCTGATTACTTGAAGAAACATGAGACAAGTTTATAAGCCCAACTTCTATCTTCTCTTTGATGAAATGTCGATCAATCTCCACATGCTTGGTTCTATCATGCTGAACTAGGTTATGTGCAATACTAATGGCAGCTTTATTATCACAATAGAGCTTCATTGGTATCATTAGGGGCATTCTCATTTCACTCATCAATGACTATCCAAATAAGCTCATAGATTCCAAGAGCCAATGCTCTAAATTTAGCTTCCGCACTAGACCTCGCAACAACTGCTTGCTTCTTACTTCTCCACGTTATTAGATTTCCTTCTAGGAATGTACAACAACCTGAGGTAGACCTTTTATCATCTATAGAACTTGCCTAATTACCATCAGTAAAAGTTTCCACATCTAAACTCTTGTCTTGTTTAGAGAATAAGAGTCCTCTTCCAGGAGACCCTTTGAGATATCTCAAGATTCTAAATACTGCTTGTGGATGATCTTCTTTGGGATTGTGCATAAATTGGCTTACTAAACTAATAGCAAAGGCAATGTTTGGACGAGTGTGTGAGAGGTAAATTAACTTTCCCACTAGTCTTTGATATCCTTCTCTATCAACCTCCTTACCTCCTATATGAGTACTCATCTTGATGTTCACATCTATTGGGGTGTCAATAGGTTTGCATCCTAACATGCCTGTCTCTTTAAGAAGATCTAGAACATACTTCCTTTGAGACAGGGCAATTCCCTTTCTTGATCAAGCTACCTCAATACCTAAGAAATATCGCAAGTTTCCTAAGTCTTTGATTTCAAATGACTGTGCCAAAGCTTTCTTCAATCTTAGCATCTCTCCTTCATCACTTCTTGTGAGGATAATGTCATCAACATAAACTATCAAAATAGTTATTTTACCATTACAAGAATGTTTGTAAAACATCGTGTGGTTGGTCTGCCCCTGAGTATATCCCATGTTTTTCACCGATTGAGTGAAATTTTCGAACCAAGCCCTTGGCAATTGCTTCAAGCCATACAAAGATTTCTTCAGCCTACACACTTTTCCTTTGCCCAATCGATTTTCAAAACCTGGTGGCAACTCCATGAACACCTCTTCTTCCAAGTCACCATGTAAGAAGGCATTTTTTACATCAAGTTGTTGTAGAGCCCAATCCATCTTTTCTGCAATAGACAGTAGAACTCTCACTGTATTTATCTTTGCTACTGGGGCAAAGGTCTCCCGGTAGTCAATACCAAATGTTTTGGGTGTAACCTTTAGCCACCAGTCTTGCTTTATGTCTTTCTATGCTTCCATCTGCTTTGAACTTGACTATGAACGCCCACTTGCACCCCACTGGTTTCTTTCTTATTGGAAGATTAGTAACTACCCAAGTATGATTTTTAAAGAGAGCTTTCATCTCTTCATTAACTACTTCCTGCCATTCTGGAACCTGCAGTGCTTCATGAATATCACGAGGAATACTAACACGAGACAAATTAGTGGTAAATGCTCTAAATGAGCCCCTTAAGCACCATACGAAACAAATTGAGCAATAGGATGTTGTGTGCAGGATCGACTAGATTTTTTGAGAGCAATAGGTAAATCTAGATCATCAAATAAGGGTTGAGGAGTTGGATTTACCCGAGTGTTCGGCTCTGTTGCCAGAGTTGAAGATTGACCCTCTATAGGAGGATATGGATTTCTTCCTCTTCTCCTAGAATATGTAATGCACTCCTTCTCTTTCTCAATTTTTTCTTCTGGCTCTTTCCCTTTTTTTCTTCTCCAACTGAAATATTTTCAAGAATTCCTCTAATTTCTCCTATCTCAAGAACTCCTCCAATTTCTCCTATCTCTTCCCCCATCTCCTTTCCTTGGGATACTTCCCAAAAATTCTCTTCTCCTCTAATCTCCCCCTGAAGAGAATTTTGGGTGTTGTAAGGCTGATTTTCAAAGAAAGATACATCCATAGTCCATCAACCTCCCTAGCATTGTCAATCTTCTTCCCCTTACACAGATCCTGAAAAACACAATGGTTTGGGTGAAAATTAGCAATGTAGTTCAAGTCTTTGGTAAGTTTGCTAATGGAAACAAGATTGCAAGACAAGTTAGGCATATGTAATACAGATTTGAGACTCAGGCTCTCAGAAATTTGAACAATGCCTATTCCTTTTACTTTAGTTAAGGAACCATCGACAATTTTTACCATTTGAGTCCCATTACAAGGAGTATAAGAACAAAACATACTTGAATTCCCAGTCATATGATCGGTTGCTCCTGAATCTATAAGATCCAGGAGTCAGATTTCAAGTACTTAGTAGAAAGGGTTGTACTAAAATTACTTGGGCCAAATTTGCAGAAGTAGCATTTTGGGAATTTTAGAATATAAACTTATAGAATTGCTCAAGTTGCTCTTTGGTAGGGTTTGGAACTCCAGTATCTCCTTGTGCTTGGTCTGTTTTGAAAAATCTGCTACTGCTTGAAAGCCTCGGCCCCCACCTAATGCTGGGTTCCAGCCTCGTCCTCCACCACCATTATTCTAGCCATGACCTTTGCCAAAGTTCTGGGGTAAATTCACTGGTCTCCCATGAATTTTCCAGCAGCTATCTCTTGTGTGTCGTGGTTTTTGGCAATGGTCGCACCATATACTATCCTTGTCATCCTTCTTCCCTTCATTTTTCCCTGCAACATAGACCGAATTTGCTCCAATATTTTTGTTTCCTGCAGTTGGCTGATTTGCTGTTGATAATGCAGATGTTTCAGTTGTTGTTGATTTCAGTCCACTCATCATAAAGCCTATGCGACTCTCTTCTCTCTTTATCGAGTTGAAGACCTCCCGAAGAGATGGAATGGGCGAGTTACTCAAAATCCTGCCCCTTTCTTGATCAAATTCATATCGCAAACCAGAAAGAAATTTAAAGACTCTTTCCTTTTCAATCAACTTTCGATATGTGGCATGATCCTCCGGGTTTTTCCACACAATATCCTGGTACAAATCAATTTCTTGATACAGAATATTTAAAGAAGTGAAATAGGTCATTACCAGCAAGTCTCCTTGCTGAATTGCCCTTGCCTTCTCACTCAACTCAGAGTTTAGAGTCGTTTCCCAGATTTGAGTACATTAGATTAGCTGCATCCCAAATCTCCTTTGCTGTGTTGTAAAGTATATACCCTTGGCTGATTTCTGGCTCCATAGAATTGATCAACCAAGTCATCACTATTGAGTTTTCAACAAACCAGGTTTGATACCCAGCTTCTTTGGGCAAAACAGGCTTGTGTGTGTCATCCAAATACCCCATCTTGCCTCTACCACTTATGAAGAATCTTACTGATGGTGCCCATCGGAGAAAATTTTCTCAGTTCAGTTTAAGGGCTGTTATCTAAATCGCTGGGTTTTCAGTCGAAGAGGGATTTGAAATGGCCGCCAGCTTCTCTCCTACCTCAGATCCTTTCTCTGCCATCTCTCTTTCAGGAAGGTGACGATATCACTCACTCTCTGGCCAAATATTCGGCTCTGATACCATGTGGTTTTCTTAGGAAAAGAAATCCAAATTTTTATATAAGGGCTGAATATATACACAGTATTGTTAAGAATAAAAAAGGGAAATTGAGACTACCAGCTAGACTATGAGGACTAAGGTATCTCTACAGCTAATACACCTAATTTCCTATAATATCCTGACTAATAAATCAAATCAGCCAGCTAATATACAATTATAACCAAAAACTCTAATTAAGGAAAAAAGATTCTTCACGGATTCTCTACACATGTTTCTAAATGGCATCAATATGCCTTGATTGGCTTTTTTTTATTTATGAAAAGGCTTTGTGTGTTCTAACTCCTGATTGAAATGTCCAACATTATTTTTGATCGATTCTTCAGCCAAGTAAGAAAGTTGAGGATGCAAAGCTTGCAAGAGATTTTCAAACTACCTTGCAAGAATTCCAGAAAGTTCAACAGCTTGCTGCTGAGCGCGAGTCCACTTATTCGCCTTCTGCTCCATCATCCATACCTCCAGCGTAAAAATAGATACATGTTCCTTTTTGTATTTCAGTAATTAGTTACTTTCTTGATGTCATCAGTTGGTTTTATAGTTAATATGTTTTGGCTTTCCAAACACAGCTCCAGCTCTGATGAGTACTTGGCACTTAATATGGATCAGGAGAACCAGCCTTTTCTAGTAGGACAGAAGAGGCAAGTATTTGATTACCCCGGCAAATCAGATTTAATTGTTATTATTAATAGAGATTTCAGTATCTTTTTCATCTCTCTGTGGCATCTCATCTAAACTTAAAGATGTAATTGGAATTTGCTTATCATAAATTACTGGTGTCTCAAAAGATATCAATTTTAAAGATTGTAATTCATATAAAATATGATTTGCATTGTATTCTTTGAGTGGAGTTTTCAGAGCTTGGTATTGTCATAAAAAATTTTGAGTGTTCATTTAGTATTTCTCTTTCCATTTAATAGGATTGCCCAACTTATCAGGAACTTATCAAATCCAAATAAATAAATGCACAAATAAAGGAACTTGGTGGATTCGGCAGAAGTTCAATTCACTTCGAATTATTTAGTAAAAATAACCATAAACATGCTCATTATTTGCAATGCTGACAAATCTGAAGATTTAAGTGGATAGAAAGTATGCATTTTCTTTATAAATAAGCATTCAAACTTGGGGAACTGTATAGCTGTAAGGAGATTGGCTATGTGGAAGCGACAGTACATTTCAAAAGGAGGAAGGATTACCTTAATTCGGAGTACTTTGTCCAACTTGCCAATCTATTTCATGTCCATCTTCCAAATTCCAAGGGCGGTTAGGATAAGACTGGAAAAGATACAAAGAGATTTTCTGTGGGGAGGAGGCGCTCTTGAGCAGAAACCTCACTTAGTAAGGTGGTCGATTGTGTGTGATGATAAAGGTAAAGGAGGGTTGGGGGTAAAGAGTCTTGGTTTGTTCAATAAGGCTCTCCTGGGAAAGTGGGCATGGCGTTTTGCTAACGAGAAAACGGCCTTATGGAATCAGGTGATTAGAAGGAAGTATGGGGAGGAGAAAGGAGGATGGAGATCTTGTGAGATTAGGGAGGCTTATGGGGTTGGTTTGTGGAAAGCTATAAATAAGGTCGGACAATTTGTAACCCCTTTTTTTGGCTATGAGGTGGGGGATGGTAAGAATGTGAGGTTTTGGAAAGATAAGTGGTGTGGTACCAGCCCTTTAAGCGAGACTTTCCCTTCTTTATTTTCCATAGCAACGTCAAAAGAGGCATGGGTAAATGAAGTGTGGACAGCCGAGGGGGATAGGAGGGGAAGTTGGACTCCTACTTTCAATAGGCCGTTTAATGATTGGGAATTGGAAGAAGTGGGAAGGTTACTTAGGTGTTTGGAAGGAAAGATGGTGAGGATGGATGAGGAGGACAGGGTGAGATGGGTGGAATCAAAGGATGGGGTTTTTTCGGTAAAGTCCTTGTATAGGGTAATGCAGCCGGTGTCGTCAGCTTGGTTTCCTTCAAAGATTATTTGGATGTCTTATGCTCAACCCAAGATAAGCTTCTTTGTGTGGGAGGCGTCGTGGGATAGAGTCCTAACTTTGGACCGTCTGCAAAAGAGGGGTTGGGCTTTGGCAAATAGGTGCTTTCTTTGCCAAAAGTGCGGGGAGTCAATTGACCACTTCCTCCTTCATTGTGAAAGAACAAGGGAGGTGTGGACCTTGCTCCTCTCTTTTTTTGGAGTCTCTTGGGTTTTTCCGCGTTCGGTTAAGGAAACTCTAATAGGTTGGAGAGGTTCCATTATGGGCAAGAAGAGGAAGGTGACGTGGCTTTTGGGACCGTTATGCTTGTTTTGGGTCATTTGGAAGGCTAGAAATTCAATTGCTTTTGAGGACGGGGTGCTATCTATACAAAAGCTGAAAATTTCCTTTGTGTATTTGCTATGGTCAGAAACCAAAGTGTGGATAAAAGATGGTCCTTCGACCTTATTAGATTTTATAGATTGGGTGTGCATGTATTAAGGAAGAGGGTTTTTTGTGCTTTCATAGAGGGGTGGGTTCTTTTGTAAGGGGGTGAGTCGTTTTTTCTATACTGTATCTATTTGAGTCGCTTCTTTAGCGTCTCTTTATCAATACATATATCACTTACTGATCAAAAAAAAAAAAAAAAGGTCCTTCAGCTTCTGTTATGCCATTTGAAGCGTGGTCAACTGGGTACCTTTTCCCTCTGTCTTCTGCTTCCAATTCCTAGTTGCTTCATTGAGAATGAAAAGGATGATGGGAAGCATGAAGCCAACTACTCGTCAATGTTTATTAAAAACCGTTAGTTGGTTTATATCCATGCCTGTAGTTTGGTTAATCAACCACATTGTTCATGGGTTAAGTCCATTATATTGGTTAATCTTTGGTCTGAGGAGAGATGATCCTAAGTCTCTAACATTGTAGCGGTCCCAAAATTGTAGGAGTCCATTCTTCATAAGAACCATACTCCTGACCAAGGTCAACTTTGTATGGAGATCATAGAGAAGTTTTTTCAGATGTGGTCTGCTCCAAGGCGAGGGTTTTGTGGGATCTCGTGTTTACTTTGTTTGGTGTTAATTGGGTCCTTCCGCTTACGGCTAGGCCTTTAGAGACACTCTTTTAGGTTGGCTTGCTTCCTTTGTGGACAAGAAGTATAGAAAGGCTTGGCTAGCAGCTCCTCTCTGTTTATTTTGGATGATTTGGAAGGAAAGAAACAGGATAGTTTTTTATAATGAAGATTTGTCGATTCAAAGAATGAAAAATTCGTTTGTTTGTAATCTTTGGTCTTGGGGTAAGTCTTGTTTAGATGTAGGACCCTTTTCTTTAATTAACTTTGTTGATTGGTTGGGTTCTTGTTGAGGGCTGGTGAATGTTTGCCTTTTTTATTCTTGCCTTTTGGTGACTCATGTATACTCCATGTATGCTTCGGGTTGCCTCTTAAGCACCCTTTTTCTAATATATTTTCTGTGGGTTTATCTATCAAAAAAAAAAAGCATACGACCAAACACCTTTTTATAGCTGGGCTCCGTATCACCTTCTTAAATAGCAAGGTGTCCAAGATGAAGAACTCATGGAGGTGTTTATTAAAAGAAAAAAGAAGAGGGAAGCACTGTAGGATGATAATTAAATCTGGTTTAAACTGTTTGACCAAAAGGCTTGAAACTGTTTGGCAGAAGGCAACTTGGTAATTATCAAAGCTGAGGGAAATGATAGTATCAACAAACATCATCATAGGTACCCAAAGATTCATGGTGAACTTCAATGGTATGTTCTTGAAGTATAGCTTGTTGATCTAGTTGACACTGGACACTTATAGCAAGAACACTATGAATTTGACCTTTCTGAATAGATTGCTATAAGATTCTAAAGTTTCAATTTATGTCTATATCTGTTCATTAAAGTTAGTGAGTATGGATGGCTTCTAAACAGGTTCATAGTTTCTCAATATGAACTTAGCATTGCTGCATCTTATTTTAAAATGTAGTTCTAGCATTTTAAAGCCGGCATATATACCTTACGATATATTGATCCAATCTACTTTATGGCACTTCATTATTATTTGTTTTGGGCAACTTGGAAAAACCTCCTATCACAATCAGCTTTTTTAAACAAAATACTTGCAGGCAAGAGGTACTATTTCTGGGAAATGAAATTGCATTCAATGAGGCCATAATTGAGGAGAGAGAACAGGGAATTAAGGAGATACAAGATCAAATTGGACAGGCAAATGAGATATTTAGGGACCTAGCTGTTCTAGTTCATGAGCAGGGTGTGGTCATTGGTAAGTTTCATAATACTCACTAAAAGGATTATTTTTCTTTCTTTCCAACTATGGAGCTTTCTGCTTTTGCTTTATCTTAAAGGTAATTTGTTTTATTATAACAGATGACATTCACTCAAATATCGAGGCCTCCTCTGCCGCAACAACACAAGCTACAGCACAGCTTTCTAAGGCTTCTAAAAGTGTGAAATCTAGATCTTCATGGGTAAGTAGTGAACACCTTTGCATCCAATTAATATAAAATATTAACACAGTTTTTGGCTTGCTTCACTTGCTCTATTTATAGATACACCATAAATAGATCAGTAGATGAAATTGGGAAAAGGGACCTTTTTAGGCTGTCTAAATTTTGATGCTCTCACAAATATTATTGTTTGTTTGGTCGCAGAAATGAAAAAGAACATTTTCATTTTCAAAATTGATGATAGTGAAAATGTTCATTTTTTTTAAATGTTTTCCAAAACAGTTTTTGAAACCACGGTAGGAAATAAGTTTCTTTGTGTTATTTTTTGTTTGTCTTTCTGAAAGCAAATAATAGTTCTCATTCCACCATCAAATAGGCCATAAAGTATTAATATAGATAATTGCATCTTTCATTCTGGTAAGATATATAGGTATCTTTTGTAAGTTTGAAGATGAAAAACCAAAAACTAAATAAAGTTGAAAGGGAGAGGTTACAACTAGAATACTTGATATAGGCACAGAACTTCAATTTCATCTTTTGCTTGCTAACTAGAAAATTTGTACACAACGCTAAGAAATTTTTGTGATCAGACAATTCCTTCATGTAGTGTTTGAAATTTAACTTTTATGATATTCCATATGTACAAATCAAGTTAATATTGAGGAGATGCCTGATCAAAGTCTCAAAAGCACTTTCCTTAAGAATCTCTATTTGTGGCTCAAGGTGTAGATAGATAAAGGCTCGTTGTCTTTATTGGATCTATTCTTCTATTTACCTATCAAAAAAAAAAGGCTCTCTGTCTTTATTGAATTTTATAGATTGGCCAGTTTTCTATTGAGGGAGGGAGTAGTTTTTTGTCTTCTCTCTTTTTTGCTTTACCTCTTGGTGCCCGTTGTATACGTCTTGTGGACTCTCGTGTGCTAGCTCTCTTGGCACTTTTAATATATTCTCTTGTTTGCCTATAAAAATAAAATAAAATAATAATAATAATAAAAAAAGGAACAAATCAAGTTAATATGCACCAACAAAAAAAATAAAAATAAAGTGTATAGTTAATCAAATTCTAACCAATTAGAAGTTGTCACATGGTATGAATTTCTATGAACAAAAAATGACATGTATACAAAGGGCCCACACGATAGGAACATAAGTTATTTTTTGATTAAATAAAAAATAAATTTAGACACTTAGATAATTAAATTAAATTATTAATTATTTAAATAATATTAAATTATCCCCTCAAAAAAATTAAGGGCTATTGTCTTCCTACCCCAAATTCTAACCTTTATAAGTAGGGGAAAACTCTAATTCTTCAAAGCACAATTCAAAAGATGCAAAGTTGGAGAGAGAGAAAAGCTTCTTTGAAAGTTTTCAAAATTTCTTCAAGAGAAAGGTCTCCAAGCTTCTTTAGGTGAAAGGCTTCGGGTTCTTAGAGCATCTTTGGGTCTTAAAAGATATTGAATGGCTTGAAGATCTTCTTCAAAATCTTCAAGATCATCAAGGCTTGAAAGCTTGAAAGCTTTTTTTAGTTGTCAAGATCTTCAAGATTCAAAGAATGCTTCAAAGATCTTCTTCAAAGTCTTTGAAAATATTGAATGCCTTGAAGATCTTCTTCAAAGTCTAGAAAATCTTCAAGGTTTGAAAGCTTTTGTTAGTTGTCAACATGTTCAAGATTCAAAAAATGCTTCAAAGATCTTCAAAGTCTTCTTGATTTTCAAGGCTTGAAAGTTTTTTTGAGTTGTCACGATCTTCAAAATTCAAATATCCGTGAAGCTTCTTTTTTCTAAGATCAAGCTATTGAAGCCATTATTGCTATTGTCCTCGTTGAGGTTGCAAAAACTTCTTGAATGCAAAACAAACTGCTCCACACCTTGGTTGTCAAGTTCTTTAAGATTCAAATTGGTACCAAGCTTCTTCTATCTGAGATCATTTATGTCGAAGCCCTTGTTAGCATTTTCCTAGTTAAGGTTGCAAAAGCTTCTTTACTGCAAGACAAACTGCTCCAAACCTTGATGGGCTTTATTAAGGTCCAACTGTAGAAAAGGTTCCTTAAGCTCCTGAAACTTGACTTGAACAATGCTGGTCAGGAGCTTGAGCAGCTTGATCTCAGGTAAGAGAAGCTTTTTGGGCCTTTGCAACCTTCATTTGCTTGAGGACTTAATCAATTTGATCTTGGATGTATTTAAATTTTTGCAGCCTTTGCTTGGATAGAAGAGTTTTTTTTTTTTTTTTTTTCCCTAGTATTTTCATATTTTGAACCTTTGAAGATTTTGATAATTCAAAGAGGCTTTAAAGATTTGAAGGCCTTGAAGATTCTTCAAATATATTTCAAATGTATTTGGATATGAAGCCCCATTTGAAGCCCCGGGGCCAGATGGTTTTACCATGGCGTTTTGGCTTTTTGGGTGGGATGTGGTAAAGGTGAGATTATGGGCTTTTTTAGAGAATTTCATGAAAGGGGCAGATTTGTAAGATCTCTAAATGCCACCTTCTTGGTTTTAGTCCCTAAGAAGGGAAGTGCAGAAGATTTGAAAGATTTCAGACCGATTAGCCTTGTGGGAAGCCTTTACAAGTTATTGGTCAAGGTGTTGACAAATAGAATCAAGAAGGTAATGGGAAAAGTGATTTCGGAACCCCAAAATGCCTTTGTGGAGGGTAGACAAATTCTTGATGCAGTTTTGATTGCAAATGAGGTTGTGGATTCCAGGTTGAAAAGCAATCAAGGGGGTGTGATGTGCAAGTTGGATATAGAGAAAGCCTATGATCACGTCTGTTGGAAGTTCTTGTTGGCGGTGCTAAAAAAAATGGGCTTTGGGGAGAGATGGATTAAGTGGATAGAGTGGTGTATCTCTACTGTATGATACTCTATTCTTATAAATGGTTCCCTCCGGATTTTTCCAAAGTTCAAGGGGTTTGAGACAAGGAGACCCCCTATCCCCTTATCTGTTCGTGATAGTTATGGAGGTGTTTAGTTGCTTAATGAGAAGAGCCATTAGTGGGGGCTTTTTATCAGGGTGGAGAGTAAGAGGTAGGGGTGGAGAAGGGATTCTAATATCTCACTTGCTTTTTGCGGATGACACCTTGGTGTTTTGTGAGGAGTCTCAGGATCAGTTAATGAATCTAAGCTGGCTTCTCATGTGGTTTGAGGCTTGCTCAGGGTTGAGAGTTAACTTGGAGAAGAGTGAGCTTATTCCGATGGGGAGGGTGAATGATATAAAGGATTTGACTTTGGAGTTGGGCTGTAAAGTGGGTGGTTTGCCTTCCTGTTATTTGGGTCTGCCTTTGGGGGCACCCTTCAAATCAAAGGTGGTATGGGATAGTGTTGAAGAGAGGTTTCAGAAAAGGCTGGCTATGTGGAAGAGACAATATATATCAAAAGGGGGAAGACTCACCCTAATTCGGAGCACTCTATCTAGTTTGCTGATTTACTTCATGTCTCTTTTCTTTTTGCCCAGAAAAGTAAGGCTGAGGTTGGAGAAGATTCAGAGGGACTTCCTGTGGGGGGGAGGTGCACTTGAACAGAGGCCACATCTTGTTAGGTGGAACTTGGTTTGTCTGGAAAGAAAGAAAGGTGCTTTGGGGGTGAGAAATTTAGCTTTGATGAATAAAGCTCTCTTGGGTAAGTGGAATTGGCGCTTTGCCATTGAAAGTGAGGCTTTGTGGAAGCAAGCGATCAATCACAAATATGGTGTAGAGGAGGGGGGATGGTGTACGCGGGCCGTAAGTGGGAGGCATGGAGTAGGGCTTTGGAAAGCTATTAGAAAGGAGTGGTTAGGTATGAATAGTAGTTTAGCCTACCGCGTGGGTAATGGTAGGAGAGTGAGATTCTGGAAGGATAAGTGGTGTGGAGATGAGCCTCTTTGCGAGTCCTTCCCTTCTTTATTTGCCATTTCCCTGGCTAAAGATGCCTGGGTATTGGATGTGTGGAACCCAGATGGTGTAGGGGATGGTTGGACCCCGTTTTTCTCAAGGGCGCTTAATGATTGGGAAATTGAGATGGTGGAGTGGTTTATGCTAAAAATCCAAGCCTTTAGGGTGCAAAGGGGGGACGAGGATAAGGTGGTTTGGACAACATCTAGAAGTGGAGATTTCTCATTCAAGTCGCTTTATTCTATTCTGGAGAATCTGCTTTGTTCCCTTATGATAGTATTTGGAGAGCGTATGTGCCTCCTAAGGTAGCTTTCTTCCCTTGGGAAGCCTCCTGGGGCAAAATCTTAACTTTGGAGCAACTCCAGAGGAGGGGGTACTCTTTAGCAAATAGGTGTTTTCTTTGCCTTTCTGAAGCAGAAACGGTGGATCACCTTTTACTTCATTGTGTTAAGACGCAGGCATTGTGGAATCTTCTTTTTTCTCTCTTTGGTGTGGCTTAGGTTCTCTCTGGTTCAGTTAAGGAAACTCTCCTTGGATGGCATGGAGCATTTGTGGGGAAAACCCATAAAAAGGAGTGGCAAATGACCCCCTTATGTATATTTTGGTCAGTATGGAATGAAAGAAATTTGTTGGCTTTTGGGGATGAGGTGTTTTCACTCCGAAGGCTGAAACATTCTTTTGTATGTAATTTGTGGTCTTGGGTTAGGGTGTTTATAGTTTTGAGCTCTTGTTCTCTTATTAGCTTTTTTGAGTGGCTAGGCTTTAAGTAAGGGTAGGGGTTGTTCTTTCCCCTTCCTTGGTTTAGAGTCTGTGGGCTGCTTTTGTATACTCCGTGTATACCTAGAGGGCGCTAGTTTGGTGTCTCCTCTTTCTGTTTAATATATTTCTCTTTACTTATCAAAAAAAAAAATCAATTCCATGAAAAAATGCTAAGAGATTAAATTGTTTCTTCCTACAATGGTAGATTTGTTGGGGGCCCATATCCAGCCCTAAGAAACTATTGCTTGTAAGAATATTCATTTTTCACTTGGAATAAAAAACTAAGGGCTTGTTTGGTAACCGTTTTCAAAAACAGTTCTCAAAAACAGTTTGTGAGAATAGTTATATAATGTTTTGTAAAGTAAGTCTCCTTGGACCTAATTTGTTTTTAACCTATTTTTAATGTTTTTAAATATATTTTAAGAATAATTTTTATATCAAGTGTTTTATTTTTAATCATTCTTCATGTTTGTACAATTATTTTTTAAAATAGTCTTTAGAAAACAAGTAAAAACAATTGAAAACAACTAAATGATGTTATTTGAAAACACCATGTTTTCTATTTTCGAGAACAAAAAATAGAAAATAGTTTTTTATTGTCAAAAGTGTTTTCCTGTTTTTTTGTTCTAAAGAAGAGAAAATAGTTTTTAAAAAGAGTTGTCAAATAGGGACTAAACTCCCAAATTCAAATTTGGGTATCCAAAGGCATTTTCATAAGGTTACATCAGAAAGGTGTCATGATAGTATAAGCCTTTAAGTATATCATAAGTTCTAGGTGGAAAAGATGCAAAAATGTTTGCGAGTGTTCTACTAGTTTCTTTCAGAATCTGAATGTTCTGTTCCAGTTTTTTTTTTTTCATGATTTTGTTAAAATCTTTGATTTCGCCCTGACTACATTATCTATACCTGTTTCTCAACAGTGTTGGTGGGTGCTGGCAATTGTCGTGTTGGTGGTGGTCATTCTTCTTATTGTGCTTATCATATAGTGTGTGGTTTGGGGAATTTTTGTGTCCGGTGTGTTCCCTTTTCCCTTTTTTTATTAGTCTGATAAATCTTTATATTATTAAAGTGGAATACTGGTTTTCTTTGCTGTTCCTCTCTGTTTACAGGGACAATACTACTACTTGTACATTTATGTTGGGTTTGTGTGGATGGTGGTGGTCTCTGCCTTCCTTAATTCTGAATTTTTTTGTCTTCTATATTGGAGATTTATGTTCTTTATCTTGCAAAGTGTGGAAAGAAAGAAAGGTTGAACTAAAATAAACTAGATGCTCTACAATTTGGTATGATGAATAAATAAAAATGACTGTATTTGGTTTCATCTCCATTGAAGGAGAATCTTAGTGATGTTGCTCTATGTATGTTGGGAGTCATGACACCAAAATCTCATTGTTGGGTTTCAATGCATCAAATGTTGAAAATTTACTAAACTCGAACATGTTTAATAATTAGTTTATGATGACTTAAGATGATCATGATAATCATATGGGTAATATGACATAATCGTTTAACACGTTCCATAAATTGGTTTAGTAAAATCATATGTAAATTATTTACAAATTGTGACATTGGTTGATGCTTTGTTTTATAGACTTCCTAGGCTCCTCTTTATGATACATCCTATCATAATCAATTCTCATAGGCATCCTTTAAAGAATTAGAAGGTTCTTTTAGCCAATGATTTGTATTGTGTTATTAGTTTTGAGGTAAATTGATCATTAAATCATTTGTTATTACAATGTCTACAAGTCAATAGCCTTTTTAAAACAATTTTAAGGGGACGTATGCGAGCTTATCCACCCATCTTTAGGGTCATTGATATTTCAAGGTTTTAATAGATACCTCAACTAGGTGGTCACTCCTTTGTCTACTTTCTACTCATAATGTTGCACTTTGCTTACTTTCTACTAGCAATGTTGTATTTTATAGACTCCTTGCATAGAAATTTGATTATGTCTCAATTTACGGATTATCTAATTAGCACAATGTGTACATAATGTTGGTGAATTTACATCCAAAATATTTGTTAACCATTATATGTGAATTTGGATTAATTCCTCATTACATATCTCTAATTGATTGTTCAACGCCTTATGAAATCCAAATTTTCTACTTTATGCCTAGGATATGCTATTATGTAGGGTCTTAATCCAAATTTGACTTGCACTTGACTATAAATACTACTCTTTACAACTTGTAATCGGAAAACAATCAAATATCTCCTATGTACAAATCTTCAATTGTGTAATATATGCATCAATTGCACCTACACAAAACACTAAAATGGGTTCCTTTCAAGATTTGAGATTTATTATGTAGGGTCTTGATTCTTCATCTATCATCTTAAACTCCTAACAAGTGATCCTTTTTTACAACACGTTTTGTGAATTGTAATTTTAATAAAACTGTTTGCCAATCATCGAGGGAAGAAAAGTTGATTTCTGAATGCATCAATTTCATCTTATCTCGATCCTTAATCAAATCAAAGTGAATTAGAAGCTTAGAGGATCATTCACTTGCAATGTCTTGCAAATAAATTATTTGATGCATTTATTAACACAAAGAAATGGATAAAGTTATATATCTTAGCTAAAAATCCTCCAACACGGGTTGTTGTTCCTACTTGAGAATTAACAAATAGATGACTCAAATGATACAATTCCTTGATAAAGGAAAATACTAAGAAGAATATATGAAAATGTTGAAACTCTTGAAAAGTTTAGAATTCGAAAAAGGTCATAGAAATTATCACTTGCTTTCAAGTTGAGATGGTCACCATAAAGAGACAAAAAATCAAGTAGGCCTACAAGAAACAAATTAAAAGGTTTGCCTCTAAAGGAACATTATGCTTGAAAAGAAGAGATTTCAATGGCTCACCAAGAAAAAATTGGATCAAAATAACACTATTATTCATAATGTTTTTTCTTTTCAAGTGATCATGGACATAATTAGTATTGATAAGGATGTCATACCATGAAATATGGATGAATGTTGACACATGCAAATAATTCAATTTGCCAATTTATTTTAATCAAGAAGTCAAAAATCAAATTTGCAATTATTGTATTACATGTTGATGACTTAAATTTTATTAAAACTCCCAAAAAATTCAAAAGAACAACTTATTTGAAAAATGAATTCAAAATGAAAGATTTTGAACAAAATTTTGTTTTAGCTTATAGCTTGAGCATGTTTCAAGTAAAATATTTATCCATCCATTAAACTCATTAATAGTCTTTCCTTCACTTGAGGTGAAGACCCATTTTCTCCGTGAAGATGACCAAGATTTACTTGGTCCTAAAATACCATATACCTTAGCGTAATTGGTTCAATTGTTTTTGCAATCAATTTATTAGTAAGGTATAATTTTTTTGTTACTAGAAAATATTAGAATAATATCAAATATGTTCTGTACTATTCTTGTGGAACAACTAATATAAATTTATTTTATTTAGAAAATTCAAAATCGTAAATGTATGTTATCTTTTATACCCTCATAAAGCTCAATGTAAAATAAGATATGTAATTACTTGCGACAATATTGTTGTAACATGAAGATTTGTAAAACAAACAATGATTGTTAGTTCTTTAAATCATTAAGAAATACTTATAATCCATAAAGTGATTTGTGAATGCATCTAGTTAAAATCTACCGTCTAACATATCATAGAATCATGTGGATTATCCTCAAAATGATAGTAACATCATACGAAAATAATGTTATATGTAATGTATAAATTAGAGGAATCATGAGGTTGATATTGAACAAGTGTGTGTCCAAGTGACAATTTTGTGGACTTATTCACATTTATTTTATTTATAAAAAATTAAAATGATTCATTCAATCAATTATAAATTATTTTATTCAAATGGGATAACACGCCCAACGAAGCCACGTTAATCATTTGGGTGTAGTTGGGCCTTGGGCCCAAACCTAGGCATAAGCAAATAGGAGATATAATGGGAAAATTTGCAGGAAAGAAAAAGTAAGAAAAAAAAGTTTAAATTTAATAAATTATTTTTATATGATTCTTTAAACTCATTTAACTTATTTCTTTATGTTATAACAAATTAAATAATTTTAAAATATATAAATTTTAAATTAATTTTTATTATATTTGATTTGATGTTATATTTTTTATTATGAAACTAAACATGAGAAAACCATTTTTCTTAACAATTTTTTTTTTCTTAATATTTTTTAAGAACCAAACATAACCTAAGATTTTAAAACTTTTAATATCAAATTTTATAGGTTGTTATTAAAAATGCATTTGATAGAGATTTTATGAAGTTTTTATAATTTTTCTAATATTTGAAAAATTAAATTTTTTTAAATGTTAAAAATGTTAAAAATATTATCTAGAATCGTTGTCGAAGTTAACCTAAGAAAAGATGGTGAATGTTTTAATATGTTGAGGAAAGAAAAGAAAATTATTAAAAGATATTTTTTTTAATATTTAAATATTATAAAATAAAATGTAAGGGGGAAAATTGCACTGATGTTAAAATGTTTTTATAAACAATTAAATTAAGTAAGAGCAAAACTTTATTACTTTTTTTCCTTTCTATATTTCTTTATTAAAAATTTTAAAAATTTATACCTATTTTAGAATTTAATTTAATTTTTAATTATAAAAAATAATAAATATCTTTCATAATTTTATAAATATATAAAAAAAATTAATTATTTAATTTCTTAATATAGGATAATTACAAGTAAATTGGTAAAAGTATTATTGATATTTATAATTTAAGATATAAAATGAATCAATATTTACAAATATGGGACTGGTTGCTGCGGGGCGTTGAGCAGCTCGAGGTGTTTGGTCCCAAATTTGTGAGAGAGGAAGGAGATGGTTGAAAATGGAACAAAAGAGGGTGGGGAGGGGTATTATGGTCCGGACAGGATTGAGGAGGAATTGAGTTCGTCAACGTATACGAGGAAAGAGGGATGTGAAATGTGAAAAGCCAGCAGCAGAGGGAGAGGGAGTATCAGGAATCAACGATCGGAAATCGGAAATCGGTGATCGGAACTGATGAAATGGGATCAGCTCTAATCTATGAGATATTCTCATCTGCGTCACTCATTACACTTGGACTATACCACCTGGTATGCGCGATCAAGACCCATCTCCACCACCCCGCTCGGGATTACTCCGCCAAGCTCTACCACCCTTTTTCTTCTTCTCCTTCTTCGTCTCACCGTCTCCGCCACCTTCAGCTTTACGTCATCATTCTCTTCCTTCTCATTGCCTTTGTCCACCAAACCCTAGTCTCTTCCGACGCTGACCCTCTCCTCAAGGGCCGTACCCCCGTCCACCGCTTCTCCTCTCTCCAATCCGCCGCCGTCCTCTTCCTCTTTCTTATCCTCGCCCTTGCGATTCTCCTCTCCGAAACCACCTCTCTCCTCCCCCTCCCCTCCGATCTCTTCTTCGCTCTCGCCTCCGCTCTATTCTACTTGCAGTTCACCGTCTCCTCCTCGGCCGCCTCCGTTCAGACTTCCGATCTCCAGGCCAAATGCGACTCCGTCTCGGCTCGCGTTTCTGCTCTTTCGTCCCTCCTCTGCATCATCCTCGCTTGTCTCCCCAGGCTGTTTGTGGCTGACCTGGCCCTGGGGGCCTCCGTGATTTTGCAGGGCCTCTGGACATTGCAGACCGGACTCGCGCTCTACGTGGAGGCCTTTATTCCGGAGGGTTGCCATAAGCTGCTGGATGTGGTGAGTGGGGTGGAGGGATCCACCAAGTGTGACTTAGAGGAATCCAGGTTGAGAGCCGTGGCCATTCTGGATCTGGTCTTTGTGGTTTATGTCATGTTTGTGGTGTTCATTTTGATGGCCACTTATGCTGTTCTTGCTAAGACTGTTGGCATCAGGAGGACGGGCTCCTACGAGGCGTTGCCAACTCTATCCTCTGCGGATTCGAACCATATTCAGATGAAGACCTTGGCTGGCACACAGGCTTGATTCTTTTTATGTTTTTTTTTTTCCTTATATCGAATCTGCAGAATGTGTTGCTTTACCTTTTCATTTGAAACAGTGTAATCCCAAGAAACTGAAGACGTTTAGTGTATACAAGGTCTCATTTTTTGTTTCAACTCCCCATTATATTCTCTCTTCTCCATCCTCTTTACTTTACAATTCTCTTTTTTATACATGTTATGCTGGGTAATTTTTGTTTCTGCACTGCTTTCGTGATTCTCCCTTTAGATCATGAATTTGACTAAGAATTCCTTGTCAATTAGGTAATCTGGCTACTTGTGCAGTGCAACATGTTGACCTTTTTTTTCTTTGCTTCCTCTCATATTTCTATTATTCCCATAGATTTATTGTTGCACGGCATATTTCAAGTGCCATCTATTTTGTTCAGTACAAAGCTCTATTGATGAAGGCAAGGTTTTTGTAGCTTTGTCCAGTCTATCCAGCATCTTTTGATGTAACGGCTCTCTTATCTATCTGTCTCACTACTCTGGCACATATGAACAGTCATTGTAGACCGCACTAGATTTGGTATGCATTTGGGTTACACATGTATGGTTCCAAGGATTGAACATGTTTACTGTGGAAGCCCATTCGTCATTTGGATAATCAGAATTTACTTTTCAATTTTATTTTCAATTTCTGCTTAGTAATAATGGTTGTTTCATATGGGAGATTGGGAACGTCAGGGTTTCATTACAGATTTAAAGTTAGATAAAGGGGATGTAAAATTCTGATTTATAAGACCTTCTTGTATGTAACTTTATGTTAGTTGAGTTTCTTTACATAATGATGCATGTTGAAGTGTGGTGTTTCATAGATCTTGCCTAAGTAGTGATGAATGTGTTAGGATTTCCATGGACAGGGCTTGGATGGAGTTGTCATGGATTGGCTCTCACTTAAGACAAAATGACTATTTTGAAGATTGGATATTTAGAAAGAGTAAATAGTTGCCTTATTAGGGCTGTGAGAGTTTCTATATCTTTTTATAACTAAATTGTTTTTGGATGATAAATGAGGGATGGAAAGATTCTAACAAAGGCCTTAACTTACATTATTATTCGAGTTTTTCAGTCATTGGTTTTGGTTGCAGATGAGTATACTATCTCTGTTGTCTTCCTATCTTCATGGACCTAGTGGTGCCTCTTCTTTGTTCTCATGAATGCATTTTTCATTTTATTATTCAACTTATCATGATGACTATTCTTATGGAAAGAGATTGTATTTTTTATTTACTAAAAAAAGAACATTTAAGTTGTGCATCAAGCTAATGTCAAAACATCCTAGTTGAGCTGTGTTGAGCAGACAAGAACATAATTAAATTATTGTAGTGCTAAGGTATGATGACCTTTTTTTAATCTTTTTTTCATGGGAAGCAGCATGGAAGTGAATTTTGACTTTAGAAAACCTTATGAAAAGGGGTTGGAATTTGGTCAATAGGTATTGTCTTTGCTATGAAGATCTCACATCATCATCCCGCACACTTATTCATTGCAAATGGACTTTGGACTAAGGTGTATGGTGTTCTTTGTTTAGCATATCTTGGGTGCTTCACCATTCAGTTAGAAAATGTCCTTTGCATATGGCATGGTACCTTCATTGGAGGGGTTGATTTTGTTGTGCATTTTTTTGGGATTACTTGGAAAGAGCATGATGGAATCATGTTGGAAGGTCTAGAGTAGTCTTGCTTGGAGTTAAAAGATGTGCTTCTCAAAATTTTATTTTTGTGTTTGGGGTGGAGGTAGAGGTGAGTGCTAGGGAGGTAGGCTCTTCTTTTTTGCCCTTATTGAATTTTGTGGATAATACAATTGGTTAATTTAGTAGTATTAGCTGATTTTTTGAGCTTCCCATGTACATTTGCTTCTCCCTTTTTCTTATTAGGCACTTTGTTCATACGTTTTGTTCTGTTTGCTCACATGGGGCTTGCTTTGTGAAAGACACAATGCCTTTCAAAAGGAGGGAAACTCATTTTGATCAAGAGTACATTGTCAAGTGTTCCAATTTATTTTATGTCCCTATTTTCATCATTTCAAGAAAGGTGAACTTAAGTATGGAGCAGATTTAAAGGATTTCCTTTGGGGAAGGGGGGCTTGAGAAAAGCTACATATGGTAAATTGGATACAAGGCATAGTAGGAAATTTTGGGGCAGGTGAAGGGGGTTGGTGTTTGAGGGTTGTGAGGGATAGCTATAGGGTGGGGTTGTGGAAGACTATTAGAATTGGGTGAGAGATTTTTAGATGTAGATCTCACTTCATAGTGGGTAATGGATGGAGAGTAACGTTTTGTAAAGATAGTTGGCATGGACAAAGTTCTTTGGGAGGGTCATTTCTGGTGCTATTCTCTATAGCCGTTGATAAAGACTTTTGGGTTGCAAAAATGTAGGAGCAGGTCAGGGAAGGATGCAGTGGAACACACCTGTTTTCACAGACAGTTTCATGATTGGGAATTGGTAGAAGTGGAAGTTTTTTTTCTTTTTTGGAGACTGCAAACGAGCTCAATTAGTAGGGATGAGGAGGATAGATTGGATTGGAAAGAAACTAATTGCAGCAAATTTTGTGTCAAATCTTTCCACAATTCCTTAATTCAAAGGAAAAATGAGTTCTTCCCTGCAAGCGTAGTTTGGAACCCATGTGTTTCAACGAAAGTGAGTTTTTTCCTTGGGAAGCTATTTGGGGAAGAATTTTAATGTTGATCAACTCGGAAGGAGGAACTGGATTTTTCTGGATAAATGTTACATGTATATAGGGGAAGAAGAGTCGGCTTATTTCATGCTCCTTCACTGCTCCAAAGTGAGAATTCTGTGGCCCAGGTGAAGCACTTTTCAGTAAGAGGAAAGCTTGTGTTGATATGTTCTTTTGTTGGGAAGAAGTGGAAGCAAACATGGAGGACCACTCCTTTGTGCCTACTTTGGATGTTATGGAAGGAAAGGAATAGGAGACCATTAAAAAATACAGAATAACCGGATCAAGCAATCAAATCTTTCTTTTGGTGTAGCTTTTTGGATTGGGCTAGAGTATACATAGGTTATTATTCCTTGACCATGAAAAGCTCTATAGTTTGGTAGAGTCCCAAATAGGGAGAGGCAGTTGTTTTTTATTTTCTCTCTCCCTTTTTGCTTGACTATTGAGTATTGGCGTTTATTTTATACATTGTCTGTACTTAATATGTCCTTTTTCAGGCGCTTTTAATGTCTTCTTTTTTGCCTATTAAAAAAATTAAAAAGAAAAAAAGAAAAATTCAGCTATAGATTCACAGACTGAAAACTGTGGATAAAAGTAGAGGAGAGACATATACTGTTGGCTCAAAAATGATTATAGTCATTCGTGCTTTAGGATAGGTGGAAGAGGCTTACCATATGCATGTTTTGGTGGACTACATTTTGTGATCCTTCAGTTAAAAATTTTGTGTGGATTGGTTAGGGGCTAGTTGAGGGGTGTTGTTTTTTGTTAGTCCCTCTTATCTTTTTGTTGGTGTTGTTGGTGCTCTTTGTATACTTCCTGTGTACTTTGAGGTGCTCTTTTGGTGTTTTTCTTTTTAATACACGTTTTTTCTTACCTATCAAAAAAAAAAAAAAAGTTTAGAGTCTGGTGAAATAAAAAGCTTTTGTGGCATTGCATGAAGATATCATTGATGACTGCATCAAGATGATGATAATCAAATTAGTGTTATGTCCATATCATGTGTCTATTGAATATATAACCCATAAAAAAATATAATAAATCAAATCAATATCTGAATCACATCACGTTCTTTTACTTTTCTCGTTTCATAGCATCTGTTACTTGTTTCCCTTGTGTGCTATTCTTTCAGCCCGAATCTTAATATGTTTCCAGGAGAGATTTGTATGTATTAATCTTGTTCTATTTGCCATTTGTCATGTCATGGATATTGATATTCATGACTAATTCCAACCATATCTCCAAAATTTTGGGATAGGCATTATCTCAAACTGTATGAGTGATTGATCTATTCAGATTCATGCTTAGTAGATTCCTGTTGTTGTGGCTTCATTGTTGTAACTGCATGTTTTGTATCGAACTTTGGAGGCTGGGAATTGATCAAGCATAAGTATCATCCTTTGGCAAATATATAAGACCAAATTGTACTTGTTTAAGACTGGATTATGAAAAAACTTGATGGACTAGCCAACTTCGACATCTTACTCATAGCATGTTTAATAGGAGTATTAATGGTCCTGATTTGCAGCAACAATTTGTGCACACACGCATCTTCAGAGTTTTCTATATCTTTTGTTAGGAAAAGAAGCAGTCATGGAGTAGTTTGATGCTTGTATTCTGAACCTTGCATTTGTATTTTTTTTTTTCTACACCCATGCAGTTGAATCCATTCTAATAGGCTAACGAACCTATTATCTAGATATGACCAATCTGGATAGGTGAAGAGGATCAAGTGGAAGCAAGGTAGCCTCTTTTTTGATATTAAGTATAGGTGAAAGAAAATTGTCCATTCACATGTGAGTTGCTGTAGAGTACTCTCCTGTTTGACAGCAGGCTGCACAATCCAACTTTGATTCCAGTCTTCAATGGAAGCAACTAGGCTGAGATGGAGGACTCTCTCACTCTGTCTATCCTTGGTCCACCTTGGTTCTAATTTTGGGAAGGTTCCCTCCTCTCTACCTCAGACTCTAAAGGGTTTAAGGAGGGAAGGACCTTCTTCCTCTTTCGAGTGCATTGATCTCAAGAGGGGAATCTTTCCCCATCTCTGCCTTGGGGTTTTCCCCCAAGGGAGAGGTACTTACCTTGGTTCCATAATGATAATGAGGACCTCTCCTTTATACTCTAGGGTTGGTTCCTTGATGTTATCTCCTATAGCCTTGTGAGGGTCACCTTGTACTCTTCCATATATTCCAATGCCATATCAGGCAGAATGCTTGTGGAGCCAGCTGTGAGATACTTTTATTTCTGCGTATGGATGTAGAAAGGGCTGTGAAAACAAGAAGGCAGAGGGGTCATCTTGGCCAAAAAAATGTCAAACTCCAAGGGGAAAACGACACTTGATAATTGTCTTGATATTTCTGACTACTGTGCCAATCTACGTCCACTGGATTTGTTTACTATTATTTCTTCATTGGTGTTGTTCAGGCGAGTGGATCTCCTCGGTATCTTCAGTCCTAGTGGCTTTACATTCATTAGGTAGTTGGATTGCGTCAGTCCCTCCTTCCACTTGCTTACTAGCTTGTGTTACACTTGCCTCGAAACTTTGTTTTTATGCATACAGTTTCCTTGCAGCTTCATCAACCAAAGTGATTTGGTGAAAAAACCAAAGAAGTCAGAATATTTGCCATGGTATGTTGGAAATTGTACCGAGAAATCTCATCTTTTGTTACGAAGGCTCTTGGATTATTATTCCTTCACACCCTATATGAATGGGTTCAAGTCCCTTTTTCTCCAATTCTCCCTACAAGAAGAAAAGTTTTAGCCCCAATACTGAACATAAATGAAAATGTGCTGTTTAAGGGAGACTGGCATTTTCTGAACTCTCTCCCTCATTGGCTTTCTAAGCTTGTCTGAACATCTAGAGAAAAGGGAGAAGCTGAGGAAGCCGTGAGGGAAGATTTCAGAAAATGTTGGATTTTCTCTCTCTATTCTACTGGGTGCTCTGGCAGTTGGTTTATTTTAATGGCACCAATCTTGGTCTGCCCATCTGTAACAATTCCATCTCTATGATTGATGGCATTCACCATCTTTGTATTTTTAGGTACAGGTTATGGTGACTTCCTTCATCCTGCCAATACCTCTTCAATCCAAAAGAAAGACATGGTGGCCGCTATGGCTAGCGTTCATCTGTGTTTTTTATTTTTTTAATTCATAGTTTATTTTATTTTTGTTTTTTGTTTCTTAATTTTTAAAGAACTAGTTATTAGGCATTTGTGAACATTTATTTGAAGAAATTGTAGGGCTTTTTCAATATTTAAGATGTCGGCAATCCTGTAAACAGAAGCTGGACATAGATGTAATATTAAATATTCTATGGTGTCTTTGTGTCACCTTTGTGGGATTTGGACTACTTCCATTCTTTTTTCCCTTGGGAATAAACAACAAATCACTACTTGACAACTTCAGTAACATGACCATGTGATATATAGAATATTAAGAATTTCTATCTATTTTGTGATTGTCACTGTTAGACAGTTTCCTGACTTCTCAAACCTACAGATCCTACCCAATTCAAAGGCCTCACAACCGTATTTCCAGCAGCAGGTGTAACCTTCAGTCTCCTCAGCTCCACTTGCTGCAGACAATCAAACCATCAGTGAGAATAATGACCTCAATACAGATCCCATTACCTAACCAGCATCCCAGGACAAGGCAATCTGTGGACCATACAAGACTAACCCTTTCAAGTAAATATGAAGTTTAAATAAATTGGAATTTATTATGTTTAAGATTTCTTGTCAATTAAGTATTCTGCCTACTTGTGCAGGATACCTTCATTTTTGGTTAGTTCACATGATTTTCTCAGCACAGTTGTTATTGTTGTTATTGGCTCTTGTATTGTCCCTCGATGCTGTAGTGGCTTAGTCATATTGTACATGTTTCTTTCCTTCAGTTGGAGGCTTGATTGACGAAAATAAGTTATTTGCCCTGCTATATATTAATTACTATTGTGAGAAAATCGGCCCAATCATTCTAGAGTGCTTTAAATATTATATGCATTAGGCTTGATCCATGTTTGTTTCCAAGGATTGTAAGTGTGAAAGATCATCCAAATCTGCATGTCAATGTGTGCTTCTTGATAATAATGGTTGTCTCAGATGGAAGATTATGATAACAAATCCACTGTTTGTCTAGCAAAATATGATTAGGTTTTTAAAGGAAAAAGAAGATAGGGAACATATTATCTCTGGCCTCAAATTTTTTTCAACCACCCTAGATGAGCCGTGGATAGTGCACGAGAACCCAACTACAGGTTGTTGTAGTTACAAGGCTTGATAAACTGATGATTATGCCAAAAGCACTGGAAGTTCGGAAAGTAGAATAGAATAGAATTTTTGCTTGCCTTTGGGACTGCCCTTTATCTAATAAGTTGCAAACTAACCAGGTTGTCTTCTGTTTTATTTTATTATGAGATTGCTTAAATGAGTGATAGATGTTCCTGCATCATGTAGTGTGTTGACTTAAAAATGCCTAGTCATTTGTGCTTTAGGATATGTGGGTGAGGTTTAATTTATAAGCATGTTTGTCTTGGCGAACCATATTCTATAATCCTTGAATTGAAAGTTTTGGGGCTTGTTGGAGAATATAGAGGCTGCTGAAATGGAAACCTTTTGTGGCATTGTAGGTGACCGAGCGTAATTCTAATTGTTTTATTCCAAAGGAACGGGGTGATTCGTCCTGTTCAGATATTCATGACCATGAAGTACTAGATTCTCTTTTGTATAGGCCCTAAAAGGATAAAGAAGTTTGGAATGCAAACAGGTGTCTATTATTGAATCAACTTGATCTGATCATACCCGTTTTGGGAATGTACACGGCCAAAATTACTGAGAAAGTAGCCAATCCCTGAAACAGACCGTAACGTGCTTTATTAAAATAGACTGTAATGTACTTTATTTGTTGGGTTATGGGTGGGCATTTTACCAGAGGCATCAGGATAACCCACATAACTGCAACAACATGGTGATGATTGAATTAGAGCTATAATGTCCATATCATGTTTCCTGTTGGAGAGTTGAGGGATGACCCAGAAAAAATATATTAAATCAGATCATATCTAAATCAAATCATCCGCTTTTCACACACTCTTAATTTGGTATCATCGGTTCTCTCTTTGCCTTGTGTGTCATTCTTTCAACCTGAATCTTCACACCATTTTCATCAGAGGTTTTATATATGTACTCAGCTTGCATTCATGAAACTGAAGTAGTAAATGGGGCTCCATTAAATTGTAAGGCGATGTTCTTTCTGTCTCATTTGCCATGCCATCAATATTGATATTCAAAAATGCCCATGGAATCTTGGGACAAGTGTTATCTGAGGACACTTGAATGATTGATCCCCCCACCTTGCTGCCAAAGTTGAGGAGTCTCCCTTGTCTGAGTGCATTTCACATAGGGAGAGATTCTGGCTTGAGGTTCCCCTCAACAAAGGGGGTAATAACCTTGGTTCCACGGTGATGCTGGGGGGCCTCTCCGTTAACCCAGGTTGAGGGTCCTTGATGTTGTCTCCCATTCGTGCCAATGAGGGCCACCTCCTACTCTTTCATATTCTCCAATGCCTTTCAGGCTCAACCTAGTGGAGCCGGCAGTTAAATACTTGGAACTTCCATTCTGAACCTATGGATATGGGAACGGCTGTGAAAACAAGAACACAGAGGAGCTCATCCTGGCCAAGGGGATGTCAAAACTCCAAGCAGAAAAGGACAAGCATTGTGGGCTTCCCAGATAAGTTTGTCTTAATAAAAGGACAACCCCCCCTCATTGATGTTGTTTTGGTGGGTTGATCTCCTTGGAATCAACAGTTCCACTACCTCTACATTCATTGGCTACTCGGACTGGATCAGTCTCTTCTTCCCCTTTGCAGTCATTGTACTGCGCATAGTGGGCATAAAGAAGCAATTGTACTACATGTGATTAAGCCTCGGTACTTATTTTTAACGTGTACTATACTATTGCCTTGCAACTTCGATACAATTGCTTGGCAACTTCATGCACCAAAGATTTGGGCGTGAAAAACAAAGAAGTAGAATCCCTACCAATAGGATATTGGAAATTGTACAGAGAGATCGCAGGCTTTTGGCTTTGAATACCTTCCCACCCTCTATAAATGGGGTTGATCATGTACTTCTTTCTTCCTCTTCTCGCTTCAAGAAGAGACTGTTCCTTGATGATAGCATAAATGGAGGGTCAATGTGCTGTTCAAGAGAAATTGACTTTATCTGAACTCTCTCCCTCATGGCCTTTCTAAGCTTTATCCGAATGTCTTAAGAAAGGAGAAGCTGGGGAAGCCAAGAGGGTGGAGTTCAGATAATGTTGGTTTCTCTGTACTCCTGGCTCTATTCCACCCATTCATTGGAGATTGCTGAATCTCACCTTTTTGATAATGTGGAGTTATGAAGAATTTCTAACTCTTTTTGAATTATCTCTGTAGGTCACGGCTTTCTCAAACCTTCCACAACCATAATTCTGGCACCGGTGGTGGGGGCAGCAGCAGCAGCAGCCTCCTTCGTTATTCTCCTCGGTTCAGGTTGCCCCGGAAAATCAAACAAGTAGGGGCATCAACAACATCAGAAGATAGATCATTTCTTCTTCCAACTCTTGCTGTGTATTCCAAATGATTGTGTAAAGTTATTTAGAGCTTGTTTATTTGGATATCACAGCTGCAGCTAAGACAGATGGATGAAGGAATATCCGAAGCCTCACCACCACTACCACTCCTTTATGGTAACACATAAAGACATATGTAAGAAGACAGATAGAGAACAATAATCCTCTGTGCGGTCTCTGAATAGCAAGAGGCTTAAAAAATTGGATCTCAAGTTTTGTCATTTTAGCTTCTAGAAAACTAAAAACTAAGTCTGAAACTGCAACAACATCCTTAAAAAGGAATGGAAATAAACCACTGGAGTGCCCACCTTACTTCTTTTGGAATTTCTGTGAGGAGCCTTCTCCAAAAGTCAATTTGGCTTAGAAACTTCTCTGAATCCATCCAGCAGTTTCTAGGCCTTCTGCACCCATTTGGCTAATGATTTCTTTGTCCAAGAAATCCCACATAAAAATTGTTCAGTTTAAGAATCGGATGAATTGCTTGATTTGCATTTGATCGTGTACTTGAGGCCAACAAATAGAGTTGGATTTTTTGCCCACATCTAGTAGGAGTCTCCTGAACTGAGAGCTTCAATTATCAAACCCTTGTAAAGACATTAGCCTTTCAGCCATTCTTGGAAAATGGACTGCATCTTATCTCGATTAGCGGCTTTCCCAACATCAACCATAGGAATTATCTTGTAACAGACTTCTTCATTCTGAGCAGAATGGTTGGAGATCCATTTGTTGTAATGGAATGGGAATGGGAATGGGTATGGATTTTCAACTCCGGAGGGATTTGGAGGGTGGGTGTCTTTCTTATACTGATCATGCATGTCTAGTCCACACATATTTTAAAGGGAGAATTGTGCTTTAGGCCCAGAGCTGAGGGGCCTAAAGCACCAACTCTTATGTACGGCCTGCAACACAACAACCGACTTTAAGAGTGGGGGAGGCAGGTTGGGTAAAAAATCCCTCTCCGACGACCAAGACAGTCGGATAAAAAAAATGGAAATTAGAAATGGTGAAATTTCTTGCCTTGACCTATCTCTAGTGACTTTTTTTTTATTGGGTCAGTTTGGCGAGTCTAATTTCACATGTCATTGAGGGGTCTACATTATTTTATAAAGGATTCATTGTCAATTCCTATTTATGATTATTGTGCCATGGGCATGGGCATGGGGCGACGATCGTGGCCGATTGCCATATGGACGAGCATAAATGTTTGATTTACCTGATAATGGGTCTTTGGAATAGCAATCATGGGGGGATGTTGTGAATTCATTATTTTAATGTCAGTCATCTCATATTAATGCTTTGGTCGTTGTATATCAAAAAAGGTTGGTGGAATGGGCTTGTTGCTGAGTCGTCACGACTGTTAGCATAGGCCTCATCCCAAGAGGGGCAGTAATGTCAGTGGGTGTCCTCTTGAAATGACCACCCTCTTTTTGACCCGTGCCTTTTGGGAAATGGCACATGTTACTTGGTCAACAGACCCCTGCAATGATGAATATCATATTCTTAATCAACCAAAATCCCAAATTATCGTGCCTACCAATGTTTGTACAGATATTTGGTTAGTCGAAAGTTACGAAACAATCTCAAAATTGTGAATTTTCTTGAAAAAAAACCCCTTTTTTTTTTTATATATAAATGTCATTTATCAATTTATAGGTAGATTTTAAAAGAGATAATTATATTTACATGAAAATAATGAGGGTATTTTTGCTCAAATGAGACCAAAAAAATTATATAAGATCAAATTTCAAAAATTAGGTTTTTAAAAATATTTTTGATCAAATAACCCCATGTTTTTATCATTCGACATAACACATTATGTTTTAATTAATTCTTACTCTTGTTGTGTTTTCATATCTTAGTTATATTATTTCAAAGTTATATTCTATCTGTCTTTGATCACATTATTCATAGGTCATATTCATTTTTCATAGGCTTTTAAATAAAATTGGATATCAAAAAGTATTATTCATGTGGGAGAAAGGTAACCTCTCAATCCAATATCTAATGTTCTATTTAACATGGTAAATTGACGTTTTCAACTAATTTTATTCCATTCTATCGTAGTTACAACATGGACCATATCCAATGTATCATAATTTCAATGTTATGTGCATCTCATATGTACAACTTAAGTGTTCTTTCTCATTTAATCTTGAGATCATCAACATGGTTTTTAACAAAAGAAGTTTAATATTCCTTATGTCATAATCCTGAACTTTGGCTCTACACTGGACATGGCCACAACACCTTACTTTTTGATTCTCCGAGTAGTTAGGTTTCCTTTTAGGAATGTGTAGCAGCATGAGGTAGATCTTTGGTCTATAACTAACCTTACCCAGTTTGCATCAGCATATGCATCCAAATTTAGGTATGTATTCTTCTTAAACGAATGTCTTTTCCAGAAGTGAGTTTCAAATATCTAAGAATCCAATATGCCTTTGGATAGCTAGTCTTTAGTGAATGCATGAACTAACTAACTTCACTCACAACATAGGCTATATTATGCTTGGTGTTTAACAAGTAAATCAATTTTCTTACTTATCTTTAGGAAATACCTCAGATCCACTTTTGCCTCATTCTTATCATACACAAGCCTATGATTTTGCTCAATGAGAGTGTTGGTTGGCTTACACCCCAACATCTCGGTTTCCTTTACAAGATAAAGGACATATATTTGTTGTGAAATAAAGATGCACTTATTTAAATGAGCAACGTCAATACCCAAGAAGTACCTCAATCTCCTTAGATCTTTAATATCAAATTTTACAGCAAGATGTTTTTTAAGTCATTCAATCTCTTTTAAATCATCCTCAATCACAATTATATCATCCACATAGACGATTAGAGTTGCGACATTTCCAAATGTTGAGTGCTTGATAAAGAAAGTATGATCTTTTTAACTTTGTTGGTACTTCATCCTCATCATGACTTTAGCAAATCTTTCAAACCAATCCTAGGAGATTGCTTAAGCCTATATAACACTTTTTTTAATCTACACACATAATAATTGATGGAATTGTCATCAATTCCCAGTGGATCCTCCATGTAAACTTCCTTTTCCAAATCACCATGTAAAAAGACATTTTTAACATCAAATTGTTGCAAAACCAACCAAGGTTACTAGTCGAAGATAATAAAACTCTAACAACATTCATCTTTACCACCAGTGCAAAGGCTTTTTGATAATCCACTTCATAAGTCTTAGTATATCCTTTAACTACTAATCTAATTTTGTATTTTTTTTAGAGTCTCATTAGTTTTGTTCTTCATAGTGAATACCCACTTACATCCAACTAGTCTTTTCCATTTAGAAAGTTTAACAACTTCTTATGTTTGATTTTTCTCAAGTGCTGTTATTTCTTTACTCATGGAATTCTCTTATTCTTATCCTTAAATGCCTCTTGAACTGTGTTAGGGATTTCTAAGGGACTTAGGTGACTAAGGAAGGCTTTGTGTGAGGGTAACAATTTGTCAAATGAGACAAAGTAGGAAGGAGCTAAGGTGTTAGGTGCATGTTTAGGTGTTTTTTCAAATGAAAATAGGCAAATTTTGGATCATTAGAAACAGGTTCATCCACATCTAATGAGTGGTGAAGAAAGTGAATTAGGAGAAGAAAAGAGTTTAGTGCCTATTAGGGGATCCATTGATTGGACCTAATGATGCTCAAGGTGAGACGAATTCCTTCTCAAATAGACTTGTAATGGTACAGTGGTAGTATTGTCAGTTTTTTTTTTCTTCCAATGATTTCTCAAATATACTAGATGAATTTAAGGGTTTTATGTCACGAACTTAATCTTTTCCTAAACTCGTGCGACACTTAGACAAATCAAGACCATTGACCTTGCTAAGTCAGCTTTACTTCCGATGTTAGTAGGCACACGTAGGCAACACTTGAAGAATATGAAGTTTTATTTCTCTCAAATGATGCTTTACAAGTGATTTGGAACTCACTTGTTTGGTTATGAAGTGATTTGGGTGATGTCTTAACCAAATGAGACCCTCATTTATTTATAGGTACCAGTGGAACTCTCTGGAACCCACAAAGGTTCCCTATTATCCTATAATTATCTAGAAGACTCTATATAAAAGCTATATACAAGTATTACAAGAAATGTTTGGAAGTTTCTAAAACATTTCATAGGCTTCCATTGTTTTCCACCCTTGATGTAGAGAATTGTAGGTGTCTCTAGCCTTTTCTAGAACCTTTCACACTCTCCCCACCAATGGCTAAGTGTAGGTGATTCTAGAAGTCTCCATAAGCTTTTTGCCCTCTATATAAGTCCATAGGGAGGGTCATTTGAGCAAGTTATGACATTTAGGATCTAACTTATTGCGATTTTGGTCACGGATATGAATATACGAGATATACCCAAACACTTTATGAGGGAGTTGATTAGAGCCATTGAAGTCGAGAAAAAAATTATGATAGGATATCCATTGAGGATCAATCATCCAAAACTCTAAAAGGCATTCTATTTATCAAATTTGTTGTTGTCAGAATAACTTCCCCTTAAGATACATTATTTTGGAATAGTAGGATTATGTATATATTTGTTGTGGGTCATTAATGTAAGAGGATGGATGGATAATACCTTTTTTCTTGGGAAAAAAAAAAAAGAATCGATAGAAATTGATTAAAGTATTTCTTCTGACAATTTGACTTGATAATTTTTATAAGGATAAATATGTCAATTTGATTATTTAGAATAAATTTTAAAATAACTTTATTAAACAATCTTAATACTTAAAGTAAAAATTAAGTAATAAATTTTAACTCAACAACTTAAATATAATTTAACTTAAAATCAATTTAAGTTATTAATAAATATTAAGTCCTATCATTAAGTTATTTTATCAAACATATTTAATTTATTTAATAGCTTAAATTAAATTATTAACTTAATATTTAATTTTAGGTTGTATTTGGTAAAAATAGAAGTAGAAATAGAAATAGAAATGAGGTTGAAGGAGAAATAAAAACGAAGACAAGGAAATAATTTTGTACAAAAACGAATTTGAATTCTTATGGAAATGAATTGTTGATCAGTAATCCAAAGCCACGAAGCGGTAAGGAATGCGATGGGAATCCCATTCCAGAACTGGAAAGACGAAAACGGGAGGGAGGGTGAGAGGGGGACGTGGCGTGAGAGGGAAGGAGGAGCGTGACTTTACATGGTCCCTGCCGCAGGGGATTCACCGTGGAAAGGTAAAAGTTTGCGTACGGCGGCAGAAGCGGTGGGTAAAGTATCACGTTTGTGCTATTGACCAAACGTCTAATTTCTCTCATGCCTAATTCTAATATTCTACGCCCTCCTCCTCTTTCATCTACTCTTCTGTCTTTCTCCTTTCCTGTTTCTTTCCCTTTTCACACCCAATTCTCTTGGAAGCGAATTTTTGTTTTTATTTCTATTTTTTTTTCGGACATTTTCTTAAGCAAATTAGCAACAACCAGAAACAAATCGTAATAATTGCTTCCATTGGATCCTCCTCCCTCAATCCCCGCAGGTAAATTCCCCCCTTTTTTTTTCCTCCATGATTTCCGCCTCGTCTTATTATGTTCTTTGGTTGGAATTTGCTTTTTCTCAAGCTTGTGTTTCTTGGATCTGTTTCTCGACTATCATACCGATTCTGCATTTCAGTCTTCATTCGTTTTCTTCTACTTTTGTTGTTGTTGTTGTTGTTTTTTTTTTTTTTTTTTTTGGTTGAATTAATTTTGTGAGGGTGTTGCCTCAAGATTTTCATCCACCGGTTGATTCGGATGAGTATGGGCCATTTTCTTGAATTCTACAGCTACCGCCTTTGTCTCCATGATTTTTCCTGGTTGAATTTTTTCATGATCTATAAAATCATGCAGGTGAAACACCGCAATCGAGACTTTTTGGCTTTGAATAGTTGTTTTTTGACCCTACTGGTATGAGAATCAGTAGCTTCACGGGGGACGGAACCGGATTTTGGCTCGGTTAGGTGCTCCAGGACATCTTTGATCCATGGGGGAGTGGGTGGTTGGAGCTATCATCAACGTATTTGGCAGCATTGCCATAAACTTTGGGACTAATCTTCTAAAATTAGGTCATAATGAGGTATGTCATTTTCTTTGAGCTGTCCAAGAAATTTGTTTGCTTCCGCTATTATTTATTAGCTCAGCTTTGCAACATTTGGTTTGATGATGTATGGCTCATTCATTGCAAATCATGGATACTTGAAAGGAAATTTTCAGTTGGTAAATGATGGTTTTTTCATGTCAAAAACTTTAACTGCTAATAGTAATCACTTTGGCCATATTTCCACCTTGGATCTGCGTCCTCAGAAAAGACTTCTGTTCCCTTGTACCCTATGGAAAAGAGTTTGTTGTACTGTAGACCACTTTGAAACTAGAATTCGGTCTTCTGCGTTCCAGGTTCATGATGCTTGAATTGTTTAAATTTCAGTTCTGACCTTCAGTAATCCACATTGCTCGGTTTGATTGTTTTGTTAGTTTCTGCTCCCTTTTCTGCAGTGGGTTATTATTGTTGTATGTTTGAAGCTCAGATCATTGAGAGAAAAATTGTATACTGCCACTGCATTATGATTTGCCCTTCACAACTTGTTGTAAGCTTTGACATTATCAGCTTAATTATTTTCAGAGAGGGAGGAGTTTGTTGCTAGACAATAACGGAGCAAATGGAAAGCTTGTACCAAAGCCTATCATATACTTTCAGACTTGGAGAGTTGGTAAAGTCCAATCTTATGCTGCTTGCTTTTTTAGATGTCTTCTGCTTCTGTATCTCAGTATCTCTACTTAGCTTTAAGCATGCATTTCTTGATATGCAGGTTTACTATTTTTCTCTCTGGGAAATTGTCTTAATTTCATTTCTTTCGGATATGCTGCTCAGGTCAGTTTGAAATAAATATTCCTTGTGCCATGATCTGAATAGATGAAGTTTTTTGATGTTCATTCTTTGGGTGACCATCAATACATGGTTTTTCTTTGTTAGACAATATAATGATGGTTGGATGACATTGATTTTTCTTTTCTTTCTAATTTATTTTTTCCTTTCTCTTGCCTTTGGCTTCCTTTCCCCTTCTTTTCTTTTATGCTGTGCAGTCACTTCTTGCAGCCCTGGGATCAATTCAATTCGTTTCCAACATTGCATTTGCCTACTTCGTTTTGAACAAAATGGTGTCTGTCAAGTATGTTCAAATCTGAAGTGAGCTTGATTTCCGAACTTTGACACTGTTAATATTTTGATTTCCATGTATACTGCTAAGTAAATTTGAAATATTGCTTCTTTTCAGGGTACTGGTTGCCACAGCCTTTATTGTTCTTGGGAACATTTTTCTTGTTGCTTTTGGCAACCACCAGTCACCTGGTAACTACTTACTTTTGTGAACTATTTTTTTTTGTTTTTTTCAATTTCATTAATATGCTGTTAGGGCTAAGTAATACTTTCTAAACCAAAATTTTCTGGTTAAGGACTTTAATGTTATGTTCAAACTGTAATGCACCCAAAAAATCAGGATATTTTTTGTTTTGATATATATATATATATATATATATATATCAGACTGATTCTTTTTATATTGTGGAAACATAACTGGACCATTTCCACACTGATAACTTGTTATCTGAGCCAGGGTTTAGGGACCAATAAAATTGGGATATTTGCAGCTTATATTGCTTTGTTTTAGTAAGTTGGGAAATTTGGCTATTGGCACAAATGGATCTTCTTGAACTCCAAAATATGGTAAATAGAACTTCTATATATATGTAATTGATAACCCTGAGGGGTAGCTCAGTTGGTCAGGCCTTGGGTTTGCTCCCCAATGGTCACCAGTTCGAGTCCCCTCAGGGCCACTGGAGGTTTACCCGGTCATTAACTTCGAGGCCCCATGGGATTAGTCGAGGTGCGCGTAAGCTGGCCCGGACATCCATGGTTATCAATATATATATATATATATATATATATATATATATATATATATATATATATATATGTAATTGATTCAAAAGGAAATGAAAAAAATATGCATGGAATGGGTATGCACAATCAGCTCGTGAAGTTGTGCCCAGTCTATAAGGGGAGTCTCATGAAAATATTGAGGAATATTTTGAAATTCAGGACACTGAAAATTTTAAACAGAAGCATTTTTTCACCTAAATGATCCAAAACATCACAGAAAATACCCATTTAGACTACTATCAAAGTCATGAGCTGTGAAATATATCTGTTAACTTTAGTTCAAAGTATCGTCCAAGACTAGTACATTTTGGATGAGTCGTATCTGCCTCTGCCATGGCCATGACAAGTCTGAAAAACAATTTGGTATTTTGCAATTCAACAATAACCTAGTTCTGAGACTTGGATATAAATCACTTGACTTGGCAAAGTTGTGGGATGACTTGAAGACATAACACTAAAAAAAGAAAAAAAGAAAAAGGATAATCTCCACATTTCTTAGACATTTCCCTCATATTTCTTGTTATTATTTTTATTTTCCATTTTCCAGGTATCAACAATTAAAAATTGGTAATGAGTGTAAAATGGGCATGGTAATGTTTTCTAGAGTTTTGAATTCTTATCATTGCCATAAGCGAATTCAAGAACATGCTTTTTAACTAATTAGATAATGTCAATTGTGAGAAAGACTTTTCTTAGTTAATTTTTTTAGTGCATCTAATGATAATTATTTTTAAAATTTTTATTTTTATTTATTTTTTTAGATTTTTTGAGCTTTTTAACTAGTATATTGTTTATTTCACTCGATACCATTCCAAGATTTCGAGATCCATTTGCCTTAGGACCTACAAGTTGTCAACTGATATCAAGACTTTGAACCATGCTAAAAAATGCATTAATACATTCATGCCATCCCCCCCAGGAAACAAGGAATACATGCACATGCTTTCAGGAAGTGCCTGGTGCAACTCATTTGCATATGCACCAAGCACACCATGCAATGGTCACTAAAGCTCACTGGTTGTCCTTTTTCAGTTTTCACACCAGAGCAGTTGGCGGAGAAGTTCAGCAACGCTACATTCCTGGTTTATTGTCTGATTTTGATCCTGGTTGTCGCATTGAATCACTACATTTACAGGTGAGAGCTACTATATCAGTACATTTTGGGGTAAGATCTAGTTGCATCTACTTCTTTTGGAGCTAAACTATTTGTTTTTGTCTTCAATAATATTTTTGCCTGTAGTTGTTAAAGACTTACAATATGCGATATGATACATTTTGTATGGAGTTTATTGCATGTAACATTCTATATCTTATCTTAAAGATATCTTACAATACATATATGATACTTTATTTTTTTCTTTATAAAAAAAATTATGACACCAAATATGTTGATATGATGCTTGACATGGAAAAATAGAAAAAATGATACATGATACATTTTATGAGTTAACAACTATGTTTTTGCCTATTTGGTAAAGTAAATTATAAACATCCATCTAGATCCTTGTTACAATATAATTTGTGGAATATGCAGGAGAGGAGAGATGCAGTTTGCTATTTCTGGACAGGACCTTGAGCCTTACTGGCACATGCTGCTTCCATTTTCCTATGCTACAGTTTCAGGTGCCGTAGGATCATGCTCAGTGTTGTTCGCAAAATCTCTGTAAGCAAACTACATTGGTTTTTATGAAATGGTGCAGGTAAAATTGTGAAAGCTACTTTTATTCCTAATATGCAGTTTCTTGTCTTGCTCAGCTCCAACCTGCTGAGATTGGCAATGTCTAGTGGCTATCAGTTGCATAGCTGGTTCACATACTCCATGCTTCTTTGCTTTCTTAGTACAGCTGGATTTTGGGTAAAGATCTCTTGTAACTTATAACCTTCTCTTTGCATGTTAAAATTAACTTTTGGTTGTTAAAATTAATATGCTGAGAAGCTCCTTGATAGGAATTGAAATGGAGCCTTTGGCTGTTTCTAGGTTAGTTTTAATCCTTGGCTGTTGGTTTAGTCAATGGCCTTTGGAGTATCATGGCCTTCCCTTAGGATGTTATTGGTTCATGGGTATCTTAACTGAGGACTGAATGTTATTTCAAAGTATCATATTACCATATTTGTGGTGTGCATAGGTTTGGAAATTTTGGTAATATGTAGGTTGGGATCTCCTCAAAATTGGGAAGATCTCTTACTGTCATAAAGTTGGTAACTATTTATTCTCATTAACTATTTTGCATGGGTTCTGGTACAAGTGTTGGGTATAGATCCTATCTTCTCTTTTATTTATTTATTTATTTTCTTTTGTGAGGAAAAAAAAATCAATTAGAAATCAATCAAAAGTAATATCTTTCATAAGAACTCCTCATCTTCTCTTTTCTTTTTTATTTCTAAATATTCTTATAAAAATTCACTTTTCAGCAAACTCTCTCTTTTCAATGTAATTACTTGCTAAGGAAGTTGAAAATAAATAAAGTAGGAGTATTCAATAAGGATCCCATATATGAAGCAAAGTAGGAGTATCTAACAAGGATCCCATACACATACTCATACTATGTTGTATAGGTATGTTGGGTGAAGTTAAGAGTCTAGGAATTATAGCTCAAAAGGGAATGAAAATAAAAGGAAAGTGAACTATTTTTTAAACTTTTATTTATGAGTAGATTTTAGAATATATTATTTGAAAAGTTATTATGTAAATGTACACTACTTCCCAAGTAATTTCTAAGATAACCAAATGCTCAAATGGAAATAAAACTTGATGAGAATCTCAAATTTTCAACTTCAACCAAACATTAAAGTGAGGATCTCAAAGTCCATTACATTGTGGGTATTTATTTCCAAAAATATGATTTCCATTTCCTACTTCTAGTTTAGATGTAGGTGAATCAAACATAAAGAGGTAAACCTAGATGGCATGGGATTTGGGATGACCTAAGAGGTCGAATTAGACCTTGTTTGGATTAACTTTTGAAAAGCCACAACTCTCTTTTAAGCTCAATAAGAGCTTTTATGCCTATTTGGCTAATTTTGTTCTAAAAGCTTATAGCTTAGAAAAGAGCTTAATATGGAATGAGGAAAATGTTGCTTCTTGTATAAGCTCTATTTCAGCTTGTACAAAAAGTTATTTTATGTTTAGTAGAACTTTTATGATACCAATATTGTCATTTAAAAATTGTGACTTTGGTTTCAGCTTCAGCTTCTATCTAAAGCCAAACACAAGAAGCTATCCCAAATGAGGCCTTACTCTCTTTTAGTCTTTTCTTGCATTTATCTTTTTCTTTTTCCTTTTTATTTTATTTTATTTTATTTTATTTATTCTCCTTCATGCTTGGAATCTTGGTCCAACTTGTCAATGGATGGGGGAGATTGAAAAGGACTTTTTGTGGCCAAGTTTTGGGTGACTAATGAAAACCATTTGATTGGTTGGGAAATTGTCTAAAGAGCCTAAAGGCAATGGAGGTTTAGACTTGGTATTTTGAACCTTATAAAGAAAGCCTGATTAGTAAATGGCTGTAAACGTTCCTAAGAGAACAAGGCCCATAACAATCTGTTTGTACAAAATTATGAATAGTGCATGGTGGAAAGGGATGTTTGTCACTGGGCCTTCAAAACTTGAAATCTTCCCTAGTACTTTAGCATTTACAATAATAACCCACCCAAAAATTAATGAGATGATTTTCAGATCTTTGAACATTTTGTCATCCCTGGTAATTTCTAAAATTTCCTTTAATTCATGAGACCCATCTAAAATAATAGGATTGTTCTCTAAGCAATTCTGGGGTTGAACTAAGAGCAAACTTGGACATCATGGAGCAATGCTTGTGGGGTTTATTTTGGAACTGACTGCAAATAATTAGGGGTGTGGGAGCAGAAATCCAGGTCTTGCTGGAACATCTGGGCAAAACTTTAATGAGAGGGTTATGTAATTTGATTGTTGAGGATGATGCTTCCACCCTGATTTTTTGGTTGTTTCAAGGTTAGGTAATAGTGCAATCCTCACCTCATTGGAGAGCTTTGAATCTTTCCAGGTGCTTGGATGGCCACTCAATCCTCCAATAAGGAGGTCTCATTTTTGGCTAACAGTGGGATGGGGAATTTGAAGACTTCGTTTTTGCCTCCTCTTAAGTTGTTGGTTTTACGTTTATTTGACCATTCTCATGTGTACTTTTCTAGTGTTGTTGCTTGAACAATTTGCTCCAAAAATCCTTCCTTGCATTGAAGATATATACAATTTTGATAGTTGATTTATGAAATATAGGATTGTATCTCATCCAAAAGAGAGAAAAAGAAAAAAGAAACAAAAAAAAATCAATGCTGCAATTGGTTGGACATGTTAAATTTTGCAAACAACTGATATATATTATCTCCTTCTGCAGATGGCAAGGTTGAACGAAGGGTTGTCATTGTTTGATGCAATTCTTATTGTTCCCATGTTTCAAATTGCTTGGACTTTCTTCTCTATTTGTACAGGATTTGTATACTTTCAGGAATATCAGGTGCTCTCTCTCTCTCTCTCTCTCTCTCTTATAGAACCTAGTGACTGAAAATTTAACTTAGGTCAATTTGGCTCCATTTTACTTGTGCTGCTCACTGGGATACTTTTAGGCTTATATTGCAGGCTCCAGCCCTGGAACCTACCCCTATAGATACATAGAATAGAAATGGCAATGGATCATTACAATTCTATCTGATTGAAAAATAAACCCTTCTTTGACTCCATCCTTCTTCTGCTTAGAGTTGAAGCTGAGCTCCCCTTGCTTTCAACATGCTATGGTGCATGTTGCCCAAGGTGCACTGGAACATGTCAGTGTATATTTCCATGATGCAGGAGGTGATATAACTGGAATTATCATTTCTGTGTCACAGTTGTTCCTGTAAAAATGGGAAATGCCCTACCTGTTAGTGTAGGTTGAACTATTGATTTAGTTTGAGTACAAAACATAACAGGAAGAGGCCCAACCTCATCATCCATTAGTTTCAGTTCCATATACACTCATAGCTCAGCTCTGGGTTCGAAAATGAAAAGCAACACTAGTCACTTTGACTTTAGGTGAAGCTGAACTGAACCAGCCCCAACCAAATTGCATCCCTTGACATAATGGGTTTACAATTAATACAGTTCCACATTTCTGCAGAATCAGGCAGCTGATATAGTAGGATTCGCAGGACGTAACCAGTAAATTAGTTAATAATGAGCCAAGGCTTGAGTTGCTCAGAGGGCTTCCAAGTGACCTCAGTTGGAATTTGGGAGTTCAAGCCCACTGCTGTAAAGTGGGGTTGTGGCTTTATGTTATCCAGAGGACTTTTGACTGACCTAAGGTTGTAATTGGGAGATCATGTCCACTGGGGTAAAATAAGATTGTATTTAATTGGAAGGGGTAATCCAGTGTCTTTATGAAACCTAAAAATCAACCACCTTCATCCTAAATTTTCCTCCTGGAAGCAACTTTTAGTCCCACATGTCTCTGTCACAAATACAGGAGGAAACCTATTTATATTGCTTTTATTTTGTACGAAAAGAAAATTTGTATAACATGTCTTTTGATGGGAGTTGTCCTACTATGCATTGCTGAGAGTTATTCATAAACATCTGCCTTCCACACTACACCACACCTCTCTTGCATTATTGATGCTCTGTTGATGCTGTACTCAGATTTCAGGACCCTTTATTTTTATGTTTGGATCTGTGTAGACCTGTGCTCAAGGCTTCTTGATGCTTATAGCAATGTTCAATTCTATTCTCTCTCTCCCTTCTCTTGAGTTTAGACCCATATAATAAGCTGCTTCACTGTTTCTCAAGCAGGTATTTGATACATTAAGGACAACAATGTTTATACTAGGAATGATGTCTGTGTTCATAGGCATTTCATTGCTGGCACCTGATGAGCCAAAAGGTATTTTAACAAAGACTTTCAATTTATAGAGAGGATAAAGATGGAAACTAACTGCAAAATTTTTCAGGTGGTGAAACCAAAGATAATTCAACTTTAGCATCCATCACATCTTCAAGCACTCCCACTGATACGGACAGGTAAATAATAAAATTGCTGATATGCTTTAAAATTCGATTATTTGGAAAAGAAGTCATGGAGATCTTGAACTTTCAATTCTTTTAATCTACTTGCATGCTTATCAATCAAAAAGATTTGTGTAGAGTGAAATTTTAAAAGTATGCATTCTTATAGTTTTTTGAATGAGGAATTAGGAATTAGCAAAAAAATAAGAGGAATATAATTCAATACTTAAATCTAACAAGGTTTATTCTTGTCTGCAAATTTTTTTTGAGAATTATTTTCTTTACATTATGTTTCTTAATAAATAGCAAATTATTACTGCCTTTTGAACTTCTAAGATATTACTGCTAGTTACTTCACATAGTCATGGAGTGTATGTAGGGATAGTTTCCTTATATGATTGCAACAGATAATTCTTCTTGTATTTTTCTTTCTTTATAAGATTGTAATAGATAATTATTATTGTATTTTTCATATGATGTATATTCATTTTTATGCAAAATTAAATGTTTCTCACTTGTGATTTTCAAGTTTTGTCACATTGGTATTTGTTGCAGGCTTATCACGCCATCAGAAGATGCACAAACTCAAGACCCGAGATCGCGTATGCAAGCAATGCTAATGAAGGCTACAGAAGCGATAGTCAAGGCAAAGGTACTGCTAACTTGCTTAGTTGACTCCTCTCTATGGATGCAATATTTTTAATAACTAATCTTTTTGTGCAGGCTGCTTGTTCATTATCACTTGGTTTTGGAGAGGATTCAATCAATGCATCAGCTGGTCTTGTGATGCCCATGGTGTCATCAAAGATAACTGGGTTCAGAGGAAGTAGTCCTGATGGAGGTAGACTTTTCTCTCTAAAAAACCCTGGTTGGACTAAAATCTCAATGGACGAGGATGGTGCAAAAATGCTAGACACGAGTTCTTCTATGCTGTCTTAGAGCATTGAATAGAGTAGTGATACGAATTAGGGTCTGATGGGGATGGCTTTCATTTTAAGGTCCCTGTTTATTGTAACAATTCTTTAGGTTTTATTGTTCTTTTCTTCTATTGGTTGAGCAATGTCGCACACTCATTCCACAAAAAAAGTGTCATAATAAGTATATGTATATACTTGTTCACCTTTTTGTAATGGAAAAAAAAAGAAGAAAAAAAGCTATGTATTGTTGTGCAATGTAACAAAAAGGAGAATGGTCTAAATGTTATTGAAAAAGGGAAAATAATGCCACCTGCTAGGTTCAACTTTCAGGCCAGCTGACACCACATAGATCTTATTGGTCTGAACTGGTTGCCAATTGGTTCGCCAAATATTTTGTGAACGATTGAACAAATATCGTTCATGACAGGCATGCTATTTCATGAACAATAAATCTCGCCTTTTTCTAAATTATAACGGTATGTTATGGAACCAAGAAAAAAAGGGGATTGATTACCAAAATCTGTGATCAGAATATTTTTATTTTAATAATAATATACAGAAGTTGGCAAATCCATAGCTACAGTGGATAGGATTAGCATTCCTACCTAGTCTCCTGAAATGGTGTGTTATTGAATGCCTGAAAGAAAGTATGAGAAGTACCCTTGATGAACCTTTGGATGGGGACCACCATGGATGTATCATTATTGATGAGCTTGAGCGGAGACAACCAAGCTTCTGGGTTCTCATCCTTTAGACCCCCTACCTGTACTTCTAAAGCTCTGCTGTTCTGCTCAAACGCTGCTCATTGTCAAACCACCATCCAAATTAATGCGGGACCTCCTTTCCAGAACTTCCACTTCTTCCTCTCAATCTTCTCAAGTCTATACGCCCAGATCTGTGCCACTCCCTCCAGCCATATAACTTATAAGACTTTTTTTTCAAAATATAATTTTCTTTACAAACAAACATGATGAGGTATTGATCCACCGCCCCAGGGTGCAAGTGCAAGCATATGCTTTGGCCCCCAAGAACACATGAATCAGGTTGACATTGGATGTTGATCTTCGCAATCCATTGTCTACAAAGGAACAAAAAGGAGGAATATCAAGAGCAGATCTCATCTGAAAACGAATTTTTTAAATGTTATTCAAGCTGGAGTAACCATTATCTGGCTTAATGTTTATTGATATAAGCTACAATGTTCCAATACAAACCTAAGCAAAAATCATATAGACTATGATGAAAACATTATGTAAATATTATAATGGACAAATAATTACCTGTGGCAACTGAATATGGCTTGGGAAGTCATGTTGACTACTGTAGAAGTTTGATGATTGAAACGTACTAAGGTTGGATTGTTGGCACATGACTAGATTGGGTGGTTGGTACATGTAACCCATCAATGGGTTGGCCTCGAGACTCGACAGTCCCTGCAAGGCAAATGTAGGAAAAACAATTATACAACTTCATGGTATTCAAAAGAAAAATATGATCTATGATCACTTTATTTGATTATCAAAGCACCACCTCTGTAGCTGGACTTGGAGTGGGGACCTGAAGTAGACAGTAAGGTGGCGGAGGACATGGGATGGAAGAATCAGTGTTTGGTGCGGAGGTTTGCATATCCTCATTTCTTTTCAGGGATCCTGACATGCTGTTCTGTTGAATTACATCACAGACAACATCCTCCTTTTCAACATTCCCTATATCATCACTTGCTTCTCCATTCGCAGCTTGTTTGCTTAATGCAGAAACTTGATTCTCCTCACAGGGTTTCATCTTCAATATTTTTTCCACTTCTTGCATCACTTCATCAAATTTTTCTACAGCAAATAGAAATGTTTTTCTGGATTCGGCAGCCCTCGATGATATCTTAACTGCTCTGAGGCAGATATCTTTGTAACGGCTTGTTGAGGCCAATTTAAGGTGTTCTTGCACCTTTAGGTCAGCTTCAGCAGCTTGTGAAAAAGCTAACCTCCTCTGTGAAGGTAGCATATGAACTAGATGTGGACCAACACCCTCATGATTGTGTTTTGCTTCAAAATGGATGACACGATATTTCCCATTAGGTTGACGAGAAATGGTCATCTGTGCCAAGCAACCAGTTCTTGTTTGCTTTCGGGGTTTCTTCACATTAATATCTCGTTTATCTTTCCGCCGATAACCTTCTTTGAAACAAGTAAACCTTCTTGATACCACTGTACCATTTACCTTACTCTTATTTAGAAAATCTTTCCTAACACTAAAACCAACCACCTTAGCATACCTATTGTAAAAGACATAAGCATCATCTTCTGATTCAAACTCCATTCCAACTTTTGGCACCTCATCTATGTCGTCTTCATTTTCTAACGAAAGTCTGGATTGCATTAAGTCAAACTGGGCACCTTTGGGACTATCACACTCTTGCTCTAAGTTACAGTTGACCTCGAGATGTTTGGCGTCCAGCTCCTCTTCATATGGACTAAATAATTTTTTATCGCTCATAGGATCCATTGACCTTTCACTGGAGGTCTTTATTTTACCCTGAGCACCAATCTATAGCAATAAGGGTTCCTTTTTACCAAAAAAAGGAAGGCTCCATTCACAGCATTAAGGTTAATGAAGAGTAGCTTCACAGTAGTTATCCTGTTGTCTGCATGAATCAAAATCAAATAAGTGCAGATTAGTGATCCATATCATGCTTCATTTTTCTGTTGTGTTTATTAGTTTTAGGGACTCAATCTGAGGTGTTCAAAGTTTTAGATCGATCAATGCAAAAATCAATTAACACCTTCCACGGTGTGATTTAAAATCAGGATGTGCATACAGAATCATCTGGAAACGGTCTTATGTGGAAACATGTTTCTGAAGAACAATTGATAAAACTGTAGTTATCAACTCATAACCATGTCACACATCATTTTGTATTTCTTTTTACCATGTACTGTAAGTTCACATCTCTCAAAGCATCCAAATCATTTCCACTGTGTTTGGTTCCAAGAAAATACTAATGAAAGAAAAAAAAAATGTGAAGGAAAATGATTTTCTCATGTTTAGTTTTACTATAAAAAATAAGAAAGAAAATCAAAATATAATTAAAATTAGTTAGAAATTTATGCATTTTCAAATTATTTAATCTTTATATAGAAGAGTTAAAATAAGTGAAATTAGTTTGAAGTAGTATATAAAAATAATTTATTAACTTTAAATTTATTTTTTTATTTTCCCTCACTTTTCTTTTCTTCTGTTTTTCCTTTTTACTTTCTTTTCCTCAAATTTTCGAGGAACCAAAGATAGCCTTCATGGAAGATAGTAAGGATAAAAGAGGAAAATGTATGATCAATTTAGACATTCTCTCTCCCATGTTTCATATAATCTTCCAATTTAATGCAAATTACTGAAAATAAAAATAAAATACTGCTAAGCTTGATGTTTTAAAAGTTACTATCAACCAAGAGAAAGCAATATCTTAATATTTTGCCACCTCTCTCCATTCATTCTTTTTATCACAAACAAACATTTTTTTATCAGACAAATAGAATCCCCTGCAAAAGAAATCAAATGTTTGGCTCCCTGCTTTGCTAATAGATTCACCACCAGATTAGCAAAACGAATAAACCCAACAGAAGGAACATCACAATCCTCTCGATTCATTAGATCTCTCAATTTCTCAACCAACTATATTTCTAAATCTATCCAACTCATTTTAGGAGATTATACCATGTTATATGAGCATATGCATTTACTAGTGCCACCACTTTTTCAGTACATATGTAAAAGACGAATACTACATTTTTGATAATATGCTTAACCAAGTACAAAATGTTCATGGACAAATTGATCATAGAATCAACAAAATAATCCCATTAATAAATAGTAATATTCCAAAAGTTGCAAAGCAAAAAGTGTAGTAAACCTATATATTTCTCGGTGGTATATTTGAAGTCTTAACATTCTAAATTCATTATCCCTCCCCCCCTCCCATGCCCAGCCTACCTCAAACGATGAAAAAAAGACTAAAGAAGAAAACCCATCCTTTAGGTAAAATAGAAATGAACGAGAATGTAAAACCCCATATTAAATTCTAAGCACCACAAGGAGAAAAACTCTATAGAGTGAAGGTAAAAGAAAAAAGAGACTTTTTTTTTAGTTTTATTTTAACTTTAAAGTACCTTTACACAATAGCATAACAATCTTTCTTACAACTGTGTTTGGATCCTAGAAAGTTCCAGGGGATGTACAAGGAAGAAAAAGTGGGGAAAATATAAAAGGAAAAAGTGAAGGAAAATAAAAATAGGTTTCAACTCAACAAATGTTATTTTACATGTTATTTCAGATTGATTTTTCTTCTTTTCCTTCCATATAAACAATTAAGAATTTGAACATGTATAAATTTTTAATAATTTTCATTGTATTTAATTTTCTTTCATCTTTTCCATGGTTAATAAGGTGGGAATTTGGAATTCCCTGCTCTTATTTCCTTTCCCCAATGCTTTTCTTCATCCAAATTAAGCATAAAAGAAAATGCAATTTTCTTTTTTCTTAAAAAAAATTAGAAATAGCGAAATGAGGGTATATATATTATCTTAAGATGCTATACAATATCATACAGATTAGCTAAAAAATATTGTAATGGACAAAATAAAAGCAGATAAAAATAATACATTAATAATACAAAAATCTCCCAAAAACAAAGGTTTCCTTCTTGAAATTAAATTCTACGACTCTAAGTTACCTTTTCCCCATTTCAAAGTACCAACTAGACTCACCTTATACAAACCAAAATTTTCACATAAAGAGAAAATTCTCCGTGTGAAAAGTTCCTATCAAACAAAAAAGCCCTAATCATATATTTGACACAGAGAAGGAGAGATGAAGGATTGGATAATTTTCTCCATTATAAGCGTTTTCTGAATCAAATAAATTCTCCATTTACAAGCATTACTTGATGTTTAGTCTTGTTTGTAAATGCTCTCTCTCTCTCTCTCTCTCTCTCTCTATATATATATATATATATATATATATATGTTGATGTATCAAAGAAATAAATGATACCAAAAGGATGAGTTGTTCTTCAAATCAAAGTTGAACAAAATTACAAACAAAAGGTTTCAGTCCAGTCCCTACAAATGTGAACCTATATAAAAATTAATATTATCAAGGAATCAAAGAACCGGGTGAACACTAAGGGATCTTGCACATCTTTCTCTCACTTGATTGTAGATAAGAGTATGTTCTAGGAATGGAATTACTTCTATATTCTTTTTTGTTACCTAATACAACCCTTGATCTATTAATTTTGTGCGAGAAATGATAAAAGACGTATTACATGTTTCACATAGAATGAAAGTTTTGCTACCAAAAAACAAAACAAAACAAAACAAAACCCTAAGAACCATTTACATTCAAATAAAATTGACTGTGCATTCATTCAAATGAAATGTTAAGAACCATCTATTGATTCCATGGATTGTAAGCCATTTTTTGGATGAATATATTCATTCTGGTTCCACCCTATTCCTAATAAAAAGAACCCTAAGAAATATACAAAGGAAATTAGGAAAAAAAAGTACTAATTGTTCAAAAGTTAACATCCTTCACTTGTAAAGACACACTCACACTTGAGATTTGAGAAAGAGGAGATAAAGAAGAAATTTTCCCATCTATCCAAGGGGAAGCTATTTGGTTTATTGAAACTGAAGGCAGTTACTCTATCCATCCGCTGTGTTGCAGTAGGGGATCCATCCCAATTCTCTCAATTGGGAAGAGTTCGAAACTGAGGCTGCCCACATTCAAAGCCACATTGAATTTAAATTATATAGATTACACAATTGGGAAATGGTGCAGACATAGTAGCAAATTTGAAAATTGGAAACTCAGGGCTGATGTATGAACGAGAAAAATGCAGAAATAATTGGAAGAACATCCTACAATGAAATAGCAAGTGAGAAATGACTTGAACTTGAAAGGGGTTCTATGAATCGGTTATGTTTTAATTTCCGTTCTAAAAACTCGAAAGTCCGGCGATCGGTGGCCATGCCCCCCTCCTCCACAAACAAGAGTAAACCAAACACCAACAAAAACCCAGATACAGAACAACTCAAATCAGGTAAATCAAGCAAACCCAATAACACCAAACAAAAACCCAAAAAGAATACCTGAATTTCTTCCAAGAAATCAACCCAAATCACAGCTGAATGTGTCGGAGGCCCCCTTCCCCCCTCCTCTCCCTGTACCGTATTTAAGGCAACTACACCCTTTTTTTCCCTTTTTTTCTCAATCGGCTGAAAGAGTGAGTAATTCATTCATGCATTTGTTTTCCAATTTATTTTATTTTTTTCTTATTTTGTTTTAAATATAGTCTTCTGAATTTTTCTTGACCTGTGAGCCTGTGACTCTTGTCACAAAAGGAGGGAATAAGTTATAATTTGACATATCATTCTATTGACAATTACATACAAAATAATTTCAACTCTTATGAAATTTAAATAATCAAATGCATAGAGGATAAGAAATAATCACATCTTGAAAATTTCCTCCTTTAAATTTCCAAAAATAAAAAATAAAAAATAAAAAATCATCCCCACATATAAAAATGAAATACTTTTTTTCTCGTGACAAAAAAAAATATAAATCATATGTGATAATTGTTTTCAAAAACAATTTTATGTTGTTTTAAAAATAATAATAAATATGTTGGAGAATCGAAAATAGAAAATTGATTATTTTTTTCTTAAAACAAAAACTAAAATGTTTTTGAAAATTATTTTTAAATGTTTTGAATTATGTTTAAAAGTTGTTTTTAAAAATAATTATATAAATATAAAAAAATAATTAAAAATAAAATAGTATTTATTTCATCCTTTTAATAAATTAATTCTTAGATTTATAATATTAATAATAATTTTGAAATCACTTTTAACATATGTTCTAAAATTTTAGAATAGAAAATAGAATTAAGAAAAAAGGAAATCCATTCTATTTTTCATTCATGAATATGTTTAGATTATTTTTAGAAAATATTTTTTAAAATTTCAATTAGAAAAAAATATTTTTTTACAATATTTGTATATATATATATATATATATATACTTTTCTTTCCAAAATCCCTTCTTATGTTATTTCCATTAGCATTCCCATGTAGAAACTTGGCCCATTCCGTAATGCCTGGCAATTGTGACCAACCAAGCATCAGGGGGAAGTGCATATGGGCATGAAGGCCAACTGCATCGCCTTGATAAAGCAATGTGTCACCCTCGAAGCTCTCAAATCGCTTCACGCCTCCATCCTCAAATCCCACCTCCACCCCCACCTCTGTACCAGCCTCATTGCTCAGTACGCCTCTCTTGGCTCCATTTCTCACGCCTACGCCCTCTTTTCTACCTCCCATTCCTCAAATGTCTTCCTCTGGAACCACATCATCCGAGCCTTCTCAAACACTCCTCATTCCCGCAATTCCCTGCGTCTCTACTCTCGGATGCTACAACTGGGCATCCAAGCCACCAATTTTACCTTCCCTTTTCTTCTCAAGGCATGTGGGTGTCTTGCAGATTTTGAGTTGGGCGCTCGGGCTCATGCCCATGTGGTGGTTTTCGGGTATGAGTCGGATGTTTTTGTTGCTAATTCTCTGATGGCCATGTATGGTAGGTTTGGCTGTTTTGACTTTTCACGACAAGTGTTTGAAAGAATGCCTGAAAGAAATGTTGTTTCGTGGAGTTCAATGGTGGGAGCATACGCCCACAATGGTCGTTATGAAGAAGGGTTGCTGTTGTTTTGGAGGATGCTGAACGAGGGTATTGCGCCCAATAGGGGTTCCATAGTGAACGCGATGGCATGCATTCACAGGGAGCATGAAGCTGATGATTTTTGTAGGGTTGTGATTGATAATGGTCTCGATTCGGACCAGTCTGTGCAAAATGCTGCAATGGGGATGTATGCTCGATGCGGAAGAATAGATGTGGCTCGGCGATTTTTTTATGGGATTCTTGACAAGGATTTGGTGGCTTGGACTTCCATGATTGAAGCTTATGTTCAAGCTGATTTGCCCATCAATGCTTTGGAGCTTTTTAAACAGATGAAATTGCTAGGAATCGTCCCTGATTCTGTGACCCTTCTCAGTTTGATCCATGCTGTTTCAAATTTAGCATCTTTTCAGCTAGCTCGCTTTGTTCATGGGGTAATAACCCGGAGCTTCTTCAAAAATCACATTGCTCTAGACACTGCAGTGATTGATCTCTATGTGAAATGTGGAAACTTAGAATATGCTAGAAAATGTTTTGATAGGATGTCGGCAAGAAATTTAATTTCTTGGAGCACCATGATTTCAGGATATGGGATGCATGGCCATGGGAGAGAAGCTCTCTGCCTGTTTGATCAGATGAAGGCTTCAATAAAGCCAGACCACATTGCATTTGTAATGGTGTTGTCTGCCTGCAGTCATGGTGGACTGATTGCTGAAGGATGGGAATGCTTCAAAGCCATGAATAGAGATTTTGGGGTCACACCTAGAACTGAACATTATGCATGTATGGTTGATCTCTTAGGCCGAGCTGGGCGATTAAGCGAAGCTCAGGCATTCATTGAAAGAATGCCAATAACTCCGGATGCTGGAGTTTGGGGAGCACTACTTGGAGCATGTAGAATTCATTCAAATTTAGAAACAGCTGAGACAGCTGCAAGACATTTGTTCAATTTGGACGCAGAGAACCCAGGTCGGTACATCCTCTTGTCCAACATCTATGCTTCATCAGGCAAGAGAAAAGAAGCAGATGATATTAGAGCACTAATGAAAAGTAGAGGGGTGAGAAAAACTGTTGGCCACACAATTATAGAGATTAAGAACAAGGTGTATACATTTGTGGCTGGGGACACATCAAACCCACAAACAGATTTGATCTATTCCGAGCTGAGGAAGCTAATGGATAGAATTCAAGAAGCAGGATATGTGCCAGATTTGAGCTTTGTATTACATGACACAGAGGAAGAAACAAAGGAGAAGATGCTGTATGCCCATAGCGAGAAGCTGGCAATTGTTTTTGGGCTGTTGAATTCAGCACCAGAAAGCGAGATACGAATTAGAAAGAATCTTAGAGTTTGTGGGGATTGTCACAATGCCACAAAGTTCATCTCAGAGGTTACGAAAAGGGAAATTATAATGAGAGATGCCCACAGATTCCACCATTTTAAGGCTGGATCATGCTCTTGTGGGGATTATTGGTAAAAAAATTTGCCCACATATTCAAGGCAATGCCATCAATTAAGATAAAAGAATAGGTTAAATGCTAATGCGTAGAATGTTATGCATGATATACATTGTGGGTTCAAATCCAACGAGTTAAGCTGCTTTAATCCTGCATGTTAATCTCAAATCCTATGAGTGAAAGCTTTTAGGAAAATTGATTGTCCAATGCGATAGCAGAGCTTGAGGTGGCTGTTCCAATGGCCGACCATTACTACTGCTATCATAAAGCAAGCACCAAAGGACACACTGTCACGCACGTATCGCACGTGAGGGTGGTGGTGATGTATTTCAATGCCTTCAAGGGAAAGAAACCACTCACTCCCCTATCCTGACATAAGGTGTCTCTGGCTATGGCTGCCGTCCTTTGCTTTTTGTTTTGAGTGTGTTTGAGTTTTGAAGATCTGTGACTAGAATTATTATCCATGGAATCCAATACCAGTAGAAATAGCATTCAAGTCAAAGTGATGTCCTGCAAAGATCTCAGAGCATTCAACTTCTTCCAGAAACTCTCGGTCTATGCAATTGTGTCTCTGGTGAGCGATGATCCCGATCAAAAACTGGAGCCGCACCACCAGCAGCAGCAGAGGACGCCTGCAGACAAGGAGGGAGATGGGAACCCGGAGTGGAATCACCTCATGGAATTCAATTTAATCGAGGGCTTTGGCCTCCACCACCTCTTTATCCATTTCGATCTGCGCTGCGAAGGCCTCGTGTTCGGAATCGGAGACAAAGCCCTCGGAGAAGTTCGCGTCCCCTTGGATGATCTCATCCAACCGGACTCCAACGGAATCATGAGGTTTGTGAGTTATCAGGTGCGTTCCGGCGACGGAAAACCAAATGGGGTTTTGAATTTCTCGTACAAAGCAGTGATGAATGAAATGGGGAAGAAGGAAGAGATGGGTTGTTCATCTCCGTCTCCGGCGAATGAGATCACAGGGTTTCCGATACGGCATCAACCCACTACTCCTCCACCAACTCTATATCCCACCTTAGAATTGGAAATTCCAAGCCCCTCAACTCCTCAACAAATTCAGTATACATCCCCAGGAACAGGATCAATGCAACACCCGCCCCATCAGCCTTATTATCCACCACCACCACCACCACCACCTGGTTACTATCCACCACCTCCACCGTTACATCCACCACCACCGTTATTTCCGCCACCGCCACCGCTGCCGTACTACCAGCATCCTCCACATGGGGTACATTCATGGGGGCCCAACCCATACTGGGGTAGGTTTGATAGCTGAGGGAGGTGGGTATGGAGCAGGGCAAGATGGCAGGTAAGGAATGGTTGGTGAGGAGGGCTTCAATTATTGTAATGTAGCTGTTGGATGGATGGTTAGAAAAGGCCCAAGTCCTTCACATATTTGCCCCTTCCACTTTGAATGGTTGGTGGTTGCCTTCTCATCAAGATACTCTTGCTTTTATACAAATAGTATCTGATATTTGCAATATATTTGATTGTTTGAGCTTTATAGTTTTTACCTAAATTTTTTTAAAGGAATTTGAAGATTTTTTCAAAACATCTAAAAGAAATCATTTTCCAAGCATTAGAAAGTGATTTCAAACCTCCCCAAAATACTTGACTCTTAATTAATGGTCAAATAGATTGTGAAGTATTGTGATAGCCATAAAAAAATTGGAGTAAAAGAATGTGGTCCATTCCTCTTGCTTCAATTTTCTCCCTTTTGTGGGTCAGGGTTGATCCTTTCTTGACCAAGTCAGATGGCCCTGTGCTGGAGGAATGCGGGTTAGACTGTAATTAGAACTGTATTTATTCAGCCTTTGGATGCTCATGGTTCAGAATGCTGCGATGCTTTTGGGGGTTTTATTATCAGATATGTTTAAGTCACCGCACCTCAGATGACCATGGATGGATTTTCACAAGAGGAAGCTTTTAGAATCTGCATATAAAAGATGTGTGGCATTGTGTTGGCTTTTTTCCTTTTTATCCACTTCAATTTTGTCTTGCAAATCACCTCTTCAAAGAGGAGGGCATCTGGGACTTGCTACACTGTACGTTATTGTTTGTGGCAGTCGTCCTCCTAAATTCTTTATTATTTGGACAAAACTGGAGAGTAATGATCCTCAAGCTCATTAGTCATTGCCCCTTACCAATGGGGATTAGTCCTACCCTCTTTCAAATGTTCATGTTGATACTGATGCACAGATGACCGGCAACATGTCCAATAGCATACTTCTTCTCAGTTTCCTGAAAGAGATGGGCCCAGAAGTAGCTGTTTCCAGCAAATCACAGCAGGCCTGTTGGTGGACATGTTTATGTGTTGTGGGTGTGAACATTGTTCTTGAAAATATTTCTTATCATGTACCTTATGATACAGACCAATTAACAAATTAGAGATGGTGTAGAAGCTGTTTTGCAAATATACAATTATGAACTTTATATTTGTGGCATGTTTGCAGTCTGAAGACAACATTCTTTAAAATCTTTAAAACTCTAAGCATTATGTTTAAGGCATAGTGAAGGGACAAAGAGAGAAACAAAAAGATATGAAGCATTTAGCTTCGAGCCCGGTGGTTGCAAAAGTGATGTTTGAGCAGATGATCTGGGTTCCACCTTCTTCATCTCACCACACCCAACACTTATTATCTAAATTGTTCTCCACCAAACTCTGTTACACCATTCCCAGGCACACCAACTCTCTCTCTCTCTCTCTCTCTCTCTCTCTATTTATATATATATATATAACTAAATGTGTCTTGCCCCATCTTTACCAAATCAATAATCATTAGTTTGTGTCTTAATGCTCATCATGACAGATAAAACCTCAATGGGGTTCTCCAAACTCCCAAGCTTTCAATTTCTCAACCTTCCTATGAAGGATGAATTAACTAGGAATGCAGACGGGGTATGCAAGTTTTGCAGAGAAGGCATATGTTGATGGTAGGTGAACATGTGGGGGATTGGGTGAGAGATTGAACTGAAAAAGGCTAAACCCCTTTCTTGAAAAGGGGAAAAGGTAGAAGCAACCAAATTCCAGGCTACCACTGGCATACCCATTCAGATTTCAGACCAAACCCCACTAATATGATGGCTCACCACTGAAAAAAAAAAGGGAGAAAAGACAGCCCAACGTTACAAAACTTTAATCCATTACATTCATCACATATCCGTTAAGAAATTCTTTACACCAATAACATAAACATAGATATTGAGGCATAAAACCAGTAAGGAAAAAGGGCTGAAAGAATCATACAATATGGATAGAGCAGAGGCATGATGAAGCAATAACCAATAACCAGAATCAATCTTCCTATGTAAAATAATGGAAGATTTTCAAGGTGGGTGTGCATAATCCAATAATGCTGGCAACAAGGATAGTTTATTTGAAGAGGATAGTGGTGGTGGGGATCGTCAAATAGACTAGGGAGTTCCACCAGCAATCATCTCCTGTGACTGCAGCAGTTGAATGCGGCTCTGAGCCCTCAGTTGCTCATAAAACCTTCTGATGAATTCCTCAGCTTCATCATCAACTTGCCTGTTTCCACCAACATCCATTTCCTCTTCTGATGAATAATTGGAGACCCTAACAGAGAAGGGTGAGGGGAGTGGGCTTGGCTTGTCAGCTGGAGCCAAATCAGAGGTGTCAAATGGAAAGTTAACTGTGTACTCAGGAGTCTTAGGCAATAAAACAACTGCTTTATCGTCTTGGGGTTCTTCAATATCTTCAGGGGGGTTGATGCAGGGGAAGTAATGGTGTTTGCGTTTTGGCAAGTGGAAAAAAACAGGATTGGGGCTGTTGCTGCACGAGAACTCGTATTCCTGTATGCCCAAGCTACCACGAGCCATACTTCTAGAATGGTGATGAATGGACATGAGATTACCCCATGTTTTCCTGAGGAGCTTCCCCCTCTTCATCATCAAATTCATGTCCATGATCAGCTTCCTCTTGGAGATCAGTCCCTTCCTCATCATAAAGAAAGTGATCCTCAAGAAATTCCATAGCCTCTTGCCTAAAACTGAGTTCACAGGAGAATGTACCTCCATCATGAACCACACCCAACAACAACAAAAACAACAACTAGTATCAAATGAATTATGATCACAAAGGATGGATCGAAAGCGGGTTTTCTTGTTTCTGCGAGGTCTAGCAAACCTCGCAGAGAAAAGAAAACCCTGTGAAGAGAAAGGAGGTGCACAAGGTTGGGAATTTATAGAAGGAAGTTTAAGGGCTTGGGATTGTATTAGAATAAGAAATGGAGATATTAAAATGATAAAAAAAAAAATGAGTGAAAGTGAAGAGAAACAACAGTGGGTAAGCTTGAAAAAGAAGGGAAAAGGAAAGGGGGGCAATTGTATTTCAAATGGACTCAACAACCGCTCCCACCGCGTTATCCTTTTATTATATTGTATCTAGAAGAAAAGAAAGGAAAAGGAAATTAATCAAAGGAAAATTTATTGTTCAACAACAATAAATTATAGTTCAATACAGCTAAAGTAGTGCCTGTGTTTGAACTTTGAATAAAGGGTTGTGTAGGAGAGCCTGTTGGTGGGAACAAGAAATTATTGGTTTGTCAACGGTCATATGGTATGAGCCTAAGTAAACAATTGGAGCGTCTTGGTCTCCTTGTCTTTGTGTCTCTGCACTAATCCAAAAGATCCATGGTTATTGATCTTAGCATAAATTGATTTATACCCACCATTTGTGGCCTTTTCCTTTCCTTTTCCATTTCATCTCTGTTTGTTTACACCATCTTAATTCACCCTGTTTCAAGGGGCAAAATTAAGTCCTTTAATCAAGCTAGGTTGATGGAGCTTCATCAGAGAAGTTCGGTTTTTTGATGTTTTTTACTTGGCAAATTAGTCCTGGTTCACATTAAGGTTGAGGTGTGGAAAGTAGGACATATAAGATGAATGTTCTTCAAAGGCCACCATAGGGGTTGCAGGCATGACACAAACAACTAATCCCACAGCTTATAATAGATCGATTCCATGTGCCCGAAGATCAAAATTCTTCCAATTATCTTAGGGGAAAAGCAACCACATGGGGCATAATCCTAGTAGTAAGATATCATCCTAATTCTAATGTGAAGGAGCAGAATCTTGGCTCCACTTCTGATTCTAATTGGCTATCTATCTGCATTGTATAATTTTCTTTCCTACTTCCCACACCCCCCCACCCCCAAAAAAAAAAAAAGTAGAAGTGGGAACAAAAAAGAAAGAGGAAATTTCATTAGGAGAAGAAGATAAATGCATGAGGTTTGGACCTATATTATTCAAAAGTACTCAAGGGTTGTGAACATGGATTGTGACATAACACTAGCACTTTTGCTTTTCTGTGAGTATAATACAAAGAACTGGCACGCGAAAAATCTGGGAAGCCTGATCTAAGAGTGCTAAATACTCCAAAATTTTTCTGAAAATGAAGTGTGGGAAAGTTAACTTTGTTTGGTTTTTGAATATTTTGATCATCCACCTCTGTGAAGGTGCCACCACATCTTATTAGAAACAGACAGTTCCTCTTCTTCTTCCTCCCTCCTCCTTTCCGCATTTTGGGCCAATGGGAAGGAAAAAGGACAATAAAAGAAAAGGGAAGTTCTTTTACAAAAGTATGTACATGGGGTATGAATTTTCAGTGAGATACTACAAATATCTGCACATTTTACTTTGAACTCAAAAGTAAAAACAATTTGTGTAGCATCATTCTTGTGATTGAATGGGGTCACTTTCCAAGCATAGAAAATGAAGGAGAGAGTTTGATTTTGTGACACAAAGGGTTGTTATACAAAGGCAAGAAGGAAGGGTGAGGTTTGCCAATCAAGCCATTCCTTGTGGCTGAAAAGTGGAAAACGTGTTGGGCAAGTCCAGGCGTATTTGCTAAGTGTTGGGAACTTTGTGGACTACCGTCTCATATGAGGCAGAGAAGCCTTAATTCTAAAACACCAAAGAAGTAGATAGCATGAAATCAGGCACAGCTCCAAGCCACCTCACATCAGAATACCACCTTCAAAGTTAAGACTCTGATTCCTACCTGTATTTATGGCATCAAAGTATGTCAGCAAACCAGATATGCTATTCAATTTTTCTCAAGTAGTTTAAGGGCAATCATAAGACTTGCATACATTCATCATATCAAGCATAATTGCGAAGAATGGTCAAGGTTACCTCCCCAGCCAACTGTATAGAAGGCCTGGGCTAGCTGTATATTATAGTAGGATAAAACTGGCTTGAGCTTTAGGGCATAATAGACTAAACTAAGGGCCTGGCTTACTATTCCCTATGGACTTGCTAGCCCCACATAGCTTAAGGTATTGTATTTAACTATGTCTTATAAAAGAGGCTAAAGCCAAGAGTTCTTTTGGCCCTAGTTGCCTACTAGGGTCCCCTTAGCTTGGCTCATGAACATAATTGTAGATTCTCAAAAGAGAACAAAAGAAATGAAAAGGGTTTCTAGATCAAGAGTAAATTTGAGATAATGATCATGGGTAAGTGTTGATTAAGTTATGAAGTTCCACATATTATCGATTAATCAGAACAAAGGATATGATTGATCACAATGTGGTTTGCTTCATTCTATGGAAAACATTGATTGTGCCTGTGGATGAGAATACAAAGCTTCAAAAGGATGAGGAACCCTTACAAAGAGATTAAAGGAGAGAGGGTTACTAAAACATACTTTAGTTAACTTTTATTTTTACATATTCTATACTTTCAATATAAATATTCTGAGCACTTTCCCAATATGCTGGGTTTGGTGAATCACTTTTGTTGACATCCCTAATGAAAGGCTGTAAGCTTGGGTTGGGTTCCACCCCATGCTTTCAAATATACTACATTTCCTTGAAGATAAAGGCCGGGTTTGTTTGCGGATGCTTTCAAGTACTCCATATCTAGCAATCCAAAGCTCCAAGATTGAGTCTGTGTTTTACTAATCATTCTAAATATCTATAATGCAGTATGATAAACCAAAATATCAGTGGCAATTATCCGTCTATAAGATGAAAGATTCTGGTCATTACAACAAAAACAAGAAGGAAGTCAATAATGATAAATTTCAAAAAGGAAAACGGACAGACAGCACCAAACAAAAGGAAAAAAAAAAAAAAAAAAGGAAGGAAAGAAAGGGCCTACTCTTGACCTGTTGTTCATTCACAAAACTACAAATTTCTGCAGTCTACTATCCCTTTACTTAGTGTGGTTCTAGATCATCAAATATTGGAGTGTTTTGAGAAGGAAAAAAAATTCTGGGTCCCCCATTTGTATCAGTGGATGCTGAACAAGGTTTGGCTCCTCGTGGATTGAAGTAGCTGTCACCTCTGCCCATCCAATTATATCATTCCAGCACTAAAATCATGGTCCTCCATTTAATAGGTTTCATTAAGTATAGGAGGGATATATTCAGCTTGGTGAGAATTGCTATGCTGTTATGTTTGTGAGAAAAATGACCAAATTATCAATCTGGTGACAAGAGATAGTGAATATCAGAGTTTAATAACACAAAGCAAAGCTTTCTGTCACCATTTTCCCTCAATTGAGAAAAGTAAATCATTCATTTGGTTTCTTGAAAAAATGGTTGCCTAAATAGCACCTACTCCAAACAACAACGCAACTTTTTGTTCTTGATGATAGACGCGTTCAATTCTGGAACAAAAACATCTAGAAAATCCCTTGAGCAGTTCTGAACATATTTTATCAATAGAATGTACTACAGTTTTGCAGAAGTTGCAGGAGGCTTTAGGATCAGTGGTGGCAGGTTATATGTTTGGGGATATATACAACTGATTCAATTGGGAAACAAAAACTTGTAAAATGGTGTGTCCATGGAGTAGGGTGAGGCCACATATGGTTGCAGCCTAAAAATTGTGCTTTTCTCCACTCTCTGAGCTTTCCAAGACAAAATAGGGATTTATATGTAGGAATTTCAGATCACTTGTTAGTCAGTCAGTCATGCATTTTCTTGCCTGGATCACCAGATTCTCATTTTCCCTGTACCCAACATGGTGCACAACAGAACTTGTTTGGGACAGGAGAAAATAACACAAGAAACACAATGCATAAACAGAACGAGTGGCAGAAAAAATAGAAAATTGTGAAATACCCTATGATAATGATCACAAGCTATTGCTATCGTTATTATTTATCGTCTCATGTTACTCATAGTTTATACTTGCCACACCAAAGTCCAGCACGTTTATCATTACCTAACTATGGCAGATTACCTTCTAGCTGGATGGTCGGTACTTTCACATGTATTAGCTTGTCTATCTGGCACATATTGCTTATTCTTTTATCCTTGCTGAAAGGTATGCATATCAGATGAAGCTGAGCTAAAGCAAATCAAAGGAAAAGGTAATATATCAAGATTTTCATGGCCTAATCAATTGCTAAATGTAGATCTGTGGCAATCTTCAGGTAGATTTGTCGAATTCTCAATGTGATAAAGATGGGGTGGATTGGAAGAACAGGCTCAAACACCATCACATAATAAACTTTTATTGGTATGGAACTTTACAGCCCTGAGTGCATTATGTGCAACCTCCTGTATTACAAATAATGCCCTTCCTCTACCAACTTGTTTCATGTTTTTATTTTATTTACTTATTTTATTTTGAGTTTCAACTTTTCCTACTTTCTGAAGAGTGACAACTAGAAAGCTAACAAACCCCCTTTGTTAAAAAAAAGATGATGCTTAAACTATTCCTTCTTCTCCACCTCCTAGAAACAGTCAAATTGCACTAAAGCAGTTGTTTTTGTAGTTTAAATTGAATCCATGGTGCATACAGACCCTATTATCCGGGCTAAGTTAAAGCTTCTGAGCCACTTTCTTTACAAAACTAGGGGTGCCTGCTTAAGGTAATAGGCTGCTTCTATGATTGTATGCCATCTTTATGAATTTTTTTAACCATGATTAGAAATTATCATAGGGATCAGAGCAAACATGCTCCTTTTTTAATCAAGTCCTAATGAAGTGGAGTTTGAATTTGGTTCTGGTCTTTCTCTAGATTCTTGATCAAAACTATGGGAGGTGTGCCTGGGCATCCTATGGAAAAGTGGAAATAGTCTTTATTTTCTTAGCAGTTAAGAAAAAAAGGCATCCCCTCTCCCCAAAGATAATGTCCCAATGCCACATAAAACTGTCCATATTCAGATAAAACGCTTAGATTACACTAACGACGTGTGATCTAAATTTACATGTATGAATTCTGGGAAATTTTATGATTGAAGTTGTTGTATAAGGATAAAAACCAAAACCATCCTATAAATAAAACAATTAATCTCTCTGTTTCTTTCTTCATAGTGACTTCCATAAATCTTTTCCTATTCTGAATTGAACTAGAACTCTGGCATTATTAGCTGAATGGTTCAACAATGAACAAAATAATCATCCACCTTGGGACTCATATCTCTATTAATAAATTGCTTATATGTGACATGCTCTAAAAACCGACGAAGGAAAAAAATATGACTTAATACTAAACGTGCATGCTAAGTTTCAAAGGAGAAAGAAACAAGAGGGTTCAACAATGATGACATTTTCACACATGTGTGCATATAATAAAAGGGGGTGCATGATATATGAAGTGAGCGAGCCATGCAGCCGGGAAGATGCTTCACCACTTTAGCCGCCCACAAACAAAATATCTGCAATGGTAATCACCTGGTCAAGTTCATGTGTTGTTATTTTTCTGCCATTGTCACTACACAGTACACACACTTAAGGAAAAAAGGAAAAAAAAAAGGGGAAAATCAATAGGAAGAAAAGGACAATGTAGTTTGAATTAGAATGGAAGATGCAGTACAAAGTTTCTGTAGGATGATGATGGCACTAGTTGATGGGCTTTTCCTTATTACAAAAAGAAATGTAGTAGTCGGTAGTCCCAGACTCGATTATGATTTATGAATGAATGAAATGGAGAGAGAAGTAATGAAAAAGAGAAGGGAGTTTGGCCTTTGGTCCCCACCAACTATAAGTTTAATACTACTACTTATATTTTAACACAAAACAAAACACATATGCCTTCACTCCACCCCACCCCACCCCACCCCACAACCAGATGTCCTTTTCTTTATTGCTTTTACTTTCACTTGGAAAGCTTTTCCAATTCCTTAACCCCCACTCATCCTCTCCTTTGTGTGTGGGTATTGGTGTTTCTTTCTCCTCCCACTTCCTCTATATAATCACCTCCTCACTTCTTCTACTCTTTCGTGCCAATAACATTGCTTTTCCACTTCAATTATACAGGCCTTGCCTCTCTCTCTCTCTCTTCTTTCTCTGCTCTCTACATATATTTATATACATTTTGGCTCTGTTCTTTGGATTAGCACCCTCTTCCTTCATTTCTTGTTAATCTTTAGCTGGTTTTTATTTCTTCTTTTGCCTGTTTTAATTAAGAATCAGGACCATGAAGAACAAAGCATCAAGTTTCCTAAAGCAGATAATATCTGTGATAACCACAGTGGCCAAGGCCAAGTCCCTGGCTCTTAAGAGCAAGACAAGTGCCCTAAAGACTCGCCTCCTCGTCTTCTCGCTGCTGAGGAACAAGAAGGTATTGATGGCCTCCATATCCCACAAGCTGCATGCTTTGGTGGGGCAGCAGGAGAAGACAGAAGATGACCAGAGTAAGGCCATTGTTGTATACAATGCCATGGCCAATGAGTCCCTCTCCAGTCCTGTTTGCACTGAATTGGTACAGATGGAGGACTACTATGGCTACGACGAAGAAGAGGGTGATGAAAAGTACCCAGATCTGACACACTCGCTCTTTGACTCGGGGGAAGAGCAGGAGGTGGGAGGATCAGTGATAGAGATGGTGAAGAATTCAAAGGAACAAGGAGAGAATTTCGTATTAGAAGACGAGATTGATCAGGTGGCAGACTTGTTCATAAAGAGATTCCATAAACAGATGAGGATCCAGAAGCAACAGTCCTTCAAGAGGTATCAGGAGATGCTTGAGAGGAGCGTCTAGGCCTAAACTCTTGCCTCCTCCTGCTCCCTCTCTCCCTCTTCTCTATTATGAAGCTAGAATGGAGGAGGAGGAGGAGAAGGAGGAGGAGGGGGAGATACTCGTATACATACTTAATGCATGCCTTCATTAATTTACTGCTGCTTCCCTCCCTTGTTTTAAATGGAGATCAAAATATTTCTATCTGCTTACTTGTTACTACTAATATGTAGCAATAAAATAATAGTTAACGGGACATAGAAACAGAAGGCTGGAACTGTAGATTCCCCTTGCTTTTGCTTTTTTAGTTTTTTTCTCCTGCTTTTACCCAGCCCTATTGTACACTAGTTCATGTATGACTGTACCAAGTGTAAGTGAAGAATCTCATAACAGAGCCTTAGTGGAATGTGTTTCTCCAACCCAACAATCTTGCCCCACCCCCCACTGGGTCCTTATGTAAAGATGCTTGAAAGAAGAGGTTCCAAGCCCAACTTTTAGGCTATTCAAGATTGCCTTTTGTTCAACTTGAAACAAGCTTGAACTTCACCCCATATTCAAGCTCAGCCTGTTTCCAATGGCAAATTAGGGATTTGATTATAACCAAGGTTATCATGTATGTTAAGAGTAATGAAATAAACAAATTTATGAGCATGATTCCAGAAGCCCAACTTTATCTCAACACTGTCTAACCTACTGCTTATGTCAATGAAGCCATGGCTAATACC